>NC_059199.1:19895088-20207588 GCF_020615455.1 Coregonus clupeaformis | reverse complement strand
TGGGCACGTGGACGAACAACACAACAAAATTGGCCTTCTGGAAAACAAAGGTGCAAACTTCAGAAGATTAACTGGATAAGCTAGATAACAGATCAAGAAGGCCATTTTCTAATGTTGAATTCTACCTTACATGGTGAAAAATACACATTGATTTCAATGTATATCCCAGCAGGGGCAAATCTGGTGTTATAAAATAGAATTCAAGCTATATTAGATCAAATCCAGACACAACCAATTATCTTAGCAGGAGACCTACATCATACATTTGATAAGATTGACAGAAGTAGCAATAAAAAAGTCAAATTCAATGAACCTCCAAAGAGGCTGAACCTTTTAATCTCTACAAATAATTTACTGGATACCTGGAGATTAGTATTCCCAACTTCAAAATACTATTCCTTTTTTTCTCAAAGTAAGAAAAGCTATTCAAGAATTGACTACATTTTTATTTCCAAAAATGCGCTCAACAATTTACTGGATTCCAAAATTCATGATTTTGTGATATCGGCTCATTCTCCAGTATCATGTTTAATTACACCAATAAAAAATACACTTAGCGACAGAGTTTGGAAAATGAACAGAGCGCATCTTCTGGATCTGAACTTTACTAAATAGGTAAATGGACAAATTAAAACCTTTACCATTACAGAGAAAAGCCGACCCCCGATATAATTTAGGATGCCTTTAAGGCATACATTAGGAGGATGATAATCTCATACTCTGCAAAAGTTTAATCTGATATAGAAATTAAATCACTATCTTATAAAAAGCCCATAAACAATCTTCACAAGGTAAAGAAGAATATACAATTTTGGGAACTTAAGCAGCAACTTTCCAGCTGCAATAATACATTTAATAAAAATGTGGTATACATGTCCTAAAGCAAAAATATACACAAATAATACATTGTCTGATGACATTTCTTTAGAAAGGGGCACAAAACAGGGATTTCCTCTTGCACTGGGAATTGAACCGCTTTCAGACAGAATTAGACAGGACCCAAATGTAACAGGTATCAGTATTGGTAAACATTAGGGGTGTAACGATTCGTTTTAACAACGATTCGATTTGTATCACGATTCGTGGTTGTCGATACGATTCAAGGACGATATTGGTTCATTTAGAACGATACGATCCGAAACGATTCAGTGACTTGAAATCGATTCAGTAACCTTTTAGCCAAAAATTCAACCAGTGTGACTGAAATAAATACCTGGATACTGGACAGTGCAGGTGAAGTTTCCTAGATTCCTGTTTCTTGTAAGGACCGCAATGGTGGCTTGATAATTTCTCGCTCGTCGGCTTCTCCTCTGTCGTCCGCCATGCTATGTTTTGTTGTCTTTGCGCTCTGCGCTGCTGCTGGCGCGGGCGATGACGTCACGGATAGGCAGACTGAATCGAGTAATGTTTAAAGCCTTTATCATTAAAAGTGCTAAGAAAAAACATCCATATAAAGTCTGACGTGCTTAAATCCAATGGGTTATTTCCTAGTATCGATACAATCGATTTATTACATTTTAAAACGATGTTAGATTGATATATGTTGTCCAAAAGGCCAACTCGCCGAGCACAGATCGATGTAGTTGGATCATAGGAATATAAATCGATACATCGATGTAGTAGATGGATCGTTACACCCCTAGTAAACATGAATATAAACTCAATTTATTTGCAGATTATCTCCTGATATACCAGACCAATATTGAAAATGTAATGCCCCCTTTGCTAAAATTATTTTCAGAATACTCAAAATCACAGGATATAAGATTAACGTGGGGAAAAACACGAAATAATGGCAATAGGAAAAAGGAAAAAAGGAATCACAATCTACAGCAATCCTTTAAGTCACATGTCTCAAACTCATTCCACGGAGGGCCGAGTGTTTGCGGGTTTTCGCTCCACCCTTGTACTTGATTGAAGAATTAAGGTCACTAATTAGTAAGGAACTCCCCTCACCTGGTTGTCTAGGTCTTAACTGAAAGGAAAAAACACTCGGCTCGCCGTGGAATGAGTTTGACTCCCATGCTTTAAGTGGACCACAATTTTTTTTTTAAATACTTAAGATGATTAATGACAAAAAATATATATATATATAAACATAACTATATTCCATTACTCAACAATATGAAAGCAGATCGATTTAATTTGAATAATCTTCCTAACAATCTTACAGGTAGAATAAACCTCTTTAGAATGGCATGGCTGCTAAAGTTTTTGTATTTATTTTTGGCAATACCAATTACCCTGTGGTGGAAAAAGTACCCAATTGTCATATTTGAGTAAAAGTAAAGATACCTCAATAGATAATGACTCAAGTAAAAGTGAAAGTCAACTAGTGAAATACTACTTGAGTAAAAGTCTTAAAGTATTTGGTTTGAAATATACTTAAGTATCAAAAGTACAATTGAAGTCGGAAGTTTATATACACCTTAGCCAAATACATTTAAACTCTGTTTTTCACAATTCCTGACATTTAATCCTAGTAAAAATTCCCTGTCTTAGGTCAGTTAGGATCACCACTTTATTTTAAGAATGTGAAATGTCAGAATAATAGTAGAGAGAATTATTTATTTCAGCTTACATTTCTTTCATCACATTCCCAGTAGGTCAGAAGTACACTCAATTAGTATTTGGTAGCATTGCCTTTAAATTGTTTAACTTGGGTCAAATGTTTCGGTTAGCCTTCCACAAGCTTCCTACAATAAGTTGGGTGAATTTTGGCCCATTCCTCCTGACAGAGCTGGTGTAACTGAGTCAGGTTTGTAGGCCTCCTTGCTCACACACGCCTTTTCAGTTCTGCCCACACATTTTCTATAGGATTGAGGTCAGGGCTTTGTGATGGCCACTCCAATACCTTGACTTTGTTGTCCTTAAGCCATTTTGCCACAACTTTGGAAGTGTGCTTGGGGTCATTGTCCTCATAATGCCATCTATTTTGTGAAGTGCACCAGTCCCTCCTGCAGCAAAGCACCCCCACATCATGATGCTGCCACCCCCGTGCTTCACGGTTGGGATGGTGTTCTTTGGCTTGCAAGCATCCCCCTATTTCCTCCAAACATAACAATGGTCATTATGGCCAAACAGTTCTATTTTTGTTTCATCAGACCAGAGGACATTTCTCCAAAAAGTACGATCTTTGTCCCCACGTGCAGTTGCAAACTGTAGTCTGGCTTTTTTATGGCGGTTTTGGAGCAGTGGCTTCTTCCTTGCTGAGCGGCCTTTCAGGTTATGTCGATTTAAGACTTGTTTTACTGCGTCTCCCTCCTGAGCGGTATGACGGCTGCGTGGTCCCATGGCATTTATACTTGCGTACTATTGTTTGTACAGATGAACGTGGTACCTTCAGGTGTTTGGAAATTGCTCCCAAGGATGAACCAGACTTGTGGAGGTCTACAATTTTTTTTTACGAGGTCTTGGCTGATTTCTTTTGATTTTCCCATTATGTCAAGCAAAGAGGCACTGAGTTTGGAGGTAGGCCTTGAAATACATCCACAGGTACACCTCCAATTGACTCAAATGATGTCAATTAGCCTTTCAGAAGATTCTAAAACCATGACATATTCTTCTGGAATTTTCCAAGCTGTTTAAAGGCACAGTCAACTTGGTGTATGTAAACTTCTGACCCACTGGAATTGTGATACAATGAATTATAAGTGAAATAATCTGTCTGTAAACAATTGTTGGAAAAATTACTTGTGTCATGCACAAAGTAGATGTCCTAACCGACTTGCCAAAACTATAGTTTGTTAACAAGAAATTTGTGGAGTGGTTGAAAAACAAGTTTTAATGACTCCAACCTAAGTGTATGTAAACTTCCAACTTCAACTGTACATACATACACATACATACACACATACATACATACACATTAAAATACAAAAACACAGTCATAGGAAGCACAAGTAAAACATCACAAAACTGTTACATTCCTCCAACAAATAAGTCCCCAATCAATACTCTAAACTGGCCGAACGGCACCAGAACATTAAGATTACATATATTTTCATCTTCGGTGAGGGGACATTAACGTTCACTGGTTTGGAAGCCAACACACACACACACATTAGTATGGATGCCAGCAGGCTGCTCCATTTGATAAAACAGCACAACGGCTTTTTGATTGGTTTGTTTTTGGTTCAGAAGGAAATTCTGATATTTAATGAAGTCAATGGAAAATAACAATTCATCCATTCATTCCTTTAGTCAATGTCTACGTCCCACATAGGGAGTAGAGTGCCAATGCCATTGAGGACTTATCTAATGCATGCCGGTATAGACTCCTGGCTTCTTAGAAGTTGACTAATGTACTAGACACACACACACACACACCACTCCCAGCTAGGGATTATTCTGCTATAGATTTGAATATTCATCTGTATTTTAGCTTAGAACCTTATGTTCTTTCACTGGAGGAGACAGAGGGAGGTAGAGAGAGAGAGAGCGTCTAGCAGAGAGCGAGAAAGAAAAATATACATTCATGGATAAGAGCGTCTGCTAAATGACGTAAATGTAAATATGATCATCCACTAATCTGATTTCAGTTATTAATCCAAATAAAAAATCCACATCATTAGATTCACATTGATGTCATTACATTCAAAGAAAGTCACTGCCTGACAGAGACTGCATCCCAAATGGCACCCTAAACCCCTATTTAGTTCACCACTTTCGACCATAACCCTATGGGGTATTAGTGCACTATATTTACATTTTACATTTTAGTCATTTAGCGATTTACAGTTAGTGTATTAATCTTAAAATAGCTAGATGAGACAACCACATACCACAGTCATAGTAAGTACATTTTTCCTCAAAGTTATCAGCAAGGTCAGTGCTAGTAGGAAAAGACAGTTGTTGTTTTGTTTTTTGGGGGGGGAGTGGGATAGCCTGAAGATAGGGAGGGGCAGTTCTGTAGGCAAGCACCACTATATAGGAAATGGGGTGCCATTTGGGACACACACAGAGAGAGGCAATGTAGATGACATGACAACAGTGTGGATTATAGGTTGCCTATTAATGAGGGGGCCAGTCTTCCTGTCTTACTGTTCCTCTGTCTATTCATTCCATATTTGTATCTCTCATCATCATTCCTTCCTCATTATGCCTCCTTGAATATAATCACAGTTCACTGCTGTCCTCAACACGCACCCTGCTGCTGCCTGCTGCACACTGAGAATACATATGGAGAACACACAGACACACATGAAGGCACACGAACACACACACAAGCAAGCAAGCACACACGCACACAGCAATGCAGTGGAGTTCACACAGGCAGACATGACACAACATCCCAGCTCAGCTAACAGATGTAGACATCAAACACACACACACACACATCGCATGCAGAGACCCAGCTGTACTGCATGCGATGCAATGGACAACGTGTTTCCAGATTACATGACACAGGTTAAGATTAGGGCTGTGGCGGTCACGAAATTTCGCCAGCCGATGATTGGCAAGCAAATAACTGTCGGTCTCACGGTAATTGACCGTTAATTAACATAAACACATTTAGCATCTCCTGGCTTCCACACATAGCCTACAAGCCACTGATGCAGACCTTTGGAACATCTACATTTTAAAAAGTCTAATAAATCCATGTAATATAGCTTACAACTTCACAATAAATCCATTATTTATTTAAGACAGGCCTAAAGAAACATGATATGAAGAAAATGTAGTCTATTTCAGAAGAACAGAATCGCATACTCTGAGTTGTCCTTATGTTAGGTCCTGATCTGGCTATGCCATATGGCTGTGGGCAGCACTAGTTCATTTAGCAGACAAGATTTGCTTAGAATTCCGTGGCATTATTTTATATTATTTTATAGTATGAAGAATATAATTTAACAAAGCTGAATAAAATAGAAAGGATATTTTATCCAAACGATTTGTGGGAGTGCGCACATGCGGCTATTCTGTGTTGAGCGGTTAACAAATAAATAGGCACTCCTAAATGCTTAATTTAGAGTTATTAATATGACTTTAGTTGTTCTACAAACGTTGGGTTATATGTTTTCATTTTTAATACATTGTAAGGCTGCATGATGCGACTCTAATGATGATTTGAAAAAAGTTGCATGAAAGGCATGAGCTCTGCTTTGTTTTTTGCGCAGGCTGTACACTTCATCAGTCTCTCATTCACAATTTGACAAGCACTTGCTAATGCCTCAAATTTCCCGGCGGCATCCCCTTTGTGTGGCTGTAATGCACCCTGAAAAAATCCATGCCTTTTGCAGGCAGTGGCCGTTGTGCCCTTGGCCCAGAGTGCTGCGTTCTGCTGCCTGCTCCGAAGCACCTCTCACTCACATGGCTCACATGATCGGGTCTTTCTCCCAGGCTACAAGTGAAGACAGACACATCAGGGGCGCAACTGCTCGCGCCAAACTTGAAACTCACACACTGCTTACAGTGAGGGAAAAAAAAGTATTTGATCCCCTGCTGATTTTGTACGTTTGCCCACTGCCAAAGAAATGATCATAATTGGTGACTATGGTCCCAGATCTGCAAAGAGGAGTCGGACAAAATCCCTCCTGAGATGTGTGCAAACCTGGTGGCCAACTACAAGAAACGTATGACCTCTATGATTGCCAACAAGGGTTTTGCCACCAAGTCATGTTTTGCAGAGGGGTCAAATACTTATTTCCTTCATTAAAATACAAATCAATTTATAACATTGTTGACATGCGTTTTTCTGGATTTTTTGTTGTTATTCTGTCTCTCACTGTTCAAATAAACCTACCATTAAAATTATAGACTGATCATGTCTTTGTCAGTGGGCAAACGTACAAAATCAGCAGGGGATCAAATACTTTTTTCCCCCACTGTATGTATGCCAGTTAGGCTCTACACCCCTTGTAAAGCGAATGAATGTACTTAATTTTAAGAAGTTATTTGGCCACTTTAGTTGTAATACAAACCTTATCAAAACATATAGGCCGATGGGCTAGGCTACATGAGGTGTGCCACTATGATTTGAAAAAGTTACACAAAAAAAGGCATTGTTTCTTGCCTTAAGCTGGGCAAGTGATAATATATAATTCACAAGTGATAGGCTAATATTGTCACCCATCAGACTATTCTTGATTTAATCTTGTCTTTACATATACTAAATAATATGTGTGAAATGAAATGGAGAGAGGAAAGGATGAGAGTTGGGAGATGGTTGGAGAGGGAGAGAGTAGTGGAGAGGGAGGGAGAGAGAAAGCAAGAAAGAGAGACGGAGGGATGCGAGAGAGAGAGAGAGAGAGAGAGAGAGAGAGAGAGAGAGAGAGAGAGAGAGAGAGAGGGAGGAGGTTGTTTGTGCTGGTCTCTCAGATGCTGTTTTTATGGCTGATAGAGTTCCACAATCTGACTCCAAACAGCTCTGATGTTCTTTGTCAACAACAACATCCCCAGGAAAAATAACCTCACTGTGAATCTCCATCATATCAACACAAATCACTCTGCATCACTCCCAAATAGCACCCTATTCCCTATAGTACACTACTTTTGACCAAAGCCCCATATGTTCAAAAGCAGTGCAGTCGTGGTCAAAAGTTTTGAGAATGACACAAATACTAATTTTCACAAAGTCTGCTGCCTCAGTTTTGATGATGGCAATTTGTATATACTCTAGAATGTCATGAAGAGTGATCAGATGAATTGCAATTAATTGCAAAGTCCCTCTTTGCCATGAAAATGAACTTAATCCCCCCAAAAAACATTTCCACTGCATTTCAGCCCTGCCACAAAAGGACCAGCTGCCATCATGTCAATGATTCTCTCGTTAACACAGGTGAGAGTGTTGACGAGGACAAGGCTGGAGATCACTCTGTCATGCTGATTGAGTTTGAATGACAGACTGGAAGCATTAAAAGCAGGGTTGTGCTTGAAATCATTGTTCTTCCTCTGTTAACCATGGTTACCTGCAAGGAAACATGTGCCGTCATGATTGCTTTGCACAAAAAGGGCTTCACGGGCAAGGATATTGCTGCTAGTAAGATTGTACCTAAACCAACCATTTATTGGATCATCAAGAACTTCAAGGAGAGAGGTTCAATTGTTGTGAAGAAGGCATCAGGGCGCCCAAGAAAGTCCAGCAAGCGCCAGGACCGTCTCCTAAAGTTGATTCAGCTGCGGGATCGGGGCACCACCAGTGCAGAGCTTGCTCAGGAATGGCAGCAGGCAGGTGTGAGTGCATCTGCACGCACAGTGAGGCGAAGACTTTGGAGGATGGCCTGGTGTCAAGAAGGGCAGCAAAGAAGCCACTTCTCTCCAGGAAAAACATCAGGGACAGACTGATATTCTGCAAAAGGTACAGGGATTGGACTGCTGAGGACTGGGGTAAAGTCATTTTCTCTGATGAATCCCCTTATCGATTGTTTGGGCCATCTGGAAAACACCTTGTCCGGAGAAGACAAGATGAGCGCTACCATCAGTCCTGTGTCATGCCAACAGTAAAGCATCCTGAGACCATTCATGTGTAAATTGCTTCTCAGCCAAGGGAGTGGGCTCACTCACAATTTTGCCTAAGAACAAAGCCATGAATAAAGAATGGTACCAACACATCCACCGAGAGCAAGTTCTCCCAACCATCCAAGAACAGTTTGGTGACGACCAGTGCCTTTTCCAGCATAATGGAGAACCTTGTCATAAGGCAAAAGTGATAACTAAGTGGCTCAGGAAACAAAACATCTACATTTTGGGGCCATGGCCAGGAAACTCCCCAGACCTTAATCCCATTGAGAACTTGTGGTCGATCCTCAAGAGGCGGGTGGACAAACAAAAACCCACAAATTCTGACAAACTCCAAGCATTGATTATGCAAGAATGGGCTACCATCAGTCAGGATGTGGCCCAGAAGTTAATTGACAGCATGCCAGGGCGGATTGCAGAGGTCTTTAAAAAGAAGGGTCAACACTGCAAATATTGACTCTTTGCATAAACTTAATGTAATTGTCAATAAAAGCCTTTGACACTTATGGAATGCTTGTAATTATACTTCAATATACCATAGTAACATCTGCCAAAAATATCTCATAACACTGAAGCAGCGAACTTTGTGAAGAGTAATACTTGTGTCATTCTCAAAACTTTTGACCACGACTGTATAGGGAATAGGGGGCCATTTGGGACGCAACCGTAGTCCAATTTAAGATTCTTCTGGGCAATTCCAAGGTAAAATGTATGCCAAAGTAAAACCACTGATTTGAAAGTTTAACAAACCATACAACTCAATGACCACTTTGAACAATTTACACAGTAAAAAAAACATTTACTGGAAGAATTGTGCAGATGCAAATTCTGGTTACAGAATTACGGTAATATCTCTCTCAGTTTTATTCTGTTACCAAACTTTGTATCTGCACAGTTCTTCCTGTAAATGTGTTTTAGTAAAATTTTCCGTGGAAATTGTTAAAAGTAGTCCTTGTCAAATCAAATCAAATCAAATGTTATTGGCCACATGCGCCGAATACAACAGGTGCAGAAATTACAGTGAAATGCTTACTTACAGCCCTTAACCAACAGTGCATTTATTTTAGATAAAAAAAGTAAAATAAAACAACAACAAAAAAGTGTTGAGAAAAAAAGAGCAGAAGTAAAATAAAATAACAGTAGAGAGGCTGTATATACAGGGGGGTACCGGTGCAGAGTCAATGTGCGGGGGCACCGGCTAGTTGAGGTAGTTGAAGTAATATGTACATGTGGGAAGAGTTAAAGTGACTATGCATAAATAATTAACAGAGTAGCAGCAGCGTAAAAAGATGGGGGGGCAGTGCAAATAGTCCGGGTAGCCATGATTAGCTGTTCAGGATTCTTATGGCTTGGGGGTAGAAGCTGTTGAGAAGTCTTTTGGACCTAGACTTGGCACTCCGGTACCGCTTGCCGTGCGGTAGCAGAGAGAACAGTCTATGACTAGGGTGGCTGGAGTCTTTGACTATTTTGAGGGCCTTCCTCTGACACCGCCTGGTATAGAGGTCCTGGATGGCAGGAAGCTTGGCCCCAGTGATGTACTGGGCCGTACGCACTACCCTCTGTAGTGCCTTGCGGTCGGAGGCCAAGCAGTTGCCATACCAGGCGGTGATGCAACCAGTCAGGATGCTCTCGATGGTGCAGCTGTATAATTTTTTGAGGATCTGAGGACCCATGCCAAATCTTTTCAGTCTCCTGAGGGGGAATAGGCTTTGTCGTGCCCTCTTCACGACTGTCTTGGTGTGTTTGGACCATGATAGTTCGTTGGTGATGTGGACACCAAGGAACTTGAAGCTCTCAACCTTGTGCATAGAGTTCTATGGCTTGTTAAACTTTGAAATCAGTGGTTTTTGTTTGGTATACATTTTAATGTGAGAGTAATTCCATTACCATGGCATTGCCCTCCTCTCTCTGCAAAACTGGTCACAGATGGATAAATGGAAAACAGAGTAGAATTTAATATAATTAGCCTACAGTCTATGCACACACACACAGCTCCCTGCTTATTTGATAAGGCTATGGGGAGACTTTACCAGTGAAATAATCTAATAATCTGTGATATTGTGGATATCCATTGTATTGCTGTGATGGTGCCACTTTATGCATTGTGCTGTGATCAAAACTCGTTAAAATGGTTTCATAAAATAGGCTACATTGCTGTTTCACATAACTAAGCGTTATCAACCATTAAGCTGAAACCACTCAGAGAGACACCGTCAACGTGTCAATTCACATACACTGCGTAGTTTATGCCAATTTAATTGTCTGGAGAATCCATAATAAACAGTTGTATTTGATATGTTCGCTATGTAGCCCTTGTGAATTATTGACATGTGTTCCTTTTGACTCACCTTGCATGTCCTATGGGAGCCACCATACTTGCCTCCTGTTATGTTGGCTCATGAACGTGAGGAGAGTTGGAGCTAATACACCCTAGCAGTTTATAAAGAATTTAGCTAGTCTCGTTCTTTCAAGATTATCTCTTGAAAGGAGTTCCTCGAGTTTCCCAGCCATAGCCTGCCTAGCCTATATGCCTGTGCTCTAAATCAACAAAGGTAGGCATAAAGTTATTGTTTTCAAATAGCCCATGTATTATTGGCGCTGGCAGCTATATAAACATTTTAACTATACATGTCACAATTCCAGACGTAATAATGCACAACAGTCTATTTTCTAGCAATTTATCCGCTCAATTTACTAGCATTGCTTCGCCTTGATGCAAGAAAAATAGACTTGCGCTCTAATTTTAAGTGCATGACGCCGTTGACTGCCCTTCTTCTTCTTCTTCTTCTTCTTCTTCTTCTTCTTCTTCTTCTTCTTCTTCTTCTTCTTCTTCTTCTTCTTCACCCGAAATACCACCCACTCCCCATTCCTGACGGCCCGTCTGTTTTCTCTCTTTCACTACCGTGAACACGCTTGTTCACGCGCGTAAAAAAACACTTTTCGTTTGATTTGAGCTTTAGTCATTCTCAAGCATCACTCACACAGACTGAACCACCGGATTACAGTCTAGAATAGCCTAACAGGTGTCTTTCTCCCCTCTCAGCAGACAGACTGCTACCCTCTACCTGCACACCACCACACCTATCCCGGCGTAATTCCCTGCTCTGCACCGATGACAAACAACTCAGCGGGGTGGAGGTGGGGGGCGGAAGGGTCAGCCAGTCCAAAGGGGTTTTCCCAATCCTTTACCTCCGCCAATCGGTAAACACATTCGGCAATTGTATTGTAAACATGGGGAAAGCCCGGGTGTTAAGGGCTAAGGGGTTTAGGGTGAAGGTGTTCTCCCGTTAAACCTAAATAAATAGATTAGCGCCTATTATAAACTGGGTGGTTTGAGCCCTGAATGCTGATTGGCTGACAGCCGTGGTATATCAGACCGTATACCACGGGTATGAGAACACACTCATTTTTACTGCTCTAATTACGTTGGTAAACAGTTTATAATAGCAATAAGGCACCTCGGGGGTTTGTGATATATGGCCAATATACCACGGCTAAGGGCTGCGTCTAGGCACTCTGCATTGCGTCATGCTTAAGAACAGCCCTTAGCCATGGTATATTGGCCATATACCACACCCCCTCGGGCCTTATTGCTTAAATATAGATGGGAGATGTAGGCTACTGATTCGTCACTAGTGCATCATCTGGTGCAGTTGCAGACAGTCCGAGATTAGCAGCTGTCTTTACAATGAGAATCCCATTGGCACATTGAGCATTTGGAAAAACTATACAAATTTGATCAATTAATCAGTTAGGCCTGCCCGCCATTTCCATCTACCTGCAGTTATAGGCCTATGGCAAACCTACAAAAACACTATCACTGTGTCATTCATTTTTTATCAAAGGCACCTATTTAATGTTAGCTAATAAACTGTAGGCTACCTGCATTTGTAGCCTATTGGATATGTATTTCCCTTGTCTAACAAACCAGCAGAATTATTTTTTTTTTTATTAGAAGCACCTACAAATATATTTATTGTTGGTCCTTTTAACTGATCATGTTTGTTTGAAGTTTTGTGTTATACAAATTAATTAATAAACTAGCCCAGATCGTGACAGCTTGATCTGTCAATAATTTATCACGTGTCATATCTTTATGTTAATTATTTGTGGGTTATCTCTACCATCGTGTGTGTGTGTGTGTGTGTGTGTGTGTGTGTGTGTGTGTGTGTGTGTGTGTGTGTGTGTGTGTGTGTGTGTGTGTGTGTGTTGCCATCATTCATCATCATAGCACAGATCTTATTTATTTTTTTATGTGTAGGCCTTTTAATCAATTAACGAACCGAGGAGGGTCTCACACCCGCTAAATACGCACCCTGACATTAATGGGTCCTGGCGTGTAGCCTATAGCCTAGTTGTTCATCATCTCGTAGTGCCTCACCCTATTACATCACAGGTTGACAATACAGTGATAATAAAGGAGCAATAGCCTAACCATAAACCACCTGCGGGGTTAGGAGCTGCGCCTGGCCAGTTACTCACTTGAAACCGTAGATTCCTCCCACGACGTCTCGTTTCCCTCGCGGGCACCTGAGACAAGGTTACACCGCACTGTCGGTTCTGTTGGTGTTGGAATTCCGTATGCCCGGTGGAAAAACAGCAGGTGCACGAGGGAGCATACCCGAGTGTTGCTCTCGTGGACAGGGGTCTCTTTCGTGTGCACCTGTGATCCTCTGGTCAAGGCAGGTTTCGTGGCGATGAGGATTACGGTCTCTGTTAGGCTACTACACCAAAACGAGTCGGTGCGTCTCAGTGTCCTTACCGTTAACGTTAGAGTAGGCTACTACCTCTCTGCATCAACATAAAACCTTGTCTATGCTATGTGCCTTTAGGCAGACATTATTGATCTTAGTTTAATGCCATTTATTGTCCATGTCCTATGTCTGCGTTTGTCTTGTCCACTTCTGATAGAATCACAGCCGTTGATTCACATAGGCTTCTACTCAATGACAGACAGATCTGACACTCAGCCTTAAAAACTGGACGGAAAGGAAATAAATATGTTTCTTCTTCTTGCTGCTGTCCTGGTAGGAACGTGATTTCTCGTTGGGAACAGTGCGCGTGTACATAGCCTTTCTGGTGTTTTGTAGTCTACCCCCAAACGTTACGAACTATCGCGCTCGAGCTCTCCTCCCTGTCACAGTCGGTGAATGACACCCTCTCGCGGAGCGCATTCCCTTACCTTCCTAAACCAAATACACACTCTCTCACACACACTCACTGGATCGCAGTCTCTCTCAACGTCAGAGAGAGAGGGGGGATGAGGAATTCAGATTGACAGTGAGAGATGGTGAGAGTGGAGTGTGTGTGTGTCAGAGAGAGATGTTTTCATAGATTTTTTCACTGCAGCCGTGTCCCCCCACCTACTCCACACAAACACACAGACACACACACACACACACACACACACACACACACACACACAAACAAACAAACCCCAACACACACACACACTGAAATTGAATCATGAAAATCTAGTTGCTTCTTGAAAGAAACCCTGTGACTGCGCACAGTCAGACAGTAGAGTACCTTCTGGAATGCTGATTCTTCATTCTAGAATGTCCCTGTGATCATTGAAGCACCTGACTGTTCTAAACAACCAAGTGATTATGCATTCAAGAGTCATCAATGATAGATGTGTTGATATGAACCAGATTACATTGTAACCCAGTTAAAGCATCTGCATGATCATTCTCATAGAGAGAGAATAGAGGGAGAGAGGAAAGGATGAGAAAGAAAAGGATTGAGAGAGAGGGGGAAAGAGAGAAATAGAAGGAGACAGAGTGAATAGAGGGAGAGGGAAGGGTGAGAGAGAGCGCAGGGGGGGCAGATAGAGAGACAGAGAAAGAGAGAGGGTTGGAGACGGTTTGAAAAGCAACACACAACGTATACTCGAACCATGCACCCGTTTTCCCAGTCTAAAACTGTCCCTACTCCTTCTATAACTAGACTATATCTATTTATTACAGTAGCTGTACCAGTCATTACCAACCCACTGTACATACGCCCTGTAAAACACACATGGTAAAAACCACCACATGAAACACACACACACACACCCACACCCACACACGAAACACACACATGAAACACACACGCACACGTAGGACACAACCACATGAAAAGCCAGGAGAGGAGTGAGCCTGATGGTCTGCTTTCTATGACAGGGCAGGAGAGGGTGAGGCGGGGTGGAGGAGAGGAGATAAGGAGGAACATGGCATAATAACAGAGTTGTATAGGCCAGGGGAAGGGAGTGGTGCAGGGTGCAATGACCATGTACTCTTATGGATCTGGAAACATGGATCTAGATGGAAGGACTGAAGGACAGGGGGAGGTGGAAAGAACGGACACAGATTTCTAAACCTACTCCACTTATATGGGCCAATATCCAGCCTACTCTTTGACTATAAAGCACTTCGCAATTTACTCTCGTAAAATGCTAGAAAGTGCTTTGTAGTCACAGAGTAGGCATATCGAGGAGTAGGCTGGGTATGGGTCACTTTGAGTTCAAGAGACCAAGAAAATATGTATTTTTCTATGCAAATCTATTTTACAAAATAAATCGTGCAACAAGTACAGAGAGCTCTCTCTGTTTCGAGACAGAAAGTGACAGTAAGCCTATGTACACTGAGTATATTAAACATTAAGAACACTTGCTCTTTCCATGACATAGACTGAGTATGTGAATCCAGGTGAAAGCTATGATCCCTTATTGATGTCACCTGTTAAATCCACTTCAATCAGTGTATATGAAGGGGAGGAGACAGGTTAAAGAACGATTTCTAAGCCTTGAGACAATTGAGACATAGATTGTGTATGTCGGCCATTCAGAGGGTGAATGGGCAAGACAAAAGATTTAAGTGCCTTTGAAAGGGGTATGAACTGCAACGCTGCTGGGTTTTTCACGCGCAACAGTTTCCTGTGTGTATCAAGACTGGTCCACCACCCAAAGGACATCCAGGCAACTTGATACTGTGGTGTCGAGACAACGATGCTGATATGCTGTGATGACAAGAAATCCGCTGACACTGTCCTTGATTATAATGGTTTATTACATCAAAGATTACAGTATTAATTTACAGACTCCTGCAGAAATCTGGAGAACAACTGACCCAATCTCTAATATGTTATTCTCCCTGTCCTTTGTTCAAAACATGGTATTTATATCCTATGTAACATAAGATGGGTGTTTTTTGATAGACCAATCCCTGACCTCCCCATATCTCCAAATGTTCTCTATTCCAAGAAGCCTATGTAGTAATGCTTTCCAGATGTTTCAGCAAAGCAGAGTAAAGTTTCTCTATCACACCATTTGCAAACGTCAGCAAAATCATAGACTTTCAGATACTACAATACAACTGTGGGAAGCATTTGAGTCAACATTGGCCAACATTTTCTTTTAAATCCACAACTTGAATCCTTCCACAGCCTCATATAGGATCTAGATACATTTTCTAACCCCCTCTGGATTACAACCAAATTATGATAAATGTACTATATTACATATTGAATCACTAAAAAATACAATTTTTACATTACCATGTAGTTTACCAATAAAATGGTCTGATGGTGATGTGGAAACTCTCGGAATACATATCCCAAATGAAATAAATGATCTCACTCCAATACATTTTAATAGAAAGTTAGCAAAAATAGATAAGATCTTGCTACAATGGAAAGGTAAATACCTGTCAATTTGTGGAAAAATCTCCCTGATTATGTCAAGAATGCTGAGTGTGGATGTGGTGCGAGAAATCAAGCGCAGGAACAAGGGCATTCGTCAACAGACTTTAGTGATCCAAAAATATAACTCCAAACAGGTAACTGGCCAACCCAACCGGGAGGCATGAACAATTACGCACACACACAACAGTGCGTAAAATAGTAGAAACGCGCACGCAGTGCGGACTCTCAAAAAACAAACAACATGAGAGGAAAACCCACCAACAGCTAACAGCTGACATAACAATCACACATAACACCTGACCCAACACACGATAACTAAATAGGAAACAAAATCAAACACTAACAAGGGACAGGTGTACAAACAGACAAAACCAAACAAACATGAAACATCGAACGGTGGTAGCTAGTACTCCGGGGGCGACGACCGCCGAAGCCTGCCCGAACAAGGAGGAGGAGCAGCCTCGGCGAAAACCGTGACAGTACCCCCTTGACGCGGCTCCAGCCGTGCGCCGACCCGGCCTCGGGGACGACCAGGAAGACGCGGAGCAGGGCGCGTAGGGATGACCCCGATGGAACTCAGTCAGAAGAGACAGGTCTAATATGTCCCTCCTCGGCACCCAGCACCGCTCCTCCGGGCCGTACCCCTCCCACTCCACGAGATATTGGAGACCCCCATCCGGCGTCTCGAATCAAGGATGGACCCTAACGGTGTGCGCCGGAGCCCCCTCGATGTCCAACGGGGCGGAGGAGTCTCTTCTATCTCATAGTCCTGGAGTGGACCAGCTACCACCCGGCCTGAGGAGAGACACATGGAACGAGGGGTTAATATTCTTGTAATCAATGGGCAGTTCTAGCCTGTAACACACCTCGTTCAACCTCCTCAGGACTTTGAACGGCCCCACAAACCGCCGACCCAGCTTCCGGCAGGGCAGGCGGAGGGGCAGGTTTCTGGTCGAGAGCCAGACTCGATCTCCAGGTGCGTACACAGGCCCCTCACTGCGGTGGAGATCGGCGCTCGTCTTATGTCGACGGATGGCCCGCTGCAGATGAACGTGGGCAGCGTTCCACGTCTCCTCCGAGCGCCGCACCCACTCATCCACCGCAGGGGCCTCGATCTGGCTCTCATGCCAAGGTGCCAGAACCGGCTGGTACCCTAACACACACTGGAAAGGGGTTAGTTTGGTGGAGGAGTGGCGGAGAGTGTTTTGTGCCATTTCGGCCCAGGGAACATATCTCGCCCACTCCTCCGGCCGGCCCTGGCAATATGACCTCAGAAACCTACCCACATCCTGGTTGACACGTTCAACCTGCCCATTACTCTCCGGGTGGTAACCCGAGGTAAGGCTCACCGAAACCCCCAACCGTTCCATAAAGGCTCTCCACACTCTGGAGGTGAACTGGGGGGCCTCGATCAGACACTATATCCTCGGGTACCCCGTAATGCCGGAAGACATGGGTAAACAGAGCCTCAGCGGTCTGTAGGGCAGTAGGGAGACCCGGCATGGGAAGGAGGCGACAGGCCTTCGAGAACCGATCCACAATGACCAGGATGGTAGTATTCCCCTGTGAGGGGGGAAGGTCTGTAACAAAGTCCACCGAGAGGTGGGACCAGGGTCGTTGCGGAACGGGCAGGGGTTGTAGCTTACCCCTGGGCAAATGTCTGGGCGCCTTACACTGGGCACACACCGAACAGGAGGAGACATAAACCCTCACATCCCTGGCTAACGTTGGCCACCAGTACTTAGTGCTAAGGCAGTGAACTGTCCGGCCGATACCTGGATGTCCAGAGGAGGGGGACGTATGAGCCCAATAAATGAGGCGATCGCGTACCTCGAGAGGAACGTACGTCCGACCCACTGGACACTGTGGAGGACTTGGGTCGGTGCGTAACGCCCGCTCGATCTCTGCATCGACCTCCCATACCACCGGTGCCACCAGACAAGACTTTGGTAGTATGGGAGTGGGCTCAACGGACCTCTCCTCCGTGTCATACCGCCGAGACAGGGCATCTGCCTTCCCGTTCTGGGACCCAGGGATGTAAGTGATTTTAAATACAAACCGGGCTAGAAACATAGTCCAGCGAGCCTGGCGAGGATTCAGTCTCCTAGCTGCCCGGATGTATTCCAGGTTACGGTGGTCGGTCAAAATGAGGAAAGGGTGTTGAGCCCCCTCAAGCCAATGCCTCCACACCTTTAGGGCTTGTACCACGGCTAACAGCTCCCTGTCCCCTACGTCATAATTCCGCTCCGCCGGACTGAGCTTCTTAGAATAAAAAGCACAGGGGCGGAGTTTAGGTGGTGTGCCAGACCGTTGTGAGAGAATGGCCCTGATACCGGCCTCAGACGCGTCTACCTCTACCTGGAATGGTAAAGAGGGATCCGGATGCGCCAGCACCGGCGCCGAGGTAAACAGGTCCTTCAGTCTCCCAAAAGCCCTGTCCGCCTCAGCTGACCACCGCAAGCGCACCAGACCCCCCTTCAACAGGGACGTTATGGGAGCTGCCACCTGTCCAAAACCCCGGATAAACCTCCGGTAGTAATTCGCAAAACCCAAGAACTGTTGCACCTCTTTCACAGTGGTTGGGGTTTGCCAATTACGCACAGCTGACACCCGGTCAACCTCCATCTTCACCCCTGACGCAGACAACTGATAACCCAAAAAGGAGAACAGAAAGAACAGACATTTCTCTGCCTTGACATATAGGTCATGCTCCAACAGCCTCCTCAATACTCAGCGCACCAGGGCTACATGCTCAGCTCGGGTAGAACTGTACACCAGAATATCGTCTATGTACCTATGTACACGACTACTCCCTGCCCCTGCATGTCCCGGAAAATCTCATCTACAAAGGATTGGAAGACTGAGGGAGCATTCATTAACCCATATGGCATGACGAGATACTCGTAATGACCGGAGGTCGTGCTAAATGCTGTCTTCCATTCTTCGCCCTCTCTAATGCGCACCAAGTTATATGTGCTCCTGAGATCCAATTTTGTGAAGAACTGAGCACCGTGTAATGACTCCGTCATAGTCGCAATCAGAGGAAGTGGATAACTGTACTTCACCGTAATCTGATTGAGACCGCGGTAATCAATACACGGGCGCAAACCTCCATCTTTTTTCTTCACAAAAAAGAAGCTCGAGGAAGCGGGTGAAGTGGAGGCCCGTATGTATCCCTGTCTCAGAGACTCGGCGATGTAAGTTTCCATCGCCTTCCTCTCCTCTTGAGACAAGGGATACACATGGCTCCGCGGGAGTGCTGCTCCTAACTGGAGATCTATCGCACAATCCCCCTGTCTATGAGGCGGCAGCTGCGCGGCCCTTGTCTTACTAAACACCAGTGTCAAATCCTCATACTCGGGGGAATATGCAGTGCGGGCATTTGATTTGGACTCTCCACCGAGGTCGCACCTATGGAAACACCCAGACATAGCCCCTCACACTGAACAGACCACCCTTTAAGAGCTTTCTCTCGTCACGAAATAGTAGGATCATGGGTAATCAACCAGGGAAGTCCCAGCACCACCGGATACGCAGGAGAGTCAATCAGATAGAGCTGAATCGTCTCCTCATGACCCCCCCTGCGTCTTCATCCTAAGGGGCGCTGTGACCTCCCTAATTAACCCAGATCCTAACGGGTGGCTATCTAGGGCATGTACAGGGAAAGGCTTATCAACGGGAAGGAGAGGAATCCCTAACTCTACACAGAACTGGCGATCTACAAAATTCCCAGCTGCGCCTGAATCTACTAGCGCCTTATGCTGGGAACGAGGTGCAACCTGTGGAAAACAAACAGGCAAGGTTATGTGAACGACAGAAAGCTCTGGGTAAGTAGGGCGCCTACTCACCTGGGAGGACTCCCCAATGCGTGGCCTGCCTTCACCTCCACCGGGGGACCTTCCCCAACACCTACCTATTTGCTTATGGTCTTGCCTATGCCTAGCGAAAAGTTTTTTAAATTATATGAGAAAATAATTTTCAATTTTATTTGGAACAGCAAGCCAGACAAAATTAAACGGGCCTATATAATGAATATGAATTCGGAGGACAGAAATGATTAAATATTAAAGCATTAGACCTATCACTAAAAGCTTCAGTCATACTTACATTTTAGCAGATGCTCTTATCCAGAGCGACTTACAGTTAGTTAGTGAGTGCATACATTATTTAATTTTTCATACTGGCCCCCCGTGGGAATCGAACCAACAACCCTAGTGTTGTAAACGCCATGCTCTACCAACCAAACTACATCCCTGCCGGCCATTTCCTCCCCTACCCTGGACGACGCTGGGCCAATTGTGCGCCGCCCCATGAGTCTCCCGGTCGCAGCCGGCTACGAAAGAGCCTGGATTCAAACCAGGATCTCTAGAGGCACAGCTAGCACTGCGATGCAGTGCCTTAGACCACTGCGCCACTCGGGAGTTAAATCTGAACTGGTTCTCTAGCAAATTAGTAAGATTGTCTCACCCAATGTTCAAGAATGGCCTTTTTCCCTTTATTTAGATTACAACCTCTCACTTTCAGTTATTTGAAAAGGAAATAATCTCCCAATATCACTATTTCTAAAACAAGCCATAGAAAGTTGGTTGCAATTTCAATTTAATCCTCCAGAAACGACAGAACAAATAATGCAACAAATATTGTGGTTAATCTCAAATATACATTTTTTAAAAAGGTATAATCTTCGTAAATGATATCATTGGTAGGACTGGTGGAGTTATGTCGCACAGGCAGCTAACAAAACCTCTACCCAAAATCACAACCAAATAATTAGAAGAGAAAAGTGGAAGGGGGAAAAAGTAAGGAACTTGTCTGTCGGCCTTGCATTAAAGAACATAATTGGTTAAAGAAAACTGTGATAAATAAACAAGTATACCAGTTTCATTTAAGGACCAAAGGATTGACAGCCATCCCATATACAGTAAGGGGAAAAAAGTATTTGATTCCTTGCTGATTTTGTACGTTTGCCCACTGACAAAGAAATGATCAGTCTATAATTTTAATGGTAGGTTTATTTGAACAGTGAGAGACAGAATAACAGCAACAAAAATCCATAAAAACGCATGTCAAAAATGTTATAAATTGATTTGCATTTTAATGAGGGAAATACAGTGCTGTGAAAAACTATTTGCCCCCTTTCTTATTTTCTCTACTTTTGCATATTTGTGATACTGAATGTTATCAGATCTTCAACCAAAACCTAATATTAGATAAAGGGAACATACAGTGGGGAGAACAAGTATTTGATACACTGCCGATTTTGCAGGTTTTCCTACTTACAAAGCATGTAAATCACATTGTTTGATTTTTAAGTAATTAATTAGCATTTTATTCCATGACATAAGTATTTGATACATCAGAAAAGCAGAACTTAATATTTGGTACAGAAACCTTTGTTTGCAATTACAGAGATCATACGTTTCCTGTAGGTCTTGACCAGGTTTGCACACAGTGCAGCAAGGATTTTGGCCCACTCCTCCATACAGACCTTCTCCAGATCCTTCAGGTTTCGGGGCTGTCGCTGGGCAATACAGACTTTCAGCTCCCTCCAAAGATTTTCTATTGGGTTCAGGTCTGGAAACTGGCTAGGCCACTCCAAGACTTTGAGATGCTTCTTACGGAGCCACTCCTTAGTTGCCCTGGCTGTGTGTTTCGGGTCGTTGTCATGCTGGAAGACCCAGCCACGACCCATCTTCAATGCTCTTACTGAGGGAAGGAGGTTGTTAGCCAAGATCTCGCGATACATGGCCCCATCCATCCTCCGCTCAATACGGTGCAGTCGTCCTGTCCCCTTTGCAGAAAAGCATCCCCAAAGAATGATGTTTCCACCTCCATGCTTCACGGTTGAGATGGTGTTCTTGGGGTTGTACTCATCCTTCTTCTTCCCCCAAACACAGCGAGTGGAGTTTAGACCAAAATGCTCTATTTTTGTCTCATCAGACCACATTTCCTTCTCCCATTCCTCCTCTGGATCATCCAGATGGTCATTGGCAAACTTCAGATGGGCCTGGACATGCGCTGGCTTGAGCAGTGGGACCTTACGTGCGCTGCAGGATTTTAATCCATGACGGCGTAGTGTGTTACTAATGTTTTTCTTTGAGACTGTGGTCCAAGCTCTCTTCAGGTCATTGACCAGGTCCTGCCGTGTAGTTCTGGGCTGATCCCTCACCTTCCTCATGATCATTGATGCCCCACGAGATGAGATCTTTCTTGGAGCCCCAGACCGAGGGTGGTTGACCGTCATCTTGAACTTCTTCCATTTTCTGTTGCCTTCTCACCAAGCTGCTTGCCTATTGTCCTGTAGCCCATCCCAGCCTTGTGCAGGTCTACAATTATATCCCTGATGTCCTTACACAGCTCTCTGGTCTTGGCCATTGTGGAGAGGTTGGAGTCTGTTTGATTGAATGTGTGAACAGGTGTCTTTTATACAGGTAAAGAGTTCAAACAGGTGCAGTTAATACAGGTAATGAGTGGAGAACAGGAGGGCTTCTTAAAGAAAAACTAACAGGTCTGTGAGAGCCGGAATTCTTACAGGTTGGTAGGTGATCAAATACTTATGTCATGCCATAAAATGCAAATTAATTACTTAAAAATCATACAATGTGATTTTCTGGATTTTTGTTTTAGATTCCGTCTCTCACAGTTGAAGTGTATCTATGATAAAATTACAGACCTCTACATGCTTTGTAAGTAGGAAAACCTACAAAATCGGCAGTGTATCAAATACTTGTTCTCCCCACTGTAAGTGAACAAATAACACAACAATTACATATTTATTTCATAAACAAAGTTATGCAACACCCTATTCCCCTGTGTGAAAAAGTAATTGCCCCCTTACACTCAATAACTGGTTGTGCCACCGTTAGCTGCAATGAATCCAACCAAATGCTTCCTGTAGTTGTTGATCAGTCTCTCACGTCGCTGTGGAGGAATTTTGGCCCACTTTTCCATTCAGAACTGCTTTTACTCAGTGACATTTGTGGTATTTCAAGCATGAACCACTTGTTTCAAGTCCTGCCACAACATCTCAATCGGGATTAGGTCTGGACTTTGACTAGGCCATTCCAAAACTTCAAATTAGTTGCTTTTGTATAGAATGGCGCCGGAGAAGATGGCTGCCGTTTTACAGCCCTCTAACCAATTGTAATATTATGTGTGTTTTTCAGCGATTACTCACCTCGTATTGGACAAATAATTTTTCTTCAACGAGGCGGCCGCGAAGGATATCCTACAGACACCCGACAAGGCCCATATCCCCGTCATTCGCATGAGGAAGAGACAGAGATATAGTGGACGTAGGTCGGGGTGCCTTGTAAGGATCCGACGGCGAGCGAGTAAACTGCCTCTCCCATCAATCCTATTAGCCAATCGTCAATCATTGGAAAATAAATTGGATGACCTAAGATTACGGTTATCCTACCAACGGGACATTAAAAACTGTAATATCTTATGTTTCACCGAGTCGTGGCTGAACGACGACATGGATAACATACAGCTAGCGGGCTATACGCTACATCGGCAGGATAGAACGGCTGACTCCGGTAAGACAAGGGGTGGCGGTCTGTGTATATTTGTAAACAACAGCTGGTGCACAGAATCAAATACTAAGGAAGTCTCGAGGTTTTGCTCGCCTGAGGTAGAGTATCTTATGATAAACTGTAGACCACACTATTTACCAAGAGAGTTTTCATCTATATTTTTCATAGCTGTCTATTTACCACCACAAACCAATGCTGGCATTAAGATTGCACTGAATGAGCTGTATAAGATCATAAGTCAACAGGAAAACCATCATCCAGAGGCAGCGCTCCTAGTGGCCAGGGACTTTAATGCAGGGAAACTTAAATCCGTTCTACCTAATTTCTACCAGCATGTTAAATGTGCAACCAGAGGAAAAAAAACTCTAGACCACCTTTACTCCACACACAGAGACGCATACAAAGCTCTCCCTCGCCCTCCATTTGGCAAATCTGACCATAACTCTATCCTCCTGATTCCTGCTTATAAGCAAAAACTAAAGCAGGAAGCACTAGTGACTCGGTTAATAAAAAAGTGGTCAGATGCATGAGAGCACCAGCTGTTCCGGATGACTATGTGATCACACTCTCCGTAGCCGATGTGAGTAAGACTTTTAAGCAGGTCAACATTCACAAGGCCGCAGGGCCAGACGGATTATCAGGACGTGTACTCCGAGCATGTGCTGACCAACTGGCAAGTGTCTTCACTGACATTTTCAACATGTCCCTGACTGAGTTTGTAATACCAACATGTTTCAAGCAGACCACCATAGTCCCCGTGCCCAAGGACACTAAGATAACCTGCCTAAATGACTACCAACCCGTAGCACTGACGTCTGTAGCCATGAAGTGCTTTGAAAGGCTGGTCATGGCTCACATCAACACCATTATCCCAGAAACCCTAGACCCACTCCAATTTGCATACCGCCCCAACAGATCCACAGATGATGCAATCTCTATTGCACTCCACACTGCCCTTTCCCACCTGGACAAGAGGAACACCTACGTGAGAATGCTATTCATTGACTACAGCTCAGCATTCAACACCATAGTTCCCTCAAAGCTCATCACTAAGCTAAGGATCCTGGGACTAAACACCTCCCTCTGCAACTGGATCCTGGACTTCCTGACGGGCCGCCCCCAGGTGGTAAGGGTAGGTAACAACACATCTGCCACACTGATCCTCAACACGGGGGGCCCTCAGGGGTGCGTGCTCAGTCCCCTCCTGTACTCCCTGTTCACCCATGACTGCATGGCCAGGCACGACTCCAACACCATTATTAAGTTTGCCGACAACACAACAGTGGTAGGCCTGATCACCGACAACGATGAGACAGCCTATAGGGAGGTCAGAGACCTGGCCGTGTGGTGCCAGGATAACAACCTCTCCCTCAACGTGACCAAGACAAAGGAGATGATTGTGGACTACAGGAAAAAAAAGAGGACTGAGCACGCCCCCATTCTCATCGACGGGGCTGTAGTGGAACAGGTTGAGAGCTTCAAGTTCCTTGGTGTCCACATCACCAACGAACTATCATGGTCCAAACACACCAATACAGTCGTGAAGAGGGCACGACAAAGCCTATTACCCCTCAGGAGACTGAAAAGATTCGGCATGGGTCCTCAGATCCTCAAAAAATTCTACAGCTGCACCATCGAGATCATCCTGACTGGTTGCATCACCGCCTGGTATGGCAACTGCTTGGCTTCCGACCGCAAGGCACTACAGAGGGTAGTGCGTACGGCCCAGTACATCACTGGGGCCAAGCTTCCTGCCATCCAGGACCTCTATACCAGGCGGTGTCAGAGGAAGGCCCTCAAAATTGTCAAAGACTCCAGCCACCCTAGTCATAGGGATCGTCTGAGACCAGCCACCCAGACAGCTGATGAAACTGAGGAGTATTTATGGGCTGTTTGTGTGGGAAAACTCTTTCTGATTGGCTGGGCATGGCTCCCCATGGCTGCGCCCCTGCCCAGTCATGTGAAATCCATAGATTAGGGCCAAATTAATGTATTTAAATTGACTGATTTCCTGATATGAACTGTAACTGAGTAAAATCGTTGTAATTGTTGCATGTTGTATTTATATTTTTGTTCAATATATTTAAAGGTATTTGGACAACCCTTCAAATTTGTGGATTTGGCTATTTCAGCCACACCCGTTGCTGACAGGTGTATAAAATTGAGCACATAGCCATGCAATCTCCAAAGACAAACATTGGCAGTAGAATGGCCTTACTGAAGAGCTCAGTGACTTTCAACGTGGCACCGTCATAGGATGCCATCTTTCCAACAAGTCAGTTCGTCAAATTTCTGCCCTACTAGAGCTGCCCCGGTCAACTGTAAGTGCTGTTATTGTGAAGTGGAAATGTCTAGGAGCAACAACGGCTCAGCCGCGAAGTGGTAGGCCACACAAGCTCACAGAACGCGACCACCGAGTGCTGAAGCACGTAGCGTGTTAAGATCATCTGTCCTTGGTTGCAACACTCACTACCGAGTTCCAAACTGCCTCTGGAAGCAACGTCAGCACAAAAACTGTTTGTCGGGAGCTTCATGAAATGGATTTCCGTGGCAGAGCAGCCACACACAAGCAATCAATCAATCAATTTTATTTTATATAGCCCTTCTTACATCAGCTAATATCTCGAAGTGCTGTACAGAAACCCAGCCTAAAACCCCAAACAGCTAGTAATGCAGGTGTAGAAGCACGGTGGCTAGGAAAAACTCCCTAGAAAGGCCAAAACCTAGGAAGAAACCTAGAGAGGAACCAGGCTATGAGGGGTGGCCAGTCCTCTTTTGGCTGTGCCGGGTGGAGATTATAACAGAACCATGCCAAGATGTTCAAAAATGTTCATAAGTGACAAGCATGGTCAAATAATAATCAGGAATAAATCTCAGTTGGCTTTTCATAGCCGATCATTAAGAGTTGAAAACAGCAGGTCTGGGACAGGTAGGGGTTCATTAACCGCAGGCAGAACAGTTGAAACTGGAATAGCAGCAAGGCCAGGCGGACTGGGGACAGCAAGGAGTCACCACGGCCGGTAGTCCCGACGTATGGTCCTAGGGCTCAGGTCTCTCAGTTGGCTTTTCATAGCCGATCATTAAGAGTTGAAAACAGCAGGTCTGGGACAGGTAGGGGTTTCGTAACCGCAGGCAGAACAGTTGAAACTGGAATAGCAGCAAGGCCAGGCGGACTGGGGACAGCAAGGTGTCAGCATGCCCGGTAGTCCTGACGTATGGTCCTAGGGCTCAGGTTCTCAGAGAGAAAGAGAGAACGAGAGAATTAGAGAGAGCATACTTAAATTCACACAGGACACTGGATAAGACAGGAGAAGTACTCCAGGTATAACCAACTAACCCCAGCCCCCCGACACATAAACTACTGCAGCATAAATACTGGAGGCTGAGACAGGAGCGGTCCGGAGACACTGTGGCCCCATCCGAAGAAACCCCGGACAGGGCCAAACAGGAAGGATATAACCCCACCCACTCTGCCAAAGCACAGCCCCCGCACCACCAGAGGGATATCCTCAACCACCAACTTACAATCCTGAGACAAGGCCGAGTATAGCCCACAGAGGTCTCCACCACAGCACAAACCAAGGGGGGCGCCAACCCAGACAGGAAGATCACGTCAGTAACTCAACCCACTCAAGTGACGCACCCCTCCTAGGGACGGCATGAAAGAGCACCAGCAAGCCAGTGACTCAGCCCCTGTAACAGGGTTAGAGGCAGAGAACCCCAGTGGAGAGAGGGGAACCGGCCTGGCAGAGACAGCAAGGGCTGTTCGTTGCTCCAGAGCCTTTCCGTTCACCTTCACACTCCTGGGCCAGACTACACTCAATCATATGACCTACTGAAGAGATAAGTCTTCAGTAAAGACTTAAAGGTTGAGACCGAGTCTGCGTCTCTCACATGGGTAGGCAAACTGTTCCATAAAAATGGAGATCTATAGGAGAAAGCCCTGCCTCCCGCTGTTTGCTTAGAAATTCTAGGGACAATTAGGAGGCCTGCGTCTTGTGACCGTAGCGTACGTATTGGTATGTACGGCAGGACCAACTCGGAAAGATAGGTAGGAGCAAGCCCATGTAACGCTTTATAGGTTAACAGTAAAACCTTGAAATCAGCCCTTGCCTTAACAGGAAGCCAGTGTAGGGAAGCTAGCACTGGAGTAATATGATCAAATTTCTTGGTTCTAGTCAGGATTCTAGCAGCCGTATTTAGCACTAACTGAAGTTTATTTAGTGCTTTATCCGGGTAGCCGGAAAGTAGAGCATTGCAGTAGTCTAACCTAGAAGTAACAAATGCATGGATTCATTTTTCTGCATCATTTTTGGACAGAAAATTTCTGATTTTTGCAATGTTACGTAGATGGAAAAAAGCTGTCCTTGAAACAGTCTTGATATGTTCGTCAAAAGAGAGATCAGGGTCAAGAGTAACGCCGAGGTCCTTCACAGTTTTATTTGAGACGACTTTACAACCATCAAGATGAATTGTCAGATTTAACAGAAGATCTCTTTGTTTCTTGGGACCTAGAACAAGCATCTCTGTTTTGTCCGAGTTTAAAAGTAGAAAGTTTTCAGCCATCCACTTCCTTATGTCTGAAACACAGGCTTCTAGCGAGGGCAATTTTGGGGCTTCACCATGTTTCATTGAAATGTACAGCTGTGTGTCATCCGCATAGCAGTGAAAGTTAACATTATGTTTTCGAATAACATCCCCAAGAGGTAAAATATATAGTGAAAACAATAGTGGTCCTAAAACGGAACCTTGAGGAACACCGAAATGTACAGTTGATTTGTCGGAGGACAGACCATTCACAGAGACAAACTGATATCTTTCCGACAGGTAAGATCTAAACCAGGCCAGAACTTGTCCGTGTAGACCAATTTGGGTTTCCAGTCTCTCCAAAAGAATGTGGTGATCGATAGTGTCAAAGGCAGCACTAAGGTCTAGTAGCACGAGGACAGATGCAGAGCCTCGGTCTGACGCCATTAAAAGGTCATTTACCACCTTCACAAGTGCAGTCTCAGTGCTATGATGGGGTCTAAAACCAGACTGAAGCATTTCGTATACATTGTTTGTCTTCAGAAAGGCAGTGAGTTGCTGCGCAACAGCTTTTTCTAAAATTTTTGAGAGGAATGGAAGATTCGATATAGGCCGATAGTTTTTTATATTTTCCGGGTCAAGGTTTGGCTTTTCAAGAGAGGCTTTATCACTGCCACTTTTAGTGAGTTTGGTACACATCCGGTGGATAGAGAGCTGTTTATTATGTTCAACATAGGAGGGCCAAGCACAGGAAGCAGCTCCTTCAGCAGTTTAGTAGGAATAGGATCCAGTATGCAGCTTGAAGGTTTAGAGGCCATTATTATTTTCATCATTGTGTCAAGAGATATAGTACTAAAACACTTAAGTGTCTCTCCCGATCCCAGGCCCTCGCAGAAGTCGTGCAGATCCAGGACAGCTAAGCCCTGGAGGAATACGCAGATTCAAAGAGGAGTCCGTAATTTGCTTTCTAATGGTCATGATCTTTTCCTCAAAGAAGTTCATGAATTTATTACTGCTGAAGTGAAAGCCATCCTCTCTTGGGGAATGCTGCTTTTTAGTTAGCTTTGCAACAGTATCAAAAAGAAATTTTGGATTGTTCTTATTTTCCTCGATTAAGTTGGAAAAGTAGGATGATCGAGCAGCAGTGAGGGCTCTTCGGTACTGCACGGTACTGTCTTTCCAAGCTAGTCGGAAGACTTCCAGTTTGGTGTGGCGCCATTTCCGTTCCAATTTCCTGGAAGCTTGCTTCAAAGCTCGGGTATTTTCTGTATACCAGGGAGCTAGTTTCTTATGACAAATGTTTTTCGTTTTTAGGGGTGCAACTGCATCTAGGGTATTGCGCAAGGTTAAATTGAGTTCCTCAGTTAAGTGGTTAACTGATTTTTGTCCTCTGACGTCCTTGGGTAGGCAGAAGGAGTCTGGAAGGGCATCAAGGAATTTTTGTGTTGTCTGAGAATTTATAGCACGACTTTTGATGCTCCTTGGTTGGGGTCTGAGCAGATTATTTGTTGCGATTGCAAACGTAATAAAATGGTGGTCCGATAGTCCAGGATTTTGTGGAAAAACATTAAGATCTACAACATTTATTCCATGGGACAAAACTAGGTCCAGAGTATGACTGTGGCAGTGAGTAGGTCCAGAGACATGTTGGACAAAACCCACTGAGTCGATGATGGCTCCGAAAGACTTTTGGAGTGGGTCTGTGGACTTCTCCATGTGAATATTAAAATCACCAAAAATTAGAATATGATCTGCTATGACTACAAGGTCTGATAGGAATTCAGGAAACTCAGAGAGGAACGCTGTATATGGCCCAGGAGGCCTGTAAACAGTAGCTATAAAAAGTGATTGAGTAGGCTGCATAGATTTCATGACTAGAAGCTCAAAAGACGAAAACGCAATTTTTTTTTTTGTAAATTGAAATTTGCTATCGTAAATGTTAGCAACACCTCCGCCTTTGCGGGATGCACGGGGAATATGGTCACTAGTGTAACCAGGAGGTGAGGCCTCATTTAACACAGCAAATTCATCAGGCTTAAGCCATGTTTCAGTCAGGCCAATCACATCAAGATTATGATCAGTGATTAGTTCATTGACTATGACTGCCTTTGAAGTGAGGGATCTAACATTAAGTAACCCTATTTTGAGATGTGAGGTATCACGATCTCTTTCAATAATGGCAGGAATGGAGGAGGTCTTTATCCTAATAAGATTGCTAAGGTGAACACCGCCATGTTTAGTTTTGCCCAACCTAGGTCGAGGCACAGACACAGTCTCAATGGGTATGGCTGAGCTGACTACACTGACTGTGCTATTGGCAGACTCCACTAAGCTGGCAGGTTGGCTAACAGCCTGCTGCCTGGCCTGCACCCTATTTCACTGTGGGGCTAGAGGAGTTAGAGCCCTATCTATGTTGGTAGATAAGATGAGAGCACCCCTCCAGCTAGGATGGAGTCCGTCCCTCATCAGCAGGTCAGGCTTGGTCCTGTTTGTGGGTGAGTCCCAGAAAGAGGGCCAATTATCTACAAATTCTATCTTTTGGGAGGGGCAGAAAACAGTTTTCAACCAGCGATTGAGTGCTGAGACTCTGCTGTAGAGCTCGTCCTCCCCCCTAACTGGGAGGGGGCCAGAGACAATTACTCGATGCCGACACATCTTTCTAGCTGATTTACACACTGAAGCTATGTTGCACTTGGTGACCTCTGACTGTTTCATCCTAACATCGTTGGTGCCGACGTGGATAACAATATCTCTATACTCTCTACACTCGCCAGTTTTAGCTTTAGCCAGCACCATCTTTAGATTAGCCTTAACGTCGGTAGCCCTGCCCCCTGGTAAACAGTGTATGATCGCTGGGTGATTCGTTTTAAGTCTAATACTGCGGGTAATGGAGTCGCCAATGACTAGGGTTTTCAATTTGTCAGAGCTAATGGTGGGAGCCTTCGGGCGTCTCAGACCCCGTAACGGGAGGAGTAGAGACAAGAGAAGACTCAGACTCAGACTCCGACTCGCTACATAATGGGGAAAACCGGTTGAAAGTTTCTGTCGGCTGAATGAGCGACACCGGTTGATCATTCCAACAGTATTTCCCTCCAGAAGCCATGAGAAAGTTGTCCGGCTGCGGGGACTGTGCGGGGGGATTTATACTAACGTTACTATCTGTACTTACTGGTGGCACAGACGCTGTTTCTTCCTTTCCTACACTGAAATTACCCTTGCCTAACGATTGCGTCTGAAGCTGGGCTTGTAGCACAGCTATTCTCGCCGTAAGGCGATCGTTCTCCTGTATATTATGAGTACAGCGACTGCAATTAGAAGACATCATGTTAATGTTACTACTTAGCTTCGGCTGTTGAAGATGTTGACGAACCATGTCCAGATAAAGCGTCCGGAGTGAAAAAGTTGAATGAGGGAAAAAAAAGTTGCGATGGAAAAAAGGAAAATAAAGTAAAGTTGGCAGCAAAAACACACAGGAAAATGACTCTTCTGTCTCGGGATAAAACGTCCGGGGTGAAAAAGTTTAACGAAAAAAGATGAGTGAGGACAAAACTAAAAAGTTGGTAAATTTGTTGAACACAGAGATTGATTAAACGTTTATTAAAAGTAAAACGTGAATAGTTTGGCAGGTAGCCAAGTAGCTGCAAACAGCACAGCAGCACAGCAGCACGGAGACAATGCGGAAGCGAGAAACAAGAGGGCGTCACGTTAAACAGTGAGGGATGCCACGGGTCGGCTGGAGTGGTGTAAAGCTCTCCTCCATTGGAAACTCGTTCTCTGGAGTGATGCACCATCGAGAGCATCCTGACTGGTTGCATCTCCACCTGGTATGGCAACTGCTCGGCCTCCGACCGCAAGGCTCTACAGAGGGTAGTGCATACGGACCAATACATCACTGGGGCCGAGCTTCCTCTGCCATCCAGGACCTCTATACCAGGCAGTCAGAGGAAGGCCGTAAGATTTGCCAAAGACTCCAGCCACCCTAGTCATAGACTGTTCTCTCTGCTATCACACGGCAAGTGGTACCGGAGCGCCAAGTCTAGGTCCAAAAGGCTTCTTAACAGCTTCTACCCCCAAGCCATAAGACTACCGAACAGTTAATCAAATGGCTACCCAGACTATTTGCATTGACCCCCCCCCCCTTTTTTTTACACTGCTGCTACTCGCTGTTTATTATCTATGCATAGTCACTTTACCCCTACCTACGTGTACAATTGATGTCCGAAGTTTGCATACACTTAGGTTGGAGTCATTAAAACTTGTTTTTCAACCACTCCACAAATCTCTTGTTAACAACCTATAGTTTTGGCAAGTCGATTAGGACATCTACTTTGTGCATGACACAAGTAATTTTTCCAACAATTGTTTACAGACACATTATTTCACTTATAATTCACTGTATCACAATTCCAGTGGGTCAGAAGTTTACATACACTAAGTTGACTGTGCCTTTAAACAGCTTGGAACATTCCAGAAAATGATGTCATGGCTTTAGAAGCTTCTGATAGGCTAATTGACATAATTTGTGTCAATTGGAGGTGTACTTGTGGATGCATTTCAAGACCTACCTTCAAACTTAGTGCCTCTTTGCTTGACATAATGGGAAAATCAAAAGAAATCGCGTTCTGTCTCCTAGAGTTGAACGTACTTTGGTGCAAAAAGTGCAAATCAATCCCAGAACAACAGCAAAGGACCTTGTGAAGATGCTGGAGGAAACAGGTACAAAAGTATCTATATCCACAGTAAAACGTATCCTATATCGACATAACCTGAAAGGCCGCTCAGCAAGGAAGAAGCCACTGATCCAAAACCGCCATAAAAAAGACAGACTACGGTTTGCAACTGCAAACCCTTACCAGGCCAGGTGGGCCCTATTCTTCACCCGGTTTATTTTTACACTATCTTACATCCCGGGTACGAATAACGTGAAGGCAGACGCACTGTCACGGCTGTACGACACAGAGGAGAGTCCCATAGACAACACCCCCATACTCCCGGCCTCCTGCATTGTGGCACCGGTAGTGTGGGCGATGGACGCGGACATAGTGCGGGCGTTTCGCACAGAGCCATCTCCACCTCAGTGTCCAGCTGGGTTGCAGTACGTGCCGTCTCATGTCCATGACCATCTGATCTTTTGGGCACACACGTCCCCCTCCTCTGGTCACCCAGGTATCGGTCGTACAGTGCGCTGCCTGGTGATCGGGTCTGTCTCTCGACCATGAATCTGCCCCTCCGCTTGCCCTGCCGGAAGTTGAGCCTGCGGTTTGTGGGGCCGTTCAAAGTCCTGAGGAGGATAAACAAGGTTATATATAGGTTATTACTCCCTCCAGATTAGCGTATTAACCCCTCTTTCCATGTGTCTCCTCAGGCCAGTGGTGGCTGGTCCGCTCCAGGAGTCTGAGGTGCGGGAGGTTCCTCCAACCCCTTTGGACATTGAGTGGGCCCCAGCGTATTCCGTCCGTTCCATCCTGGATTTGAGGCGTCGGGTGGGGGGCCTTCAGTACCTCGTGGAGTGGGAGGGGTATGGTCCGGAGGAGCAGTGCTGGGTTCCGGTGAGGGATATCCTCGATCCCTCCCTATTGCAGGATTTCCACCGTCGCCATCCGGCTCGCCCTGCTCCGGTGTCGGCGCGCTGCTGGAGCTGCGCGTCAAGGGGGGTACTGTCACAACTTCCTCCGAGGCTGCCACCTCTCCTTGTTCAGGCAGGCTTCGGCGTTCGTCGTCACCGACCCTCTAGCCACTGCCGCTCCTCATCTCATCATTCCATTTATTTTGTCTTGTTTATTACACACACCTGGTTCATATGCCCTCATCATAACCTGTATAAGTGTTCCCTCTGCCCCCTTGTCTTTGTGTGTGATTGTTTATTGTGAGGTTAGTGAAGCTCGGTGGAGCTCCTAGTATTTTGTATCACCGGGATAATTGCCCATGTGCCTTGTAGTTTCCAGTGCGCCTGTTTTGCGCACTGGAGTGTTTTGACGCTTTACTGCTTAACCTTGTGTTTGCGGAATAAATCCTGTTATTCTGTGATTTACCCTCCTGTGCCTGATTCCTTCTAAATCACTCATCACACCATAAGACTCCTGAACATCTAATCAAATGGCTATCCAGACAAAGCGTTTTACGCTTCTGCTACTCTCTGTTTATTATCTATGCATAGTCACTTTAATAACTCTACCTACATGTACATATTACCTCAATTACCTCGACTAACCGGTGCCCCCGCACATTGACTCGGTACCGGTACCCCCTGTATATAGCCTTGCTATTGTTATATTAATGCTGCTCTTTAATTATTTGTTACGTTTATTTCTTTCTTTTTTTAGGTATTCTTTCTTAAAACTGCATTGTTGGTTAAGGGCTTGTAAGTAAGCATTTCACTGTAAGGTCTACACCGGTTGTATTCGGCGCATGTGACAAATACAATTTGATTTGATTTGATTCAAATTAATCACTTCTCCCTGGCCCCTGTCTGTCGCTACCTGTCTTTATCAGTGTGAATGCCTATCTACAGGTGAAAGGAAAGGCCATAGGGTTTAGAAGACACATATTAGGTAACATGGGTTTGGCAGTTGGGGGTTTTCTATCTATACAAATTTAATCACAGAATGACATCATCATTTCTGTTAATGGTTAAGAGACAGAGATTGTATCTGTCATAAGGAAGTTCATGCTCAAAGATGCAAGCCAGGACCAGTCATAGGTAATATAACATTTATTCCACAAAAGTAAGAAAAAACCCTCTAGTAAGGTTTCTAGAGAGATCTTTTCAGATAAGAGAAATGACCAGTAAAATTCTGCATTGGGTGGTGTGTGGGTTATACTGTATACATGCCCTTAGTGGCAACTGCCCCCATCCCCAGGGCATTAGTGATCACTGAATGGTTTGATGAGCATGAAAACGATGTAAACCATATGCCATGGCCATCTCAGTCACCAGATTTCAACCCAATTGAACACTTATGGCAGATTCTGGAGCGGTGCCTGATAAAGCGTTTTTCACCACAGTCAACAAAACACCAAATGATGGAATTTAAAGTGGAAGAATGGTGTCGCATCCCTCAGATAGAGTTCCAAACACTTGTAGAATCTATGCCAAGGTGCATTGATGCTGTTCCGAGTCGTGGTGGCCCAACGCCCTATTAAGATGCTTTATGTTGGTGTTTGCTTTATTTTGAAAGTTACCTGGATCTAACGTCCTGTACGTATTGGTAGAATAGTTCATTTGCGCTCCTATACCACATATTACGGTAGAGCGGGCGAGAAAAACTTAACGCAACAGTGACGTACACGGCAAGGCCAACAAGCCGCGCGCCCGCCCGCCCATTGGTGGAGCGCACGACATCGGTGCGGTAGACTGCAGCGAAGCGATTGGGCGAGAGAAGTAAACTGTATTGTACAGTACAGAAAAATACACCAGGCAACAACAATATCGAGGTGGAAAGAAACCAGAATAGAAGCTTTACCTGTCAAAAGTCTTCGGGTAAGAACATTTTATTATATTCAGTTTTTTAAGTTATCAAATTGTTTCGTATTGTCGCCAAGTTTTCCAATGTCTCTAGCTAGAATTGATACAACAATCGCGAAGAACACCGATACAACAGTAGCATTTAAGCTAATTTGGGTGTGTTTAGTAACAAGTTGTCAATGTCGGTGTTATCACATTAGGCCCCGCTTCTCCCCGCGGTAAAGATAACTTTATATTGCGGTATCTGGTAACGTTGCTACCAATGACTGTGGATATGCTACCTTTGGACCAAGGCGCTGGAGAGAATAGAGCAAGAACAAGAAGTTGTGTCTGTGTGTTTTATAGCTAAACAAATAAAGTTTATTGGGCCATCGACAGGGAAATGTTATTCAAACCTGAAACGAGACAATGTGTTTGAGGTTTGAATTATTGTGTTTTAGTCACAATACGTTTTAAAACATTAATAACGTGTTTGGTTGCATCATTTGTTATTACTATGTTATTCTGATATAATTAGGCTAAATGACTGCCCATGTAGGCTAGATAGTGTTTTTCCAAGACAGTCTATTCCTGTGTGTGTGTGTGTGTGTGTGTGTGTGTGTGTGTGTGAGGGTGAAATCAAGGTTAAAGGTTTGTCTCATTCATTCAGTGTGTGACTGGCTGGGATTTGAACTAACGGAGTTAGCCCCCTGAGTTAACCTGGACTCAGGGGCAGACCTAACAGAGTAAACATAAATCCGGGACACTCCAATTATACTGAATAAAAATATAAACGCAACATGCAACAATTTCAACAAATTTACAGAGTTACAGTTCATATAAGGAAATCAGTCAAGTGAAATAAATTCATTAGGCCCTAATCTATGGATTTCACAACTGGGCAGGGGCGCAGCCATGGGTGGGCCTGGAAGGGCATAGCCCACCAACTGGGGAGCCAGGCACAGCCAATCAGAATGAGTTTTTCCCCACAAAAGGGCTTTCTTACAGACAGTAACACTCCTCAGTTTCATCTGCTGTCCGGGAGGCTGGTCTCAGACAATCCCGCAGGTAAAGAAGCCGGATGTGGAGGTCCTGGGCTGGCCTGGTTACACGTGGTCTGTGGTTTTGAGGTCGGTTGGACGTACTGCCAAATTCTCTAAACCGATGTTGGAGGCGGCTTATAGTAGAGAAATGAATATTACATTCTCTGGCAACAGCTCTGGTGGATATTCCTGCAGTCAGCGTGCCAATTGCTAACTCCCTCAAAACTTGAGACATCTGTGGCATTGTGTTGTGTGACAAAACTGCACATTTTAGAGTGGCCTTTTATTGTCCCCAGCACAGGGTGCACCTGTGTAATGATCATGCTCTTTAATCAGCTTCTTGATATGCCACACCTGTCAGGTGAATGGATTATCTTGGCAAAGGAGAAATGCTCACTAACAGGGATGTAAACAAATTTGTGTACAACATTTGAGAGAAATAAGCCTTTTGTGTGTATGGAACGTTTCTGGGATATTTTATTTCAGCTCATGAAACATGGGACCAACACTTTACATGTTGCGTTTATATTTTTGTTCAGTATAGTATGATATGTTACGTTTCTTATGGTATGTATTAATTTGTGGATGTCCATCACTCATTTCATATGGTATGTTACAAATTACAATTTGTTTGATTGTTTTACGAATTGCAGTTCGTACAATACGTTATGAATTTGAAAAATGTATTATGTTACAAATTACAATTTGTTGTGGCCAATGTTAGCTAGGTGGCTAATGCTAACGTTAGCTAGGTGGCTAACGTTAGCTAGGTTAGGGGTTAAGGTTAGGGGAAGGGTTAGCTAACATGCTAAGTAGTTGCAAAGTATCTAAAAAGTAGTTGCAAATTAGCTAAAATGCTAAAGTTGTCCTTAATGAGATTTGAACAGGCAACCTTTGGGTTGCTAGACTTTCCCGTTATATGGCCACCCTGATCACCACCTTACTTTAGTTTTTGCCTTAACCATACCAAACGTAACATATCATACTAAATTGAGTGTCCCGGATTTACATTTACTATGTTGCATCTAGTCTATGAGACTAGGCTGAGTTATCTCGATTCAGGGTCTACTGTCAAGTGCATTTGTGTAATAATGCTCTCTCTCTCTCTGCCTCTCGCCTTCTATCTCTCTTTCCCTCCCTCTCTCCGCTCTCTCTCTCTCTGCCTCTCTTTCTATCTAGGCTATTTCTTTTTGTCTCTGTCTTCTATGGTCCTGTCTATCTATCTATCTCTCCCCCCAATCTCTGGTCCTCTCTCTCTCTTATTTCCCCCGTCTTTCCCATTCCCTCCATCTCTTCCCCCTCTCTCCTTCCCTCCTATTTCTCTCCCTCTCCCCCCTCTTGCTCTCTCAACCTCTGTCTCTCTCTTTTCCCTCTCGCTCATTCCTCTTTCTCGTTTCCTCTCTCTCTCTAGATGTCACCATTGCTCAGATGTTCACTATATCAGACTGCAAATCAGAACCCTCAGAGGTAGGAGAAACAGAAAAGGACAAATCAGCTGCAGGACAGGGAATGACTGGAGGCCCACTAGGCCACACCCTCACTGTACCTGAGATGAGACTGGCAGGTGAGATGCCACTATCGGTCTTACTAGGTTCATGTTCAATAGGCATCAAACGAAAGAAAACAGACTGAAACAGGGAGAGACTAGCTGGACTTGTCCAATAAGAAACGCTCCTTTTTGTTTTAAGTTGCAAAACGTTTTCCATTGCGTGCCCTTATGAAAACGACCCTGATAGTCAGCCACCTTGGCCTTTCATAATGAACCTCAATAACAATCTACTGTCGTGTTGCTATGGCTATCCTCCCTTTCTCGATCCTGCCTCTCTACCCTCTCTTTCTCTACCTCTCTGCTTAGCACTCAGCAAAAAGGAGATAGATTGGGGTTAAGGCCCTGCGATAGAGTAGCATCCTGTCCAGTAGGTGTACTTGTACATCAAGCTGCCTCACGCTACACAAACAGGAGATAGGCTCCTACCCTATGGGCTGTTCTGGCTCGGACGGACAAGGCTTACATACCTCTCGCTCCACTCCCCCTATTCTCTCTCTCCTGTAGGAGAGGGTCGGTTGAGGTTGAATTCAGAGTCCCAGGCCTTCTCTACGTCCCGTGGGAAGAGGAATGGGGAGCTCCAGGGAAGGGGGCCAGGGGTGGACGGCATTCCCACAGATGGAGCACCTTTTCGGGTTCGCTCCCAGTCGGCCCCCCCTGCCCTCTGGGCGGCTAAGAGATACGGACGGCAGCTCCGACGAATGAGTGACGAGTTTGATACGTGGCTGGATAAAGGGGTGAGGAGAGGTTGCTGAGGGACAGAGGGTTGAAGGGGTGAGAAGGGTTAGGGGGAGAGAGGGGGGCAGGAAGGAGGTTAGAGAGGGGGGCAGGAAGGGATGAGAGGACTGGCTAGGGGAGAGAGGGGGGAGGAAGGGGGGAGGAGGGGCTATGGGGGACAGCGAAGGAGGGGGATAGATGTGATGCTTTAATCTTGTGTCAAAAACATTTCAATTACTAGAACCCCAAAATAACCTGCTTACTTTCTTTCTTTCTTTTTCTCCCTCGCCTACCCATACCCTTTAACCATACCCTCTATCTCATAACCCCTGATCCTTAACCTCTAACCCCTGACCTCTATAGGAGATGAAGCAGTTGAAGAGTGTGGGAGCAGCCAAACAGATGACACAGTCCCCCAGCTGGTGGGCCTACCTGTTCAGTCATCAGGAGACAGAGACAGAACACAGCCCTAACCTGACCGCTCCCGAACCACGATAATCTGGGTAGAGACAGACGGATGGAGGGAGAGGAAGGAGAGAGAGAGAGAGAGAGAGAGAGAGAGAGAGAGAGAGAGAGAGAGAGAGAGAGAGAGAGAGAGAGAGAGAGAGAGAGAGAGAGAGAGAGAGAGAGAAAGAGAGAGAGAGAGAGAGAGAGAGAGAGAGAGAGAGAGAGAGAGAGAGAGAGAGAGAGAGAGAGAGAGAGAGAGAGAGAGCAGGTGGGCCTACCTGTTTGGACAGCAGGAGACAGAGACAGAACACAGCTCTAACCTGACTGCTACTGAACCATGGTCATCAGAATAGAGAGAGTGATGGAGGGAAGAGGAAGGAGAGAGAGAGGAGAGTGGAGACAGCCACAGAGTCATTACCAGTGTAACAAGGTAGCGTGGATAGGTAGAAAGAGACAAAGAAAAAGGCAGGAGAGACTAAGAGGATAAGGAAGGAGATAATAAAAGTAGGGATAACTGTAAGCTGAGATCTTATCAAAACGAGAACACAACTAGTTTGCCAGCGAGCGCTAGAGTTTCCACTTCACTCTAGTGTAAGCATCCACCTAAGGCCCAAACGGGTCCTTAGTTAATCATTTTAACCGTTTCTCCCATTAACACTATGCAGCACGGAGGGAGAGAGAGGTCAGACACAACATGCACTGAGAGACGGAACAAAACTAAATGCCGTTTGGTTCCTCTCTCTCTTACCTAGTGAGAAATGTCTACTAGGGGTGTAACGATCCATCTACTACATCGATGTATCGATTTATATTCCTATGATCCAACTACATCGATCTGTGCTCGGCGAGTTGGCCTTTTGGACAACATATATCGATCTAACATAGTTTTAAAATGTAATAAATCGATTGTATCGATACTAGGAAATAACCCATTGGATTTAAGCACGTCAGACTTTATATGGATGTTTTTTCTTAGCACTTTTAATGATAAAGGCTTTAAACATTACTCAATTCAGTCTGCCTATCCGTGACGTCATCGCGCCAGCAGCAGCGCAAAGGCGCCAAGACAACAAAACATAGCATGGCGGACGACAGAGGAGAAGCCGACGAGCGAGTAATTATCAAGCCACCATTGCGGTCCTTACAAGAAACAGGAATCTAGGAAACTTCACCTGCACTGTCCAGTATCCAGGTATTTATTTCAGTCACACTGGTTGAATGTTTGGCTAAAAGGTTATTGAATCGATTTCAAGTCACTGAATCGTTTCGGATCGTATCGTTCTAAATGAACCAATATCGTCCTTGAATCGTATCGACAACCACGAATCGTGATACAAATCGAATCGTTGTTAAAACGAATCGTTACACCCCTAATGTCTACTGTTGGGGTCCATCTCAATTTGTATTTTACATGATTCCTCGCATCCTAACTCCTCATCTCCTTCTCAACCGTATTTGGCTCTTCCTCCTTCTGACCTTTTTCTCCAATGCATTTTGAGACGAAGGTGAGGAAAGGTGGTGTGAGGAATCGAGGAAAGACGAATTGAGATAGAATCTTACCTTACTGTGTCCCAAATGGCAACCTATTCCCTATATAGTGCACTGCTTTTGACCAGAGCCCTAAAAATAGTGCACTAAATAGGGAATAGGGTGCCATTTATATTAACGACAATCATCTTAGAAGGATGGCTGCACTCTGACAACTAGCCTATTTCAATTTAAATGTCTCAAATACAAAGAAATAATAATCTTGTTTAAACTACAATCTTTGATAGTAGTGCTAATAATGATATGTTTTGTATAAAACAAGAACTGCAGGGAAACATTTTATCAGACGATAGAAGAGAATGAAATAAGATTTAGACTTTTAGGGCAAAACCATTTAGGATTAAAGCCTTGGGTCTTTGAAACTTCTGTAAATAGAGTTGATATTTAAATGAATTAAAATAATGTGGATGATAACATGGGTAAACTGCTGAACAACAAAATGTGACTTTTATTAATGATACTATTGATACTACGTCTGTAAACCTATAATGTGCACTACCTTTGACCAGAGCCTATGTAAGGAATAGGGTGCCATTTGGGATGGATCCCCTATCTCTTTATGCCCGTCTTATTTTCTATGTACAGAGGTGTTACTGCAAGGCCTCTCGTTGCATTGTGGGAATTGATGCTGAAGCCCAAATCAACCCCCCCAGACAGTCCCAATTCGTCCCCATCCCATTCTATGTTTACAGTGGTGGAGCTTTGATCGTATTGCTTCCACCGTACACATCTGCAAACATTGAATGGTTAGGGCCAAGGAGAAGGAGTGGGGAGTGAATTGGGACCGGCTGTCCTATTAAATCCTTTCAGATCACATAGTCTATCAGATCAGTCAGTCTTTATAGAGAGCAATAGTAATGGTGTCTTTTTGTAGGCACTAACTCCGCCATGGCTCGTTGGCCAAAGCCTATGGGGAAATTAAAATGTTTTTTAGTGGGGATAAACACAGAAAATAAGGAGATCTTTCACGTTTTGTTCTATGGTTGATTTGGGATACAGCAGTAGATTGACGTTAGTCTTGTATGATGATCTGCCTTTCTGTACTGGTCTAAGTCTGCATCCCAAATGGCACACTGTTCCTAATATAGTGCCGAGTGGGCCCTGGTAAAAACGAGTGCACTAAAAATAGGAAAAAGGTGCCCTTTTGTACGGGTCTTGGCCTGTTATGTGACTTGGCCCTGGCTGCAAGCACTACTACCTACCTCCTTAGTAGGGTTGCAAAATTCCTGGAACTTTCAATAAATTCCCCCGTTTTCCAGAAATCCTGTTGGAGGATTTCGGATTTCCTGCTTATTCCCTCCTGACTTCGGGAATCGTCCAACCGGAATTTCGGGAAAACCAGGGAATTTATTGATTTTGCGATCCTACTTCTTAGGCACCAGGCTCAGTCACACTGTAGTGAAGCACAAACACACAGGGAGAGTTCTGCATCGCAACGTTGCAAAACTATAGAGGAATGCTTATCAAGAAAAAGCGTCACAACGTTGCAAAACTGTACATTAATGCACACGTTGCAAAACTGTAGACTGTTATAGTACTGTATAGAGGAATGTTTATCAAGAAACATTTGGAAGTAACTCTGCAACATCTCAGTGATCTTTCACGTTTATTTCTGACAAGGCATGTTTTGTAATATTGTGGTGTTAAACGTACCCTGGTAAAACCAGACTGGGCTCTAGTACAGTGCCTTCGAAAAGTATTCAACCCCCTTGACTTTTTCCACATTTTGTTGCATTACAAAGTGCGATTTAAAATGGATTTAATTGTAAACACTAATATATTTTGATTAGATAAGTATTCACCCCCTTAGTCAATACATGTTAGAAACACCTTTGACAGCAATTACAAATGTGAGTCTTTTTTGGTAAGTCTCTAAGAGCTTTGCACACCTGGATTGTACAATATTTGGCCATCATTCTTTTTAAAATTCTTCAAGCTCTGTCAAGTTGGTTGTTGATCATTGCTAGACAGCCATTTTCAAGTCTTGCCATAGATCTTCAAGCCAATTTAAGTCAAACTGTAACTAGGCCATTCAGGAACATTCAATGTTGTCATGGTAAGGAACTCCAATGTAAATTTGCCCTAGTTAGAGTTTGACTTAAAGGTGAATTTGTCTTCCAGTGTCTGTTGGAAAGCAGACTGAACCAAGTTTTCCTCTAGGATTTTGCGTGTGCTCAGATTTATTCTGTTTCTTTTTATCCCCAAAAAACCTCCCTAGTCATTGCCATTGACAAGCATACCCATAACATGATGCAGACACCACAATGCTAGAAAATATGAAGAGTTGTACTCAGTGATGTGTTGTGTTGGATTTGCCCCAAACATAATGCTTTGTATTCAGGACAAAAAGTTCATTTCTTTGCCACATTCTTTGTAGTATTACTTTAGTGCCTTGTTGCCAACAGGATTACTGTTTTGGAATATTTGTATTCTGTAAAAGCTTCCTTCTTTTCACTGTCATTTAGGTGATTATTGTGGAGTAACTACAATGCTGTTGATCCATCTTCAGTTTTCTACAATCACAGCCATTAAACTCTGTAACTGTTTTAAAGTCACCATTGGCCTCATGGTGAAGTCCCTGAGCAGTTTCCTTCCTATCCAGCAACTGAGTTAGGAAGGACTTTGTAGTGAATAACTTTTTTTTACCCATCTACTGTACCAATCGGTGCCCTTCTTTGTGAGGCATTGGAAAACCTCCCTGGTCTTTGTGGTTGAATATGTCGGGTACAGAGATGGGGTAGTCCTTAAGAAATCATGTTAAACATTATTATTGCACACAGAGTGTCCATGCAACTTATTCTGTGATTTGTATGTGATCTGATCTTATTTAGGCTTATCATAACAAATGGGTTGAATACTTATTGACTCCAGACATTTCAGCTTTAAATTCCACTTAGACATTACGGGATATTGTGTGTAGGTTCATCAATTTTGAATTCAGGCTGTAACACAACAAAATGTGGAAAAAAGTCAAGGGGGTTGAATACTTTCTGAAGGCATTGTATAGACAAAGCTGTGGAACAGTAGGCTTGCCTTGGAGTCATCTCTGGGTTTGTCCCAAATGGCATCCTGTTCCCTACATAGTGCATTACTTTTGACAAGAGCCCAATGAGTCCTGGTCAAAAGTAGTGCACTAGGAAATGAGTATTACTTTAATCTTGATGTGTATGGGGAATCTTGAATACTTTTCTTTTTACTTTGCACAAAAAAAAAAAAAAAAGTAAATATAATACATTTTCATGACCACTGGGTGTACTATGGGCATTAGTATACAAATAAACAAAAAATATTTGTATTAACCATAATTTACTTGGAGAGTGCTAGGTCCAAAATAAAAACACACTGAAATATATATATATATTTTTAATGGCACAATTTTGACATAAGGGCACAACTGTTTACTGTTAGGCTATGGTTAAACCCAGCACTCAGAGAAACAAAACACGACTAAGGGAGTGGAAGAAACAAAAATGCTTTTAATAAAAATTCAATTTGTCTTAGTCCAGAAAACAACTGAAGAAAAGGAACAGAGTGGGCTAGTCGGCTCCGGAGGAAGGAGAGGCTGAGGCAGGCAGGCAGGCAGGAAGGTTGGGAGGTATGTCTGAACTGAAGACAAAACAAACGACAGGTTTAAGGAGAGTAAAGAGCCAGGCTGAAGACAAAGACAATTAAACTCTACTGGTGAGCTAAGTTACCGCTCTAGTAAGAACAACGATCTGGCGCCGGTGGAGAGCCATGCCCAGGAATTAGTAGTGCAGGTTGATGAGAGAATAGGATGCAGCTGCGTAGGCAGGAATCACTGGAAACAACCCGCAGCTGCACAGGAGAGGCAGATCCTGAGCACGCCCCCCGATCAACTCCAGACACACACCGGCAGACGCACCAACATAATGGGGACAAACCCACATACAGATACGACAGACAAAGAGGGGACAAAACAAGGAGGAAAGGAAACAGAAAAGGGAGAGACAAGCTGCCCACATAACAGTTTACAGTGAAACTAATACTGACATTAAGAAAGTAAGACAAGTTTCAAGTTGTAATGTCGCGTACACAAGTACAGTGAAATGCTTTTCTCGCAAGCTCTAAACCCAACAATGCAGTAATCAATATCAATGTAGTACTAAAATTAACATAAGGTAGGACAACAACACAATAAATAAGAACACAAGAAGTAAGTAAGCTATATACAGGGTCGGTGCCAATAACATATTTACAATGTGCAGGGATACTGAAGTGATAGAGGTAGATACATATGTATAGGGGTGTCACGGAATCTGCCGAGGCTGCTCCTCCTCCTTGTTCGGGCAGGCTTCGGCGTTCGTCGTCCCCGGAGTACTAGCTGCCACCGTTGAATGTTTCGATGTTCGTTTGGTTTGGTCTGTCTGTTACACCTGTGTCCGTTTGGTCTTGATTATGTGCCTTATAAGTTTCCTGTGTTGTTTTCGTTAGTTGTGTGTTATTTTATTTCCTGTCTGTTGGTGGTATCCTGTGCAGTACTCTGGAATTGTTATTGTAACGCACTGTGTTGCGTTTTCGTTTTGCCTCCTCGTTAGAGGTACTTTATTTTGTACTGGTTGTACATTTAGTAAAGTCTTGTTTGACTTAGCTTATGCGTCCTGTGTCTGACTCCTCTCAACGCACCCACATCAACAGTGACAGAATAACACACCATCATGGAGTCAGCAGGAGCAGCGGCGGCACCCAAGTCCCTCGAGGAACGGATCAGCAATCAAGACACCATGATCCAGCAACTTGGGGCCGCCATGAACGATTTGTCCAACACGCTGCGCCGTTTGGTTACTGGAGAGGTGCCCACATCTTCGCACACCTTACCATCACCATCGGCCAGTCCTCCTCTCCCAGTACCGGAACCCAGCGGCATTCGGCTCTCGCTCCCGAGGGCATATGATGGTACCGCAGCCGGGTGTCAGGGATTCCTCCTGCAGGTGGAACTCTACCTGGTCACCATACACCCGGCGCCCTCGGGATACGAGAGCGTCTCCGCCCTCATCTCCTGTCTCTCCGGCAAGGCGTTGGAGTGGGCTAACGCCGAATGGAGGGGAATAGACGCCGCTACCATCACCTACGCGGAGTTCTCCTGCCGCTTCAGGGCAGTGTTCGATCATCCACCTGAGGGGAAGGCGGCGGGGGAGCGTCTGTTCCACCTCCGACAGGGGAAGAGGAGTGCCCAGGAGTTCGCCCTGGAGTTCCGGACGCTAGCGGCAGATGCGGGATGGAATGAGAGGGCCCTCATCGACCATTATCGATGCAGCCTACGAGAGGACGTTCGTCGTGAGCTGGCCTGCAGGGACACCAACCTCACCTTCGACCAGTTGGTGGACATGTTCATCCGTCTCGACACCCTGCTGGCTACCCGCGGACGTCCCGAATGGGGGTCGTCCATTCCATCCTCCAGCACCGCCGAGCCGAGTCCCATGGAGCTCGGGGGTGCAGGCGCTAGGGAGAGGAGGAGAGAGAACCCGAGGGGGGCCGTCCCCTGCACCAACTGTGGCCGTGGAGGGCACACTGCGGCTAGGTGTTGGGGAGGGTCTCCTGGGAGAGGGGACAACAGGTCACGCACTGGGGAGTCATTTCAGGTGAGTAGATGCCCCACTTACCCAGAGCTCTCTGTTGGACACCTGTGTATACCTGTGCGATTTCCACAGGTGGCACCTATTTCCCAGCATAAGGCGCTAGTAGATTCAGGCGCAGCTGGGAATTTTATTGATCGTGTATTTTGTTCTAGGGTAGGAATTCCCCTTCGGCCGGTGGAACCCCCTTTCCCAGTTCATGCTCTAGACAGCCGGCCGCTGGGGTCGGGGTTGATTAGAGAAGTCACAGCACCACTGAAGATGATTACGCAGGGGGGTCATGAGGAGATCATTCAGTTTTATCTGATCGACTCTCCTGCGTATCCCGTGGTGCTGGGGCTTCCCTGGTTAAGCACCCATGATCCTACCATTGCGTGGCAACAGAGGGCTCTTATGGAGTGGTCTGCCCAGTGTGTGGGGAGATGTCTAGGTGTTTCCATAGGGGCAACATCGGTGGAGAGTCCGAACCAGGGTTCCGCAATGCACATTCCCCCTGAATATGAGGATTTAGCACTGGTTTTCAGCAAAACTAGGGCAACACGGTTGCCACCTCATAGACAGGGGGATTGTGCGATAGATCTCCAAACAGGAGCGGCACTTCCGCGGAGCCATGTGTATCCCCTGTCTCAAGAGGAGACCGCGGCTATGGAGACTTACATAGCCGAGTCCTTGGAACAGGGATACATACGGTCCTCCACTTCCCCGGTTTCCTCGAGTTTCTTCTTTGTGAAGAAGAAGGACGGGGGTTTGCGCCCGTGTATTGATTATCGTAGTATCAATCAGATCACGGTTAAGTACAGTTATCCTCTTCCTCTGATTGCGACTATGACAGAATCATTACGCGGAGCGCGGTTCTTCACAAAGTTGGATCTCAGGAGCGCGTACAATCTGGTGCGCATTAGGGAGGGAGATGAATGGAAAACAGCATTCAGCACCACCTCGGGTCATTACGAATATCTCGTCATGCCATACGGGTTAATGAATGCTCCTTCAGTCTTTCAATCCTTTGTGGACGAGATTTTCAGGGACATGCATGGGCAGGGTGTGGTAGTGTACATCGATCGACATCCTAGTGTACTCTTCTACACGAGCCGAGCATGTAGCCCTGGTACGCAGAGTGTTGAAGAGGCTGTTGGAGCATGACTTGTATGTCAAGGCAGAGAAATGCTTGTTTTTCCAGGAGTCCATCTCCTTCTTGGGTTATCGATTGTCCGCGTCTGGTGTGAAGATAGAGGTTGACCGTGTGTCGGCCGTGCGTAATTGGCAAACTCCAACCACTGTAAAAGAGGTGCAGCAGTTTTTGGGTTTTGCTAATTACTACCGGAGATTTATCCGGGGTTTTGGACAGGTGGCAGCTCCCATTACGTCCCTGCTAAAGGGGGGTCGGTGCGTTTGCAGTGGTCAGCTGAAGCGGACAGGGCATTTGTTAAACTGAAGGACCTGTTCACTTCGGCTCGGTGCTGGCGCATCCGGATCCCGCTTTACCATTCCAAGTGGAGGTGGACGCGTCAGAAGCCGGTATTGGGGCGGTTCTGTCGCAACGGTCCGGCACGCCACCTAAACTCCGCCCCTGTGCGTTCTATTCCAAGAAGCTCGCCCGGCGGAGCGTAATTATGACGTAGGGGACAGGGAGTTGTTAGCCGTGGTTCAGGCCCTAAAGGTGTGGAGGCATTGGCTTGAGGGGGCTCAACACCCTTTCCTCATTCTGACTGACCACCGTAACCTGGAGTACATCCGGGCAGCTAGGAGACTAAACCCTCGTCAGGCTAGGTGAAACATGTTCCTAACCCGGTTTGTTTTTAAGATCACGTACATCCCAGGGTCCCAGAACGGTAAGGCAGACGCCCTGTCCCGGCGGTATGACACAGAGGAGAGGTCCATTGAGCCTACTCCCATACTGCCGGAGTCTTGTCTGGTGGCTCCGATAGTGTGGGAGGTCGATACGGAGATCGAGAGGGCGTTACGTGCCGACCCTACTCCCCCCGAGTGTCCTGTGGGGCGGACGTACGTTCCGCTCGAGGTTCGTGACCGACTTATTTATTGGGCTCATACATCACCCTCCTCTGGACATCCAGGTATTGGCCGGACAGTGCACTGCCTTAGTGTGAAATACTGGTGGCCAACGTTAGCTAGGGATGTGAGAGTTTATGTCTCCTCCTGCTCGGTGTGCGCCCAGTGTAAGGCGCCTAGACACCTGCCCAGGGGAAAGTTACATCCCCTGCCCGTTCCACAACGACCATGGTCCCACCTCTCGGTGGATTTTGTGACCGACTTTCCCCCCTCCCAGGGGAATACCACCATTTTGGTCGTTGTGGATCGGTTTTCCAAGGCCTGTCGTCTCCTCCCAATGCCGGGTCTCCCTACTGCCCTACAGACCGCTGAGGCCCTATTTACCCACGTTTCCGGCACTATGGGGTTCCCGAGGATATAGTGTCTAACCGAGGTCCCCAGTTCACCTCCAGAGTCTGGGGGGCTTTCATGGAACGCTTGGGGGTCTCGGTGAGCCTTACCTCGGGTTACCACCCAGAGAGCAATGGGCAGGTAGAACGAGTCAACCAGGATGTGGGTAGGTTTCTGAGGTCCTATTGCCAGGGCCGGCCGGAGGAGTGGTCAAGGTACATCCCATGGGCAGAGATGGCACAGAACTCTCTCCGCCACTCCTCCACCAATCTAACACCTTTCCAGTGTGTTTTAGGGTATCAGCCGGTTCTGGCACCATGGCACGAGAGCCAGATCGAGGCTCCTGCGGTGGATGAGTGGATTCGGCGCTCGGAGGAGACGTGGGATGCTGCACATGTCCATTTGCAGCGGGCCATCCGTCGACAGAAGGCGAGCGCCGATCGCCACCGCAGTGAGGGACCGGTATACGCACCGGGAGATCGAGTCTGGCTCTCGACTCGAAACCTGCCCCTCCGCCTGCCCTGCCGGAAGCTGGGTCGGCGGTTTGTGGGGCCTTTTAAAGTCCTGAGAAGATTGAACGAGGTGTGTTACAGGTTACAACTGCCTATTGATTATAAGAATATTAACCCCTCGTTCCATGTGTCTCTTCTCAGGCCGGTGGTAGCTGGTCCACTCCAAGCAGATGAGATAGGAGAGACCCCTCCGCCCCCATTGGACATCGAGGGGGCTCCGGCGTACAGGGTCCGGACCATCTTGGACTCGAGACGCCGGATGAGAGGTCTCCAGTATCTCGTGGATTGGGAGGGGTACGGCCCGGAGGAACGGTGCTGGGTGCCTAGGAGGGACATCCTAGATCCATCCCTCCTGACTGAGTTCCACCGTGGCCATCCCACGCGCCCGGGTCCGCGTCCTCCTGGCCGTCCCCGAGGCCGGGGTCGGCGCACGGCTGGGGCCGCGCGTCAAGGGGGGGGTACTGTCACGGAATCTGCCGAGGCTGCTCCTCCTCCTTGTTCGGGCAGGCTTCGGCGTTCGTCGTCCCCGGAGTACTAGCTGCCACCGTTGAATGTTTCGATGTTCGTTTGGTTTGGTCTGTCTGTTACACCTGTGTCCGTTTGGTCTTGATTATGTGCCTTATAAGTTTCCTGTGTTGTTTTCGTTAGTTATTTTATTTCCTGTCTGTTGGTGGTATCCTGTGCAGTACTCTGGAATTGTTATTGTAACGCACTGTGTTGCGTTGTCGTTTTGCCTCCTCGTTAGAGGTACTTTATTTTGTACTGGTTGTACATTTAGTAAAGTCTTGTTTGACTTAGCTTATGCGTCCTGCGTCTGACTCCTCTCAACACACCCACATCAACAGTGACAAGGGGTAAGGTGACTAGGCATCAGGATATATGATAAACAGAGTAGCAGCAGCGTATGTGATGATTGTATGTGAGTGTGTGTGGAGTCAGTATAAATGTGTGTGCATGTTGTGTGTGTGTGTGTGTGTGAGCAAATGAAGTGTATGTGTGTGTGTGTATTGCAGCATCAGTGTGCGTGAAAATCATTGAGATATCATTCAGGGCCTCCCGAGTGGCGCAGCGGTATAAGGCACTGCATCGCAGTGTTGCGATATCACTACAGCCTGGGGTTTGATCCCAGGTTGTGTCATTACTGGCTGTGACCGGGAGTCCAATAGGGCAGCGCACAATTGGCCCAGCATCGTGAGGTTTTGGCCGGGGGGCTTTACTTGGCTCATTGCGCTCTAGTGACTCCTTGTGGCGGGCCGGGAGCCTGCAGGCTGACTTCGGTCGTCAGGTGAACGGTGTTTCCTCTGACACATTGGTGCAGCTGGCTTCCGGGTTAAGCGAGTGGGTGTTAAGAAGCACGGTTTGGCAGGTCATGTTTCGGAGGACGCATGACTCGACCTTCGCCTCTCCTGAGCCCGTTGGGGAGTTGCAGCGATGAGACAAGATCGTAATAATAATAATAATAATAATATGCCATTTAGCAGACGCTTTTATCCAAAGCGACTTACAGTCATGTGTGCATACATTTTTACGTATGGGTGGTCCCGGGGATCGAACCCACTACCCTGGCGTTACAAGCGCCATGCTCTACCAATTGAGCTACAGTCACGAAATTGTCACGAAATGGGGAGAAAAAGGGAGGTAAAAAAAATAGAAGAGATATTCCGATTATAACATAAATATCACATTAGTAAAACAATAATAGCATTGATCATGATCTTTTAAATATGCTATTTAGCAGACACTTTCATCCAAAGTGACTTACAGTAGTGAGTGCATAAATTTTTGTATGGGTGGCCCCAGCGGGAATCGAACCCATAATCCTGATGTTGAAAGCACCATGGTCTACCAACAACCACAGAGAATCACTAGAAGTTTATTGTCCAAGTTTGCTTCATAACAGAATACAGTCAGTCAGTGAGTGTACCTTCAGGCTACCAGCGAGAGATTTGCAACTGGCGACATTTCAGCTACAGGTCCATCTCTCCCAGCCTCTCCAAAGAGACACTGATTTATAAGTGGCAGGCAGGGCTACCTCATCACGGGAACCTGAGTCTGACTCACCTCCGCTATACCAGTTCATATGAATGTATATATTCAGACAACTTGAGAGGGATTCGAACCGGAGACCTTTCGGCTACAGGTCCGTCTCCTTATCCACTGGGTTACCTGAGATGGGTCCCAGCAGCATTTTTGTCCACAGTCCAACTCTCCCAGCCTCTCCATCTCTTTAACAGACAGCTCAAAGTCAAAACACATGGCCATTCTCTGCTTCCCTGGACAGGTGAGATGACTTGGGAAGACAGGAAGATGAGGAATAAAACAGGAAGGGAGGGAGGAAGAGAAAAAGGGGAGAAGTGACTTAATCAGGGTGTACTGCCTCTCCAAGAACACCACACACACACACAGTACCTGTGCAGGGGTCCAGCCGTACCCATAGCTGCGGGAAGATGTTTGGGGGATGGGGTACTCAGATACTTTTTTTGCCCGTGGTATTCATATTTTGTTTTTATTCATATTTTTCAGGTGGTGCTGCAGCACCCTCAGCACCCCTACTTCTGGCGGCAATGGTCGTATCCCTGTGCCACCTGGACCACCAGTTGGTCCTGGAGGAGAGAGCCAGTCCCCAGAGAGGAGTAAGCCTGGAAACAGACCCCCTTCTCCCCACACAGACGCCTCAACGACCCATGGGCCAGAAACGGGTGTAGCTCCACCTGGAGGAAGAGATGGGACAAGATTTTTCAATAAGATTGAAAATAAAATTAGATTTTGGTCATTTAGCAGACACTCTTATCCAGAGCGACTTTCAGTCAATCAGTGCATTCAACTAAGGTAGGTAAGACAACCACATATCACATTCAATGCAAGTAAAACCTTCCTCAAAAAAGCAGTTATGAGAGAAATCAGTGCTAGTAAGATAAGACAAGTCTTGAGTGTTAGTGCAAGAAAGACAAGTACAACAGTAAGCTGTCTATACTTATAGTTTATTTGATAATTAGGACAAAAGTCCCATGTCTGACCTGTAGTACAGCAGGTTGTTTGACCTGTTTGTTTCACCCCTCCAGCAGCACCTTCATGTGTCCAGGTGGACACCCCTATGGCCCTCAGCCTCCCCTGGGCATAGCACTGCTATATCTCTGCCCTAAGGCCAGTGGATCAGGTACATTTTAGTCATTTAGCAGATGCTCTTATCCAGAGCAACTTACAGCAGTGAGTACACATATTTTATACTTTATTTTCTCCTTACTGGTCCCCTGTGGGAACTGAACTCACAACCCTGGCATTGCAAGCACCATGATTTACTAACTGAGCCACACGGGACCAGGTACGAAACTATATCATCTAGATCCAGCAGTTATAGAGTCCTCAGAGCGCCTTCCATGTGGAACAGAGTCAGAAATGCAAAGAATATGATAGGAAAACATATCAACTGGTCAGGGTCATATTTTTACGGTGTAGGGTGAAGTTGCCCATAGACGCTGATCTTGGGTCAGTTTTACATTTTCCCCACTAATGGTTAAGGTTAGGATTGGGGGAGGGGAAGCTGATCCTAGATCTGTACCTAGGGTAAACGGAGGCTGTGTCGAAGGAGCGGTAGCCTGCGAAGAGCGTGGCGTCATATTGCATGGCCCTATGTCGCAAGGATCTGTACACAATTCCTAGAAGCTGAAAATGTCCCAGTTCTTCCATGGCCTGCATACTAACCAGACAAATCACCCATTGTGCATGTTTGGGATGCTCTGGATTGACGTGTATGACAGCGTGTTCCAGTTCCAGTCAACTTCGCACAGCCATTGAAGAGGAGTGGGAAAACGTTCCACAGGCCACAAGCAATAGCCTGATCATGAATTGCGCTGAATGAGGCAAATGGTGGTCACACCAGATACTGACTGGTTTTCTGATCCACGCCCCTACTTTTTTTAACGGTATATGTGACCAAGAGATGCATATCTGTGTTCACAGTCATGTGAAATCCGTAGATTAGGCCCTAATTTATTTATTTAAATTGACTGATTTCATTACACTACCAGTCAAAAGTTTAAGAACACATACTCATTCAAGGGTTTTTCTTTATTTTTACTATTTTCTACATTGTAGAATAATAGTGAAGACATCAAAACTATAAAATAACACATATGGAATCATGTAGTAACCAAAAAAGTGTTAAACAAATCAAAATATATTTTATATTTGAGATTCTTCAAATAGCCACCCTTTGCCTTGATGACAGCTTTGCACACTCTTGGCATTCTCTCAACCAGCTTCATGAGGTAGTCACCTGGAATGCATTTCAGTTAACAGGTGTGCCTTCTTAAAAGTTAATTTGTGGAATTTCTTTCATTCTTAATGCATTTGAGCCAATCAGTTGTGTTGTGACATGGTAGGGGGTATACAGAAGATAGCCCTATTTGGTAAAAGACCAAGTCCATATTATGGCAAGAACAGCTCAAATAAGCAAAGAGAAACGACAGTCCATCATTACTTTAAGACATGAAGGTCAGTCAATACAGAACATTTCAAGAACTTTGAAAGTTTATTCAAGTGCAGTCGCAAAAACCATCAAGCGCTATGATGAAACTGTCTCTCATGAGGACCACCACAGGAATGGAAGACCCAGAGTTACCAGCCTCAGAAATTGCAGCCCAAATAAATGCTTCACAGAGTTCAAGTAACAGACACATCTCCACATGAACTGTTCAGAGGAGACTGTGTGAATCAGGCCTTCATGGTTGAATTGCTGCAAAGAAACCACTACTAAAGGACACCAATAAGAAGAAGAGACTTGCTTGGGCCAAGAAACATGAGCAATGGACATTAGACCAGTGGAGATTTGTCCTTTGTAAATAAAACAAATTCCTCAGCAATCTACACACAATACCCCATAATGACAAAGCGAAAACAGGTTTTTGAAACATTTGGGAAATGTATTAAAAATAAAAAACAGAAATACCTTATTTGCATAAGTATTCAGACCATTTGCTATGAGACTTGAAATTGAGCTCGGATGCATCCTGTTTCCATTGATCATCCTTGAGATGTTTTTAGAACTTGATTGGAGTCCACCTATGGTAAATTCAATTGACTGGACATGATTTGGAAAGGCACACACCTGTCTATATAACGTCCCACAGTTGACAATGCATGTCAGAGCAAAAACCAAGCCATGAGGTTGAAGGAATTGTCCGTAGAGGACCGAGACAGGATTGTGTCGAGGCACAGATCTGGGGAAGGGTACCAAAACATTTCTGCAACATTGAAGGTCCCCAAGAACACAGTGGCCTCCATCATTCTTAAATGGAAGAAGTTTGGAACCACTAAGACTCTTCCTAAAGCTGGCCGCCCGGCTAAACTGAGCAATCGGGGGAGAATGGCCTCGGTCAGGGAGGTGTTCTTCGGCTTGCAAGCAACCCCCTTTTTCCTCCAAACATAACAATGGTCATTATGGCCAAACAGTTTTATTTATTTTTCATCAGACCAGAGGACAGTTCTCCAAAAAGTATGATCTTTGTCCCCATGTGCAGCTGCAAACCGTAGTCTGGCTTTTTTATGGCAGTTTTGGAGCAGTGGCTTCTTCCTTGCTGAGCGGCCTTTCAGGTTATGTGGATATAGGACTCGTTTTACTGTGAATATAGATACTTTTGTACCCGTTTCCTCCAGCATCTTCACAAGGTCCTTTGCTGTTGTTCTGGGATTGATTTGCACTTTTCGCACCAAAGTACGTTCATCTCTAGGAGACAGAACGCGTCTCCTTCCTGAGTGGTATGACAGCTGCGTGGTCCCATGGTGTTTATACTTGCACACTATTGTTTGTACAGATGAACGTGGTACCTTCAGGCGTTTGGAAATTGCTCCCAAGGATGAACCAGACTTGTGGAGGTCTACAATTTGTTTTCTGAGGTCTTGGCTGATTTATTTTGCTTTTCCCATGATGTCAAGCAATGAGGCACTGAGTTTGAAGGTAGGCCTTGAAATACATCCACAGGTACACCTCCAATTGACTCAAATGATGTCAATTAGCCTATCAGAAGCTTCTAAGGCCATGACATCATTTTCTGGAATTTTCCAAACTGTTTGAAGGCACAGTCAACTTGGTGTATGTAAACTGCTGACCCACTGGAATTGTGATACAGTGAAATATAAGTGAAATAATATGTCTGTCAAAACAATTGTTGGAAAAATTACTTGTGTCATGCACAAAGTAGATGTCCTAACCGACTTGCCAAAACTATAGTTTGTTAACAAGAAATGTGTGGAGTGGTTGAAAAACAAGTTTTAATGACTCCAACCTAAGTGTATGTAAACTTCGGACTTCAACTGTATGTGTAATGTAATTTGAACTGAGTCATGATCTAGGGCTACCTTGACCCATCTTTCTCTGCTTTCTTCACTGCCTCAGCATACGACACCTTCTGTACAACTCTGACCCTAGCAACCTCAACCTGCCTCTCTCGCACCAGACACTTCTGATCCCCAGCAATATGGGCACCCCTAGCTCTTAAAAACTCTAGGCGGCATTCTGTCTTCTCCCTACACTTTTTAGTCATTTAGCAGACGCTCTTATCCAGAGCAACTTACAATTAGTGAGTGCATACATTTTTCATACTGGCCCCCCGTGGGGCCATTAGCTTCGCCCAAGACTGCCTCATGTGAACTACAATTCCGACCCTGTGTTTTAACGTTATGGCTTTCAACACATATGGCCGTTATCTTTCATCAGCGAGAAAGAATCCTTCAAATAAAAAATATACTTACTGTAGCAGTTTTGCGCAGATCCATACAGCTATGGCTTCCTTCATCCGATGAAACTACACTTCCGCTACATTTCCCAGAGTTACGCTTACACACAGTTGTTCGGAGAATGTTAGATAGATAAGAGAGGCACCCTGAGCTCCTTATGGTATCGGCAGCTACCAATCACCTGCCGGTCAACTGCCGAACCTACCGGTCACCTGCCGGTCACCTACCACATCTGCCGGTCACCTGCCGGGCACTTGCCGGTCACCTGCCGGTTACTTGCTGCATCTGCCGGTCACCTGTCGGTCACCTGCCAGGCACCTGCCACACCTCACCTGCCGGTCTCTCGCCCACCTGCCAGTCACCTGCCTAACAGCCTCAGCAACAGCCTTGGTGACGGTAGTCATGGTAACGTCTTTGGTAACCTTTGACCTGTCTGAGAAAGGAACTGAAGAAGATCTAGACAGAGAACATCAGAGAGTTCAGGAGTCCCTGACTGGCACAACTCCAAAAAGAGAGAAAGAGGGACATTGAGTGCACGTAGGCCAAGCACCAACCACAGCAGGAGCAGGAAAGGAATATAGAAAAAACTAGAGAGAGAGCAACGTGGGTCCTGCAACCTTTTAGTCCATTTTGGGACTATAATTGATGTATATGACTACTACAGATGCCACATAGGCCATTTTCAACCGGAAAATATTTTTTTATCCACTCTTTAAATTACAGTGAGCTAGTCAGATAGTGTGTATGGCACATTTGTCCAGAACCACATACCCTGACCCAGCTCACAGGAGATCCTCTGGCTTTGGTCTTTTCAGATAGAGTTATAAAACTTAAAACCTTTCATGTTTCATAGTCCATTCAGTGGCCACGTAAAGGTTTGAACATATATTCCACCATTGAGGCCAAGAGGGGAAGTGATTTGGGCGTGGTATGTTAAGAAGTTATGGAATACTATCAACACAGAGGATAGTTAGATGACATGACAACATTCTGCACTTTGGTTTATAGCACTCCAGTAAGCTCCAAAGATCCTGAATACACCCCCGGGTGAAGGAGAGAGAGACATAAGTCATACACACAGAGGGAGGAATAGAAATGGAACAGAGTTCAACTTTGTTGAAACCAGTCTTTCCCAGTATGTACCCAGTTTGTCTTCAGATGTGATGCTGGTCTTTAAACTGCCCTCCTAGGTCCTAGGGCTCAGGTCTTCCAGGAGGGGAGAGAGAGGACCATAGAGAGAGAGAGAGAGGGGAGCATTACACCAGAAATGACAGACAGACCCTAGCCCCATGGCTAAAACATAATTGTAATCCAAAAGGAAATATACATAACGTAGCTTACTAACGTTACATACTGTAACTAGCTAGCTAGATAACTAGGTAACGCTAGCTAACGTTAGGTTACAGTAGCTAGCTAGCCTATCTCACCACTGAGGCTTTGTCTCAAACAACACTAATCAACATGGTTTTCATGGTTTATCATTTTAAACATCGTACTCAACCTAAACAGTTGCAGCAATCAGATCGTCCAGAATGAATCGCTAATAAATAAAACATATAGCAAGCTAGCTATCGTATTGTTTACAATGGCTAGCATTAAGCCAGCGATTATTATATTAAGGGCACAGCGATTATTGCAATTTCGCCCGGCGCATTCAAGTTTAAAATATCTAAGTGTCAGCATAACGTTTTCTACAGATAATTCATGCAAACACAGCCACTGAGATCCAAGATGGAGTAGCAGTGCGGTCGTGTTCTTTGTTGTGTGTCCGTGTAAATAGCCAGTTTTTTGTATTTTTTTTGTATTTTTCGTACATATTTCCCTTTCACACTTTTCATCCTTCTACTAAATATACTTTCCTGCAACCCGCCTCACTCAATGTGGAACGGATTCTATTATTTACTCACCTTTTTTAGAATCTCCAATTGAAACTAGCTAGCCAGCTAACTAGCTACTTGCTATTAGCCACCGTTAGCGGTTTTCACCCAGAACGGATTTTCTAACTGAATCACTGGACCCTAACACCGGATTGCAACTAGCTAGCCACAACCGAATGGATGTTGCTGTAGGCTAATCACCACTGCCCCCGAAGCAAGCACCAGTTAGCCTTGAGCCAGGCCCATATCCCGGCTATCTACCTCTTTGTCTACCGGACGGGAGTAGCCAGCTAACTAGCTACTTGCTATTAGCCACTGTTAGCGGTTTTTCACCATTGTCCGTGGCCTGCACTACCTACCAGCCAGCTCTAGCCTGGACTATTATCGGCCAGTCTGCACTGTCTGCACAGCGCGTTATCGACCCAGAACATATCGGATTTTCTGCCGGAATCACTAAATCACTGGACCTTTAACACCTGATCATCGCAACTAGCTAGCTGCAACCAAATGGATGTTGTTGTTGGCTAATCAGCCTTGAGCTAGCCTCGAGTCAGGCACATCTCCCGGCTATCTACCTCTCTGTCAACCGGACGGGACCTCCTAGAGTCGACACGGAGCCCCGCCGATCCATCATGACTGGTCTGCCGACGTAATCGTCTGTGGTTTCAACAGGCTTCCCGTTGCGACGACCATGAAGATCCATCTGCTATCCCCGACCCGCTAGCACACGCAAACAACAGCTGTGCTTCCTGCTCGCTGTGCTTTAGCACCAATTCGAACTGCTCTCGGACTCACATATTGCTGTTCACTGGACCTTATGATCACTCAGCTGCACAGCTGATGCCTGCTGGACTGTTCCTTTACACGGTACCCTGTCCTGTTTATCTGTTTAGCCTCAGCCCAAACTTTCATCGCCATTACCAGTTGTTGTCTTAGCTCTCTCTAATAACACCTGTGATTGCTTTATGCCTCTCTCCCATGTCAATATGCCTTGCCTATTGCTGTTCCAGTTAGTTCTTATTATACAATTTCAATATAGAACCCCAAGTCATTCTCAAACTGCCTCAAATAGCTCCTTTGTTCCACCCACCATACACGCCGAGACCGGCTCAATCGGTGCCTCCAGTGATGCTATCTCTTTCATTGTTACCCAACGCTTAGGTTTACCTCCACTGTACTCATATCCTTCCATATCCTTGTCTGTACACAACGCCCGTAAATATGCCCCCTTTATTCTCTGTACCCAACACACTAGAATACCAGTTCTTAAAGCCTTTAGCCGTATCCTTATTCTAGTCCTCCTCTGTTCCTCTGGTGATGTAGAGGCTAACCCAGGCCCTGCAGCCCCCAGTATAACTCCTACTCCCCAGGAGTTATCATTTGTTGACTTCTGTAACTGTAAAAGCCTTGGTTTTCTGCACGTTAACATCAGAAGCCTCCTTCCTAAGTTTGAGTTATTCACTGCGTTAGCACACTCTGCCAACCCTGATGTTCTAGCAGTGTCTGAATCCTGGCTTAGGAAGGCCACCAAAAATTCAGAAATGTCCATCCCCAACTACAACATTTTCCGTCTAGATAGAACTGCCAAAGGGTGTGGAGTTGCAATCTACTGTAGAGATAGCCTGCAGAGCTCTATCATACTATCCAGGTCTGTGCCCAAACAGTTTGAGCTCCTACTTCTAAAAATCCACCTTTCCAGAAATAAGTCTCTCACTGTTGCCACTTGCTACAGACCCCCCTCAGCCCCCAGCTGTGCCCTGGACACCATATGTGAATTGATTGACCCCATCTATGCTCAGAGTTTGTACTGCTTGGTGACCTAAACTGGGATATGCTTAACACCCCGGCCATCCTACAATCTAAACTAGATGCCCTCAATCTCACACAAATTATCAAGGAACCTATCAGGTACAACCCTAAATCCGTAAACATGGGCACCCTCATAGATATCATCCTGACTAACTTACCCTCTAAACACACCTCCGCTGTCTTCAACCAGGATCTCAGCGATCACTGCCTTATTGCCTGCGTCCGTAATGGGTCCGCGGTCAAACGACCACCCCTCATCACTGTCAAACGCTCCCTAAAACACTTTAGCGAGCAGGCCTTCCTAATTGACCTGGCCCAGGTATCCTGGATGGATATCGATCTCATTCCGTCAGTAGAGGATGCCTGGTTGTTCTTTAAAAGTGCTTTCCTCTCAATCTTAAATAAGTATGCCCCATTCCAAAAATTCAGAACTAAGAACAGATATAGCCCCTGGTTCTCCTCAGACTTGACTGCCCTTGACCAGCACAAAAACATCCTGTGGCGTACTGCATTAGCATCGAATAGCCCCCGCGATATGCAACTTTTCAGAGAAGTTAGGAACCAATATACACAAGCAGTTAGGAAAGCAAAGGCTAGCTTTTTCAAACAGAAATGTGCATCCTGTAGCACTAACTCCAAAAAGTTTTGGGACACTGTAAAGTCCATGGAGAATAAGAGCACCTCCTCCCAGCTAACACACTGCACAGAGGCTAGGAAACACTATCACCACCGATAAATTTACAATAATCAAGAATTTCAACAAGCATTTTGCTACGGCTGGCCATGCTGTCCACCTGACTACCAATACCCCGGCCACCAGCTCTGCACCCTCCACTGCAACTTGCCCATGCCTTCACACAAATTAAGACAGCTGATGTTCTGAAAGAGCTGCAAAATCTGGACGCCTACAAATCATCTGGGCTAGACAATCTGGACCCTTTCTTTCTAAAAATAGCCGCCGAAATTGTCGCAACCCCTATTACTAGCCTGTTCAACCTCTCTTTCGTAACGTCTGATATCCCCAGAGATTGGAAAGCTGCCGTGGTCATCCCCCTCTTCAAAGGGGGTGACACTCTAGATCCAAACTGTTACAGACCTATATCCATCCTGCCCTGCCTTTCGAAAGTTTTTGAAAGCCAAGTTAACAAACAGATCACCGACCATTTCGAATCCCACCGTACCTTCTCCGCTATGCAATCTGGTTTCCGAGCTGGTCATGGGTGCACCTCAGCCAAGCTCAAGGTCCTAAACGATATTATAACCGCGATCGATAATAGACAGTACTGTGCAGCCGTCTTCATCGACCTGGCGAAGGCTTTCGACTCTGTCAACCACCGCATTCTTATTGGCAGACTAAATAGCCTTGGTTTCTCAAATGACTGCCTCGCCTGGTTCACCAACTACTTCTCAGATAGAGTTCAATGTGTCAAATCGGAGGGCCTGTTGTCTGGACCTATGGCAGTCTCTATGGGGGTGCCACAGGGTTCAATTCTTGGGCCGACTCTTTTCTCCATGTATATCAATGACGTCGCTCTTGCTGCTGGTGACTCTCAGATCCACCTCTACGCAGACGACACCATTTTGTATACATCTGGCCCTTCATTGGACACTGTGTTAACAAACCTCCAAACGAGCTTCAATGCCAGACAACACTCCTTCCGTAGCCTCCAACTGCTCTTAAACACTAGTAAAACTATATGCATGATCTTCAATCGAACGCTGTTGGCACCCTCCCGCCCGACTAGAATCACTACTCTCGACGGGTCTGACCTAGAGTATGTGGACAACTACAAATACCTAGGTGTCTGGTTAGACTGTAAACTCTCATTCCAGACTCACATTAAGCATCTCCAATCCAAAGTTAAATCTCGAATAAGCTTCCTATTTCGCAACAAAGCCTCCTTCACTCATGCTGCCAAACATGCCCTCGTAAAACTGACTATCCTACCGATCCTTGACTTCGGCGATGTCATTTACAAAATAGCCTCCAACACTCTACTCAGCAAATTGGATGTAGTCTATCACAGTGCCATCCGTTTTGTCACCAAAGCCCCATATACTACCCACCACTGTGACCTGTACGCTCTTGTTGGCTGGTCCTCACTACATATTCGTCGCCAAACCCACTGGCTCCAGGCCATCTATAAATCACTGCTAGGCAAATATCCGCCTTATCTTAGCTCATTGGTCACCATAGCAACACCCACCCGTAGTATGCGCTCCAGCAGGTATATCTCACTGGTCATCCCCAAAGCCAACACCTCCTTTGGCCGCCATGCCTTCCAGTTCTCTGCTGCCAATGACTGGAACGAACTGCAAAAATCTCTGAAGCTGGAGACTCTTATCTCCCTCACTAACTTTAAGCATCAGTTGTCAGAGCACCTTACCGATCACTGCACCTGTACACAGCCCTTCTGAAATTAGCCCACTCAACTACCTCATCCCCATATTGTTATTTATTTTGCTCATTTGCACCCCAGTATCTCTATTTGCACATCATCTCTTGCACATCTATCATTCCAGTGTTAATACTAATTGTAATTATTTTGCACTATGGCCTATTTATTGCCTTACCTCCATAACTTGCTACATTTGCACACACTGTATATATATATTTTCTGTGGTATTTTTGACTTTATGTTTTGTTTTACCCCATATGTAACTCTGTGTTGTTGTTTTTATCGCACTGCTTTGCTTTATCTTGGCCAGGTCGCAGTTGTAAATGAGAACTTGTTCTCAACTGGCTTACCTGGTTAAATAAAGGTGAAATGAAATAAAAAATAAATAAAAAATAATGTCTTCACATCGATTAACTAGAAGAGCATTCAATCAAATAAAACGTACCTCCAAAGTCCAGTCATGTCTCTTCAGGAAAAAAAACTATGCACCATTTTAAAACCCTGCAGCTCGCAAAAGTGTAATACCGGCACGTCCCGTGGGGCGCTATTGAGTGACTGCCAGCTGCCGCGGCACCTGCCAACCAACCAAGTGTAGTCCCGGCACATCCCTTTGGGCGCTATTGAGTGACTGGCAGCTGTCGAGGCACCTGCCAAACAACCTGCCAACCAGACAGCCAGCCAGGCTTTACTGATAGCTAATTAGCACAGGTGGTCGCCTCTTGTCTTCCAACTGTTTTCTGCAAACAAGCACTGGAACATGAAGATATGGCCGTGTGGGAACACTAACCCTATGAAGGTGTGTATGAAGGTCCGTTTGTTTTTAGAAAATTATTTCTCGCTGATATGAAAGATAAGGTCCTATGCTTCCAATACCGTACTGCAAGTGATGCGTGTTAATGTTCAGATTGAGCGTTGGGGATCTTAACAAAACTCCACGCTACAGACGACGCCTTCTTCCAAAGACTCTTATGTGTAATGTGAATGGAACTGAGAGTCATGATCAAGGGCTAGCGGCATCCCTACAGTTAACACATACCGCTTCTTTCACCAATACTACACATTCCTTTGTCCCATGCCCTCCTGCACACTTCTCACATCTAGAAATATTCCACCTACACACTGCTGCAACATGACCATAAGCTTGGCACCTGAAACACTGCAGTGGATTCGGCACAAAAGCTATTATGGGATAACTGATATATCCTTACATCAAAACTCAAAAGGACAGACAGTGACTTCTGTTTCACCACACTCGCAACCGGGTCTGCGTCGCACCAAACGGCGGGCATCACAGACATTGGGAATCTTCAACTTCAGTTGACCCAACTCAACCCTTACCACTACCCCAGTAATCTCCTTTGAATGTCGCACAAAAAAACATCACAAGTCCACTTCGGGTTACCTTAACTGATTCAACAGTATCCAACTCCTTTTTCACTCAACATGAAACCACATATGGGTCAGCCAAAAGGCAGGAGTCCACTTTATCGAAAAATGTCACTCCTACTGGACCAGATTCCTCTTTATGATGACCATCGGTGCGAGGCTCGAGCTCCAAGATCTTCACCACACCTGCCACCTCAGGTAATTCATCCTCACTCTCTTCCAATTCCCTCAAGAGCTAGTGGAGGACAGCTCATTCTATTTGTACTGGACACCAATCTTCCTCAACCCACCGTCTCCCTCCACACTCAATTCCTCTCCTTCCTCCTTGCTGTCCATCTCCACTTTACATATTTCTCTCTGTATCACAACTAACTTATTTGCTTCGCTACATCCCCTGTGTCGTCATGCTTCTTTACTTTCCCCTTGTTCTCAACCTCGTAGCCTAGACTCTTCCACGCAAGCGTGACATGTGGGAAATCCTTTCCACGGAAATCATGTGACCAAAGACAGTACAGTATGAAGATAGGCTAAAACTGTGTCTCCAATAGCAATCCCTGATCACACTTGTAGGCGATGTCTTGACGACGTTGGCTAGCTCAGCCAGAGATACTTTTGAGAATATGGGAAAATCCATTGAAATCGTATTAACGGCCACTGTGTACGTTGCGCAAACGTTGTCAATGGGCCGCGTGGTAAATTATGGGTAAGCTCCAACAAGGAGATGACTCCCATTGACTCCTTGAAGGAGACAATTGGGCTATTCTCCTATAGAGATCATTTTTATGGAATGGTCTCTCTATCCATGTGAGAGATGCAGACTCTTCAGTAGGTCCTATTTGTATTTTTTATTTATTATGGATCCCCATTAGCTGCTGCCAAGGCATCAGCTACTCTTCCTGGGGTCCAGCAAAATTAAGGCAGTTTATACCATTTTAAAAACATTACAATACATTCACAGATTTCACATCACACTGTGTGCCCTCAGGCCCCTACTCCACCACTACCACATATCTACAGTACAAAATCCATGTGTACGTGTGTGTAGGCATGTGTCTGTGCCTATGTTTGTGTTGCTTCACAGTCCCCGCTGTTCCATAAAGTGTATTTTTATCAGTTTTTTTTTATCTAATTTTATTGCTTGAATCAGTTACTTAATGTGGAATATAGTTCCATGTAGTCATGGCTCTATGTAGTACTGTGCACCTCCCATAGTCTGTTCTGGACTTGGGGACTGTGAAGAGACCACTTGTGGCATGTCTTGTGGGGTATGCATGGGTGTCCGAGCTGTGCGCCAGCAGCTCAAACAGACAGCTCGGTGCACTCAACATGTCAATACCTCTCATAAATACAAGTAGTGATGAAGTCAATCTCTCCTGAACTTTGAGCCAGGAGCGATTAATGTTAGCGCTCTGTGTACATCCACGGGCCAGCCGTGCTGCCCTGTTCTGAGCCAATTGCAATTTTCCTAAGTCCCTTTTTTTGGCACCTGACCACACGACTGAACAGTAGTCCAGGTGCGACAAAACTAGGGCCTGTAGGACCTGCATTGTTGATAGTGCTGTTAAGAAGGTAGAGCAGCGCTTTATTACGGACAGACTTCTCCCCATCTTAGCTACTGTTGTGTCAATATGTTTTGACCATGACAGTTTTCAATACAGGGTTACTCCAAGCAGTTTAGTCACCTCTACTTGCTCAATTTCCACATTATTTATTACAAGATTTAGTTGAGGTTTAGGGCTTAGTGAATGATTTGTCCCAAATACAATGCTTTTAGTTTTAGAAATATTTAGGACTAACTTATTTCTTGCCACCCACTCTGAAACTAACTGCAGCTCTTTGTTAAGTGTTGCAATCATTTCAGTCGCTGTAGTAGCTGACATGTATAGTGTTGAGTCATCCGCATACATAGACATACTGGCTTTACTCAAAGCCAGTGGAATGTCATAAGTAAAGATTGAAAAAAGTAAGGGGCCTAGACAGCTCTGTGTTCTGTTAGACAGGTAACTCTTTAACCACAATATAGCAGGGGGTGTAAAGCCATAACACATACGTTTTTCTAGCAGCAGATTATGATCGATAATGTCAAAAGCCGCACTGAAGTCTAACAAAACAGCCCCAACAATCTTTTTATCATCAATTTCTCTCAGCCAATCATCAGTCATTTGTGTAAGTGCTCTGCTTGTTGAATGTCCTTCCCTATAAGCGTGCTGAAAGTTTGTTGTCAATTTGTTTACTGTAAAATAGCATTGTATCTGGTCAAACACAATTTTCTCAAAAAGTTTACTAAGGGTTGGTAACAGGCTGATTGATCGCTATTTGAGCCAGTAAAGGGGGCTTTACTATTCTTAGGTAGCGGAATGACTTTTGCTTCCCTCCAAGCCTGGGGGCACACACTTTCTAGTAGGCATAAATTGAAATATGGCAAATAGGAGTGGCAATATCGTCCACTATTATCCTCAGTAAGTTTCCATCCAAGTTGTCAGACCCTGGTCCCGGACCTGCTGTTTTCGACACTCTCTCTCTCCCGCACCTGCTGTCTCGACCTGCTTGGCTATGAAAAGCCAACTGACATTTACTCCTGAGGTACTGACCTGTTGCACCCTCTACAACCACTGTGATTATTATTTGACCCTGCTGGTCATCTATGAACGTTTGAACATCTTGAAGAACAATCTGACCTTAATGGCCATGTACTATTATAGTCTCCAACCAGCACAGCCAGAAGAGGACTGGCCACCCCTCAGAGCCTGGTTCCTCTCTAGGTTTCTTCCTAGGTTCTTGCCTTTCTAGGGAGTTTTTCCTAGCCACCGTGCTTCTACATCTGCGTTGCTTGCTGTTTGGGGTTTTAGGCTGGGTTTCTGTATAGCACTTTGTGACATCTGCTGATGTAAAAATGGCTTTATAAACACATTTGATTAATTGATTGGGTGTGAGCACAAAACCCAAACATGAGCACTAATTACTTTATCAAGAATCTCAACATTACAAATCTTTTCCAGGATTTGAGATAATTAACTTGTCCTCTGTAATATTGTATAGCTTTGAAATTGTGACATTACGCACTTGACGAAAATAGGCAGGTTTCTCACCTCATACCCTGACTTTTAGAAGGGACTGCATGATGATTAGCTTAGCAGCATGACAACATCAACGCGATTGGTCGACAGTCTGCTGGGCGGAGCATTATGTTTCTCCATTAATTTCCCGTTGGGATTCTTATTTCCGTCTTTTCTAATATCTCTGTCTAAGCTGATGCGTAGAAACACGTCATTGGGTATAACGGTCGTCTCACGCCGAACGTCGATATAAAGTTGTTTTTGATGAAAATGAAAACGTGTCAGTTTGTCACTTTCACGAGGTTGGAGTAATAACATGTTCAACTACTTAAGACACTGGCTCGAATCTAGGCTGTGCCTTTAGTTTTCGAGAAAATTAACAATTAAGGAAGAATTTTCACTTCGCTCAATAAACTTCTCAAACCCCAAACCTGGTGTGTTTGGTGTGTTTCGCAAGCGTTCCCGGAAATCTTGCAATGTTGCGCCTCTGGGTCTAGAAACTCTGTGATGTGACTTTCTTTAGCTTATGTGGAACTTCCTGTTTGCCATCACCATAAAGACACTAGCGAGGACTCCGGTGATTGGAGGATTAGAGAGGAAAAAGAGGCTTGGAGGCGGGAACTTGAGCAGATCATGTGATTAACAGACCGGTTTCATTGCTGGACTGTCTTAGGAAAATTCTGGCTTCCCGTATTCGGTGAATTATGGTATGTTTGTGTTAACCAGTATAATAGAAAACAGGTTGTACGTTTCAGAGTGTTACCAACTTAGCAACTTAAGCCTTGTTCACATTACCCATAAGCACTCCGTTACGTTGCGCCGGATGTTATGCATTTCAATGGAGACGTCCACAATGGAGAGGAATCGCAACACCCCTTGAGGTTGAAGGCTCCTTTGCGAAACAGACGCCGCATACATTGACATTTTTCAAACTTTAGGTTGTCTTCATCCAGCCAGACTGCGATGAAGAACAGGAAGTTACCAAACCACAGAAGAAAATGAAAATATGTGGTTTTCAGTGATGGCTTTATGGGATAGCTAGCAACTTATAAACAATTACACATTCCTATAAGTGAGTACTATTTTAGTATATATTAATTGGCTGTTGCCTCCCGTTTAAAGTTTATTGTGATGGTAATGTTTATTTTTTATAATTATTAGGTGGAGGTCTCTTCAACCTAGCCTAGCTTTTAGCTAGCTAGCTGTTCTGCAGTGCAATATAGCTTCACTTGCTATAAAGTTAGAAAAACAAGTTGAGGAAAAAGTAACTAAACAAAACATATTTTATTATCACCTGAAACAATATATTTATCCTGTCTTGAATGAAAAGGTATACAGAAGATAGCCCTATTTGGTAAAAGACCAAGTCCATATTATGGCAAGAACAGCTCAAATAAGCAAATAGAAACAACAGTCCATCATTACTTTAAGACATGAAGGTCAGTCAATAAGGAAAATGTCAAGAACTTTGAATGTTTCTTCAAGTGCATTTGCAAAAACCATCAAGCGCTATCATGAAACTGTCTCTCATTAGGACCGCCACAGGAATGGAAGACCCAGAGTTACCTCTGCTGCAGAGGATAAGTTAATTAGAGTTACCAGCCTCAGAAATTGCAGCCTAAATAAATGCTTCAAAGAGTTCAAGTAACAGACACATCTCAACATCAGCTGTTCAGATGAGACTGTGTGAATCAGGCCTTCATGGTCGAATTGCTGCAAAGAAACCACTACTAAAGGACACCAATAATAAGAAGAGACTTGCTTGGGCCAAGAAACACGAGCAATGGACATTATACTGGTGGAAGATTTGTAAAAATTTGAGATTTTTGGTTCCAACCACCGTGGCTTTGTGAGACGCAGTGTGGGTGAACGGATGATCTCCGCATGTGTATTTCCCACCGTAAAGCATGGAGAAGGAGGTGCTATGGTGTGGGAGCGCTTTGCTGGTGACACTGTCTGTGATTTATTTAGAATTCAAGGCACACTTAACCAGCATGGCTACCACAGCATTCTGCAGCGATTTGCCATCCCATCTGGTTTGGGCTTAGTGGGACTATCATTTGTTTTTCAACAGGATGATAACCCAACACACCTCCAGGCTGTATAAGGGCTATTTTACCAAGAAGGAGAGTGATGGAGTGCTGCATCAGATGACCTGGCCTCATCCAAAATGATCTCCAGTTGAGATGGTTTGGGATGAGTCGGACCGCAGAGTGAAGGAAAAGCTGCCAACAAGTGCTCAGCATATGTGGGAACTCCTTCAAGACTGTTGTAAAAGCATTCCAGGTGAAGCTGGTTGAGAGAATGCTAAGAGTGCGCAAAGCTGTCATCAAGGCAAAGGGTGGCTATATGAAGAATCTCAAATATAAAAACACTTTTTTGGTTACTACATGATTCAAAATGTGTTATTTCATAGTTTTGATGTCTTCACTATTATTCTACAGTGTAGAAAATAGTACAAATAAAGAAAAACCCTGGAATGAGTATGTGTCCAAACTTTTGACTGGTACTTTGTCAGAAAGTAGTTTTCATTGCAAGTTAAAGCGCACTGTTAGTTAGCTAGTTAATGTTAGCTGGCTGGCTGGCTCGCTAGCTAACTTTACGTGTATGATCTGTTTAGTAATATTATTCGTATCTCAAAGCCATTTGCATTGCTAGTTATAGCCTAATGTTAGTTAGCTAACTAAAATTGAACCTAGTTGGTTAGCTTTAGCTACCTGTAGATTCATGCAGGGTAGTAATGTTATGAGTTGGGATTATGGTTAATTGTTTAGCTAGCTAGCTAGCTACATGTCTAAACAAAATACTCCACTATGCAAGTAACTTTTTCACTGTACCGTTTACACCTTCTGTATCCTGTGCATGTGACAAATAAACGTAGATTTGATTTGATATAGTGTATGTTAACCAGAGACGGTAATGTGAAAAACAACATGACCTGCATCAAAATCAAATTAGGATATAACGTTAGGCCAACGAGACAGTGTGCAAGTTCAAAAATTATCCGGTAGAATTCCCTGCTTTTATGTCATCACACTCACAACCGTAAGCTATTTTCTGTAATTAGCTCGCCATTAACTTGATGATCTTGTTGTGAGTTTATTTTCCTGTAATACAAATGAGCTAAAGTTAAGTTATTGGTGTTAAAATACACCAGTTATGCTATCTTGGACCACCAGGCTGCTGATGTCATGCAGCCTGTCGTTTTTGTGTTTATACTTTTTCATAACGACAAGTTTGACGTCGGACGACAATAGAATGTTCATGATGTCACTGCGACAACTGTATACAGACATGTCGATAGACGTAGTATAATCCAGCCTTTAATCTTGAAATCTTTGGTTATTTATTACACTACCGTACACTCAGTTTAGCACATGGCCGCACATGTGAATAGACGTAGTATAATCCAGCCTTTAATCTTGAAATCTTTGGTTATTTATTACACTACCGTACTCACTCAGTTTAGCACATGGCCGCACATGTGAATCCTTAGAGGGATGGGTGGAGCTAAGGCTTAAGAGGGTGGGAACGATGCTGAAACGGTGTCGACAAAGAAGAGGTCTCCAGTAGGTGTACCAAAACATTCAAGGGCCATTTTCTCAAAAGTGGGGTTACAAGTTTATCAACTTTCAAAGCAGAATTACTTCCCCATTGTTCCTCAACTGTAGGTTATGATATAAAATGTTCTATATCTGAGTCTCTACTTTTATCCAATGTAAAAAACACAATTTCAAGTTTTGCTACATAAAACCGAATCGAGCCGGTCGGTCACAAATTGTTTGTCGAGTTCGGTGTGGAAGAACTTGACTGGCCTGCACAGAGCCCTGACCTCAACCTCATCGAACACCTTTGGGATTAACTGGAACGCCGACTGCGAGCCAGGCCTAATCGCCCAACATCAGTGCCCAAACTCAATAATGCTCTTGTGGCTGAATAGAAGCAAGTCCCCGCAGAAATGTTCCAACATCTAATGGAAAGCAGCAAAGCAGGGACCAACTCCATATTAAAGCACATGATTTTGGAATGAGATGTTCGACGAGCAGGTGTTCACATACTTTTGGTCATGTAGTGTATGACCTTACAGCGCAGATTACTGTTCAATTTGAGCAGGGCGATCCTCCCTTACCGCTTTCTCCTGTTCATGTCACGGGCCATTGCTTAATTAAACTCTCTCAATATAAGGGCTACTCTATGGCATGGTAGTGCCCACAGTAGAATAAAAATCTAATTCTACTCATATTGTAGTCCCATGATACTCCCCCACTGAGTTCTTGTATGTGACATTTTGGATATTGCAAGTCAAGCTTTCATTTGCATGCCAGTAAATATTGTCAACGTTAAAGTATTTAATTATTATATCCCGCAGGGGACAGTACCAGTGACTCTGTAAGGGGGAAGATCTATGATATGGACTGGATCCGTCTGATTCTTATGAGTTCCTGTTGTCTGATTTGAAGGTTACGAAAGTTATTTTTGGAAGAAAAGCCTTTTCTACACTGCTCAAAAAAATTAAGGGAACACTTAAACAACACAATGTAACTCCAAGTCAATCACACTTCTGTGAAATCAAACTGTCCACATAGGAAGCAACACTGATTGACAATACATTTCACATGCTGTTGTGCAAATGGAATAGACAACAGGTGGAAATTATAGGCAATTAGCAAGACACCCCCAATAAAGGACTGGTTTTGCAGGTGGTGACCACAGACCACTTCTCAATTCCTATGCTTCCTGGCTGATGTTTTGGTCACTTTTGAATGCTGGCGGTGCTTTCACTCTAGTGGTAGCATGAGACGGAGTCTACAACCCACACAAGTGGCTCAGGTAGTGCAGCTCATCCAGGATGGCACATCAATGCGAGCTGTGGCAAGAAGGTTTGCTGTGTCTGTCAGTGTAGTGTCCAGAGTATGGAGGCGCTACCAGGAGACAGGCCAGTACATCAGGAGACGTGGAGGAGGCCGTAGGAGGGCAACAACCCAGCAGCAGGACTGCTACCTCCGCCTTTGTGCAAGGAGGAGCAGGAGGAGCACTGCCAGAGCCCTGCAAAATGACCTCCAGCAGGCCACAAATGTGCATGTGTCTGCTCAAACGGTCAGAAACAGACTCCATGAGGGTGGTATGAGGGCCCGACGTCCACAGGTGGGTGTTGTGCTTACAGCCCAACACCGTGCAGGACGTTTGGCATTTGCCAGAGAACACCAAGATTGGCAAATTCGCCACTGGCGCCCTGTGCTCTTCACAGATGAAAGCAGGTTCACACTGAGCACATGTGACAGACGTGACAGAGTCTGGAGACGCCGTGGAGAACGTTCTGCTGCCTGCAACATCCTCCAGCATGACCGGTTTGGTGGTGGGTCAGTCATGGTGTGGGGTGGCATTTCTTTGGGGGGCCGCACAGCCCTCCATGTGCTCGCCAGAGGTAGCCTGACTGCCATTAGGTACCGAGATGAGATCCTCAGACCCCTTGTGAGACCATATGCGGTTGGCCCTGGGTTCCTCCTAATGCAAGACAATGCTAGACCTCATGTGGCTGGAGTGTGTCAGCAGTTCCTGCAAGAGGAAGGCATTGATGCTATGGACTGGCCCGCCCGTTCCCCAGACCTGAATCCAATTGAGCACATCTGGGACATCATGTCTCGCTCCATCCACCAAGCCACGTTGCACCACAGACTGTCCAGGAGTTGGCAGATGCTTTAGTCCAGGTCTGGGAGGAGATCCCTCAGGAGACCATTCGCCACCTCATCAGGAGCATGCCCAGGCGTTGTAGGGAGGTCATACAGGCACGTGGAGGCTACACACACTACTGAGCCTCATTTTAACTTGTTTTAAGGACATTACATCAAAGTTGGATCAGCCTGTAGTGTGGTTTTCCACTTTAATTTTGAGGGTGATTCCAAATCCAGACCTCCATGGGTTGATACATTTGAATTCCATTGATCATGTTTGTGTGATTTTGTTGTCAGCACATTCAACTATGTAAAGAAAAAAGTATTTAATAAGATTATTTCATTCATTCAGATCTAGGATGTGTTATTTTAGTGTTCCCTTTATTTTTTTGAGCAGTGTATAATAGCTCATTTGCCACAGACCTGACAGTGTGCCTTTCAACTAATCTATTTTGTGTTCCAACCCTCAAGAAACTGTTACGTCATTGCTGTGTATGGGCAACCCCAGCAGCTCCGCAAGCAGACACTGCCCCCTCCTATCTTCCAGATGCTGCTGACCAAGCTGCCCACCATCAGACAGATAAGGATGCTCTCCCATAGGAAGCAAGGGCTGGAGGGGCACCAAAATGGCGCAAGATGCCTTGATGCCCTAATAACCGAGAAGGAATATCATCCCCAATGATACTACAATGTCTCTATCATAGGTCACCAGGGGTACAGTAAGGTACAGTATATCCTTAATAAAATCATTTGTGATGGTTAGTTGTGCATGCCTCATTTTCCAGTCGACATGAAACAACTTAAAACGCAATATAGTCAATTGCTTGCATAACCAACTCCGTGCCCTTGTTGTTAGTGTCCTCCCTGAGATTTGAAGGTTGTACAGTTTGATCCCTGGCCGAGTCATACCAGACTGTAACAATCGTGCTGGCGCTGTATGGTCCCGGCTGGTGGAACCCCATATACCCTCATTCTCTCCAAGATGGCAGCATGTCAAGTCGTTTGTCAAGTCGTTTGTTTGTGACTAGTACATTTTAACCTACTAATAATCTATTTATTTATGGTTGCGTAACTTCGTTGTTGCGTAGTGCAAACTATTTTATTTTTGCTGGTGTAAAGATCACGGGTCCTCCTCAACTCGGAACTTCATTACTTGAAGTTTACCAAAGTAACCCTATCTCTGGCTGGCCTGAGTTCCTCGTTAGTCCGCGGAGTGTCTTGTCCGAGCTGCTCCTTGCTCTTCGCCTGGCTGTCAGTGGCAGCTCAACCCGTTCTCTCTATCGCCCTCAACACCCAATCTACTCACACGCGCAAACACTCACATTGACTCACATACACGTGACTCACATACACGCTGTCCCTCTCTCCACTTACCTTCGTTGGCCTCTTGTTTTTTGGTCAGAGAAAATGACAATTTACGTGGTATTGCTTTGTGCACTGACTTTATTGAACTCTGGAGAAAACGAACATTGTCGCAGGGTGAGTACATCTGACAATGTACTCTCGCGTCCATTAGACATTTTGTCTGCAGGAACTCGCTCTTTTTCACTCGGTCCACTCGTCCAAGTGCCGATGCATTTGTGGCATGATGTGAACAGTACGAATTTGTGTCACTACCAAAGTCTAATGGTTTTAAATGACTGTTTTGTATTGTCTGGAAACTCACTTGTAGAATTCGCTTGCAGTAGGTCTCTTAAAAAAGAGAAGCCGTGCAAGGTTATTAAACAGAGGTGCCTAGTTATTCTTCTGTTGTTGATATCAGGTAACGTGCAACCTAACCCTGGCCCTGATATGCAATGTCTCCAAACCCCCTCTGATTTTAAATCAAGATCTGGTTTTGGTATTTTTCATTTAAATGTACGCAGCCTGTTGTCAAAAATTGATGGGGTTAGGATTTGGGCTAAATCAACTGATGCTGATGTAACCTGGCTCAGCAAGTCTATTTTTGATAAGGATATTTGTATAAGTGGTTACAATGTTTATCGTGCAGATCGGGTTAAGAAAGGTGGGGGTGTGGCTATATATGTAAAATCTAAATTCCATGTAAGTGTGGCAAAGTCTGAAACTATTTGTAAACAGTTGGAATTTCTTGCTTTGAATATTGAGGTTTCAAAGGGCCTCTCTATAACTGTGATTGGCTGTTATAGACCCCCTCTGCTCTTGGTGATGCATTTTCTTCTTTGACGCACCTTATGTCTAAACTTCTTTACAGTGAAATTATCTTGATTGGTGATCTCAACTGGTGTTGGTTAAAGCCGGTGTCTGATGATTTAAAAATGTTTTGTAATTCTATGAATCTTACCCAGTTGATTAATTCACCCACTCGCCAAAATCTTAAATGCCCTGATAAATCTACCCTGATTGATTTGATATTGACAAATGTTCCACATAAATATTCTGCGGTTGGTGTTTTTTGTAATGATTTAAGTGACCATTGTGCTGTTGTTGCTGTTAGAAATACTAAGGTTCCAAAGACAAATCCACGTTTTATTCGTAAGAGAAATTTGAAGTGTTTTAATGAGCAGGCTTTCTTTCATGATTTGTTTTATTTTGACTGGAGCAAGATTGAGCTTATCCCTGATGTGGAAACTGCCTGGATATTCTTTCATGATGGTTTTTTCCAAATAGTAAACAAACATGCACCATTCCGCAGGTTCAGGGTTAAAGGGCGGGATAATCCATGGTTTTCTTCTGAGCTGTCTTGTATTATTCACGACCGTAATCTAGCCTGGGCTAAAGCAAGGAAATCTTGTTCTGATGCTGATTGGCTTATTTTTAGGCAGTTAAGAAACAAGTGTTATTTTCTTCTCAGGAAGGCCAAGTCTGAATATTTTATGTCTGTTACCACTGATAACCTGAATGACCCTAGAAAGTTTTGGAATGCTATTAAGTCTATGTCTGGTAACAGTAATGTTAATGAATTACCGTCATGTGTTTTGAAGGACTCTGTTGCTATATATGACAAAACTGAAATGCTGAATTGTTTCAATGAGCACTTTGTATCATCTGGTAGGCTGTTTGATTCAGTGTCCTCTGTCTCTGTACAACCCTGTGTGGATGAACCAGTGTCCTCTGTCTCTGTACAACCCTGTGTGGATGAACCAGTGAGAGCTGGTCAAACTTTTAGTTTTCTGCCATTCTCAGTGCAGGTGGTACATAAAGCCCTGAAATCCTTAGATCAAAGAAAGCCTGCAGGTCCTGATCTTTTGGATCCCTGCTTTTTAAATCTGGCAGCTGATTTCATAGCTGAACCACTTACATATCTGTTCAATCTAACCCTGGAATGTAATGAAATTCCAAAGATCTGGAAGTCAGCATTTGTCCTACCACTTTTAAAAAGGGGGAGATCCAACTCTTTTAAATAATTATAGGCCAATCTCAAAGCTGTCACCCCTGGTGAAAATACTTGAAACCCTTGTAAGTGAACAGCTAAAAGAGTTTTTATTTACTAACTCTATTTTATCAATGTATCAATCGGGCTTCAGGAAGAAGCATAGCACAATTACAGCAGCCATGAAGGTTTTAAATGATATCACTGAAGCCCTTGACAAAAAACAGCACTGTGTCTCACTTTTTATTGATCTCTCTAAGGCTTTTGATACAGTTGATCATGCTATACTAAGGCAGAGATTGTTGAGTGTAGGTCTTTCGGAGCATGCAGTTGCATGGTTTGCTAACTATCTGTCTGATAGAACTCAGTGCACTCAATTTGATGGGCTTATGTCTGTTAAATTGTCTGTCCTGAATGGTGTGCCCCAGGGCTCTGTACTTGGTCCTCTCTTATTCACTATTTATATTAATGATTTAGACAAAAATGTCCAAAATGCACAACTTCATTTTTATGCTGATGATACTGTTATTTACTGTTGTGCCTCATCTCTTACAAAAGCTTTCCAGAACTTGCAAACTGCTTTTTATACTGTTCAACATACCTTGTGTCAATTGAAGCTTATCCTCAATACTGACAAAACTAAACTAATGGTGTTTTCTAATGCAAGAAATAGACCTCTGAACCTTTCACCTGTTACTACCTGTCAGGGCAAGGAGATTGAGGTTGTAACCTCATATAAATATCTTGGAATTCTAATTGATGACGGCCTCTCTTTTAAATTGCATATTCAACAACTTACAAAAAAATTGAAGCTGAAATTTGGATTTTATTTTAGGAATAAGGCCTGTTTTTCTTTTGAAGCCAGAAGGAGGCTAGTATCAGCTACATTTATGCCTTTACTAGACTATGGGGATATTTTATATATGAATGCTTCCGCTCAGTGTTTGAGATCAATTGACACTCTTTATCATGGTACTTTGAGATTTATTTTAAACTGCAAAACCCTTACGCACCACTGTACTTTGTATACCAGGGTTGGCTGGCCTTCTCTAGTCACTCGTAGGCTCAGTCACTGGTATACTTTTATTTACAAAGCCATTTTGGGTTTACTACCTTTTATTTGGGCATTTTTATTGTTCAGAAATGTGGTGCGTACTCTCTTCGTTCACTGGACTTTATCCTGCTAACTGTTCCAAATGTCCGAACTGAATTTGGTAAAAGGTCTTTTATGTACTCTGCGCCATCGTCTTGGAACACCTTACAAAATAATTTTAAACTGGAAGAACTTGTCCCGATTGGTGTTTTTAAATCTCTGATGAAGGATTTTGAGGCTGATTCCCTGACCTGTCAATGTTTTTAATTTGCTGTTTTTGATATTGTTATACTCTTGTGAATTCATGAATGGTTTTTACTAGATTACTTGTAGTTTTTCATGTTGTCTGTCTGTAATTTTTTGTAATGACTTGGTGCTGCCTATCTTGGCCAGGACGCTCTTGAAAAAGAGATTTTAAATCTCAATGAGCCCTTCCTGGTTAAATAAAGGTTAAATAAAAAAAAAAAAATAATAGGCCCCGATTCGTCTCTGCTTGGCACTAAAGATAGATTAAATCAAATCAAATCAAATTTTATTGGCCACATGCGCCGAATACAACAGGTGCAGACATTACAGTGAAATGCTTACTTACAGCTCTTAACCAACAGTGCATTTACTTTTAATAAAAAAGTAAAATAAAACAAAAAAGTGTTGAGAAAAAAAGAGCAGAAGTAAAATAAAATAACAGTAGGGAGGCTATATATACAGGGGAGTACCGGTGCAGAGTCAATGTGCGGGGGCACCGGCTAGTTGAGGTAGTTGAAGTAATATGTACATGTGGGTAGAGTTAAAGTGACTATGCATAAATAATTAACAGAGTAGCAGCAGCGTAAAAAGATGGGGTGGGGGGGCAGTGCAAATAGTCCGGGTAGCCATGATTAGCTGTTCAGGAGTCTTATGGCTTGGGGGTAGAAGCTGTTGAGAAGTATTTTGGACCTAGACTTGGCACTCCGGTACCGCTTGCCATGCGGTAGCAGAGAGAACAGTCTATGACTAGGGTGGCTGGAGTCTTTGACAATTTTGAGGGCATTCCTCTGACACCGCCTGGTATAGAGGTCCTGGATGGCAGGAAGCTTGGCCCCAGTGATGTACTGGGCCGTACGCACTACCCTCTGTAGTGCCTTGCGGTCGGAGGCCAAGCAGTTGCCATACCAGGCGGTGATGAAACCAGTCAGGATGCTCTCGATGGTGCAGCTGTATAACTTTTTGAGGATCTGAGGACCCATGCCGAATCTTTTCAGTCTCCTGAGGGGGAATAGGCTTTGTTGTGCCCTCTTCACGACTGTCTTGGTGCTGAGCTGTAGTCAATGAATAGCATTCTCACGTAGGTGGTCCTCTTGTCTTGCATCATCTGTGGATCTGTTGGGGCGGTATGCAAATTGGAGTGGGTCTAGTGTTTCTGGGATAATGGTGTTGATGTGAGCCATGACCAGCCTTTCAAAGCACTTCATGTCTACAGACGTCAGTGCTACGGGTCGGTAGTCATTTAGGCAGGTTATCTTAGTGTCCTTGGGCACGGGGACTATGGTGGTCTGCTTGAAACATGTTGGTATTACATACTCAGTCAGGGACATGTTGAAAATGTCAGTGAAGACACTTGCCAGTTGGTCAGCACATGCTCGGAGTACACGTCCTGGTAATCCGTCTGGCCCTGCGGCCTTGTGAATGTTGACCTGCTTAAAAGTCTTACTCACATCGGCTACGGAGACCGTGATCACATAGTCACCCGGAACAGCTTGTGCTCTCATGCATGCTTCAGTGTTGCTTGCCTCGAAGCGAGCATAGAAGTGGTTTAGCTCGTCTGGTAGGCTTGTGTCACTGGGAAGCTCGCGGCTGTGCTTCCCTTTGTAGTCTGAAATAGTTTTCAAGCCCTGCCACATCCGACGAGCGTCAGAGCCGGTGTAGTACGATTCAATCTTAGTCCTGTATTGACTCTTTGCCTGTTTGATGGTTCGTCGGAGGGCATAGCGGGATTTCTTATAAGCGTCCGGGTTAGAGTCCCGCTCCTTGAAAGCGGCAGCTCTACCCTTTAGCTCAGTGCGGATGTTTCCTGTAATCCATGGCTTCTGGTTGGGGTATGTACGTACGGTCACTGTGGGGACGACGTCATCGATGCACTTATTAATGAAGCCAGTGACTGATGTGGTGTACTCCTCAATGCTATCTGAAGAATCCCGGAACATGTTCCAGTCTGTGCTAGCAAAACAGTCCTGTAGCTTAGCATCTGCGTCATCTGACCACTTTTTCATTAACCGAGTCACTGGTGCTTCCTGCTTTAGTTTTTGCTTATAAGCAGGAATCAGGAGGATAGAGTTATGGTCAGATTTGCCAAATGGAGGGCGAGGGAGAGCTTTGTATGCGTCTCTGTGTGTGGAGTAAAGGTGGTCTAGAGTTTTTTTTCCTCTGGTTGCACATTTAACATGCTGGTAGAAATGAGATAGAACGGATTTAAGTTTCCCTGCATTAAAGTCCCCGGCCACTAGGAGCGCTGCCTCTGGATGAGCGTTTTCCTGTTGACTTATGGCCTTATACAGCTCATTCAGTGCAATCTTAATGCCAGCATTGGTTTGTGGTGGTAAATAGACAGCTATGAAAAATATAGATGAAAACTCTCTTGGTAAATAGTGTGGTCTACAGCTTATCATAAGATACTCTACCTCAGGCGAGCAAAACCTAGAGACTTCCTTAGTATTTTATTTTGTGCACCAGCTGTTGTTTACAAATATACACAGACCGCCACTCCTTGTCTTACCGGAGTCAGCCGTTCTATCCTGCCGATGTAGCGTATAGCCCGCTAGCTGTATGTTATCCATGTCATCGTTCAGCCACGACTCGGTGAAACATAAGATATTACAGTTTTTAATGTCCCGTTGGTAGGATAACCGTAATCTTAGGTCATCCAATTTATTTTCCAATGATTGAAGATTGGCTAATAGGATTGATGGGAGCGGCAGTTTACTCGCTCGCCGTCGGATCCTTCCAAGGCACCCCGACCTATGTCCACGATATCTCCGTCTCTTCCTCATGAATGACGGGGATTTGGGCCTTGTCGGGTGTCTGTAGGATATCCTTCGCGGCCGCCTCGTTGAAGAAAAATTATTCGTCCAATACGAGGTGAGTAATCGCTGTCCTGATATCCAGAAGCTCTTTTTGGTTATAAGAGACGATGGCAGAAACATTATGTACAAAATAAATTACAAATAACGCAGAAAAGCACACATAATAGTACAATTGGTTAGAGGGCTGTAAAACGGCAGCCATCTTCTCCGGCGCCATTAAGGTAGAGATAGATTGGGAGTAAGGCTCTGCGATAGACTAGCGTCCTGTCCAGGGGGTATACTTGTACATCAAGCTGCCTCACACTACAGAAATATGAGCTGTTGTGGCTCGCACAAGCCAAGGCTCGTGCAAAGCTACCCTCTCACTTACTTTGGCTTGCAGCTTCAACAGTATTGAGTCAAGGAAAAGCTTTACTGCTCAAGAAAATATGGTGTCACAGACTGACTCACAGTACTGAAGAGGCAGAGCAGGCAGGTGGGCTTCCTATCACTTGTGGGGATACCCTGATGGTGCCATGACATATACAGTACCAGTCAAAAGTTTGGACACACCTACTCATTCAAGGGTTTTTCTTTATTTTCACTATTTTCTACATTCACCATTATTCTACAATGTGGAAAATAGTAAAAATAAAGAAAAACCCTTGAATGAGTAGGTGTGTCCAAACTTTTGACTGGTACTGTATGACAACCAGCAGTTTTTGTAAATACTGTCCCACCAAGGACTAACCCAGAGGTTCCTAAACTAGGGGTCGTGACCCCATGTGGGGTCGCCTGATATGAAAATGGGATCGCGGGAGAATTTCCAAAATCCAACAACAACAACAAATATATATATTATAATATTGTCTTTGTATCTCAAAATCATTGCAATGTGGTTAAACTTAAAAATCTAAATGAAAATTATTCAAACTTTAAAGATAAAATTCGACCAGAGAGCGAGCGCTTAAATCAGTCCCACGGTGAATGGCTAGGGCCGATACGCTATGAAACCATACACAATTGCTGAGACTTTTATATTATTTGCCGCAATTGATATGGTGAAAACAATGTGTAGGGAGGCAGAGGCACAGACTCTCACATCAATACCTTTTTTAGATAACACAGTTAAACAAATAATTTTATTTATTTATTCAATCTTGTCTCATCGCTACAACTCCCCAATGGGCTTGGGAGGCAAAGGTCAAGTCATGCGTCCTCCGACACATGACCCGCCAAACCGCGCTTCTTAACACCGGCCGATTAACCCAGAAGCCATCCGCATCAATGTGTCGGAGGAAACATTGTTCAACTGACGACCGAGGTCAGCCCGCAGGCGCCCAGCCCGCCACAAGGAGTCGCTAGAGCGCAATGAGCCAAGTAAAGCCTCCCCGGCCAAACCCTCCCCTAACCCGGACGACGCTGGGCCAATTGTGCGCCGCCCTATGGGACTCCCGATCATGGACGGTTGTGATACAGCCCAGGATCGAACCCTGGTCTGTAGTGATGCCTCTAGCATTGTGATGCAGTGCCTTAGACTGCTGCTCCACTCGGGAGGCCTATTGCTAGCAATCCAGAAGAAACTCTGACTGAAAGACTCAAAACCTCCCCAGCTTGGACGTTAGCTGTGAGGGCCGAAGTGCCCATGCATTGACTTTTGTGCACCATACTTTTCGGGGGATGCTATTCACAAGGACATATTGTTCTGTTTCACTATTCCCGAGCATGGAACTGCACAGGGGATGTCCAGTGTGCTGCACGGATATATTGACGAAAAACAGATTCCATGGGATCGAATGGTGGGCTTTTGCACGAATGGGGCTCCATCTATGGCGGACGGTGGGCAGGCCTCTGCACTCTAGTTATGAGTGTGTCTCCCTCTGCCATATGGACGCATTGTATGATACACTGAGAGCAACTGGCGGCAAAAGAGCTGAGCACAGAACTCAGAGAAATACAGTGCATTCGGAAAGTATTCAGACCCCTTAACTTTTTCAACATTTTGTTACTTTACAGCCTTATTCTAAAATTGATTAAATGTATATACAAAATATTTAAAAAGTATCCAAGTATTCAGACCCTTTACTATGAGACATGAAATTGATCTCAGGTGCATCCTGTTTCCATTGATTATCCTTGAGATGTTTCTACAACTTGATTGGAGTCCACTTGTGGTAAATTGTATTGATTGGACATGATTTGGAAAGGCACACACCTGTCTATATAAGCTCCCAAAGTTGACAGTACATGTCAGAGCAAAAACCAAGCCATGAGGTTGAAGGTATTGTCCGTAGAGCTCCAAGACAGGATTGTGTCGAGGCACAGATCTGGGGAAGGGTACCAAAACATGTCTGCAGCATTGAAGGTCCCCAAGAACACAGTGGCTTCCATCATTCTTAAATGGAAGAAGTTTGGAACCACCAAGACTCTTCCTAGAGCTGGCCGCCTGGCCAAACTGAACAATCGGGGGAGAAGGGCCTTGGTCAGGGAGGTGACCAAGAACCCAATGGTCACTCTGAAAGACCAGAGTTTCTCTGTGGAGATGGGAGAAACTTTCAGAAGGACAACCATATCTGCAGCACTCCACCAATCAGGCCTTTATGGTAGAGTGGTTAGACGGAAGACATTCCTCAGTAAAAGGTACATGACAGCCCGCTTGGAGTTTGCCAAAAGGCACCTAAAGACTCTCAGATCATGAGAAACAACATTCTCTGATCTGATGAAAACAAGATTGAACTCTTTGGCCCGAATGCCAAGCGTCACGTCTGGAGGAAACCTGCACCATCCTTACGGTGAAGCGTGGTGGTGGCATCATCGTGCTGTGGTCAGGATCGAGGGAAAGATGAACGAAGCAAATTACAGAGAGATCCTTGGTGAAAACCTGCCCCAGAGCGCTCAGGACCTCAGACTGGGGTGATGGTTCACCTTCCAACAGGACAACGACCCTAAGCACACAGCGAAGACAACGCAGGAATGGATTCGTAGCAAGTCTCTGAATGTCCTTGAGTGGCCCAGCCAGAGCCCGGACTTGAACTCAATCGAACATCTCTGGAGAGACCTGAAAATAGCTGTGCAGCAACACTCCCCATCAAACCTGACAGATCTTTAGAGGATCTGCAGAGAAGAATGGGAGAAACTCCCCAAATACAGGTGTGCCAAGCTTGTAGTGTCATACCCAAGAAGACTCGAGGCTGTAATCGCTGCCAATGGTGCATCAACAAAGTACTGAGTAAAGGGTCTGAGTACTTACAGTATGTAAATGTAATATTACATTTGTCCATTTTTAGTACATTTGCAAAAATGTATAAAAACCTGTTTTTGCTTTGTCATTATGGGGTCTTGTGTGTAGATTGATAAGGGAAAAAACATCTATTTAATCAATTTTAGAATAAGGCTATAACGTAACAAAATGTGTAAAAATGTGTAAAAATGTAAACTACATCAAACCACATCCAGAGCGCACACGCCTGTTCGCAAAACTATGTGGAGATATGGGATCAGAGCATAACAACGTTCTATTTCACAGAGTCTTGGTGATCATCGAGGGGGAGTGTTGGAAAGATTTTTCGCATTGAGAGAGGAACTGTTGTCATTCACAATGGCTGTAAAAAATAAAATAACAGACTTGGTTGACTTTCTGTGGAATGAATATAAAATGTCTCCTTGCCTACTGTATGTAACAGACATATGAGGAAACTGAACGAACTGAACGCAAGCATGCAGGGAAAATACAAAAACATTCTACAGATGAGTGATCGAATCAGTGGGTTCAGAAGAAATAATTCTTATTGGAGAGAGAGTCTTTCTAGAGCGAACCATACCCCCTTCCCTCGGCTGTGCATGTTTCTAACAGAAAACCGCATCAGTAAGTGTGATGACTCCTCACCTCCAACGCTTGGAAGAGCCCTTTGGGACCTACTTCCCAATCCAATTGACTGTGATCCTGGCTCAGTTGACATGCATTATGTTACGAACCCCGTGGCTTTAAAAGTCTAGGGTGGATGGAACAGAGACCCGTAACATAATTCATGCAAATTAGAATCATGACGTGGAAACAGTGAGAACCAAAAAATACACCGACAACCATAAACTACCGTCAAACACAAGATGTTTATTTTGAACACATGGTAAAGGTTTGGGAAAAAGGGCTGAGCAGGACCCAAGAAATGAAACAATAATGTAAAAAAAAAACTAAACTGATCTTGCCTGCCTCAAGAACCGCTAAGCTACTGCTAATCATACAATAATTACAGTGGGTGGTTCGCTCAGGTCTAACTAGTGTTTTTAGACAATTTTCTTCCTACGGGTAATGTATGCCCAAGGGCAACTTGCTTAAATCCCCCTTTTCCCAGAAACACACAACAAAGTGACCAAACAGAGTAACCAGCAAATGAGTGAGTACACAAAACACAGGACACCACAGTATCCATACTCACATATGGAAATAGTCTCTCTCAACAAACACAATTGACTGACTTTTAAAACAATGGGAGGTGTAAGTGAAAAACCAGAAACAGGTGGTGCAATACAGAGGAATGTCCACTGATTGGTCCACCTCAGCAATCAGCAGCCAAACGGATGTCGGACAGGTGGGACACCCCAACAACCACCAATCAGGAACATAAAGGACACCTGTGATTAGGGCAGAAGGAGAGGAAAAACACAAAAACACACACAGGATACCTGTATCCGTAACATGCTGGTAAGTGAAATCAAACAGCTGATCGAGCTATCATGTGACCGAATGCTGCAGACAACGCATTCACTGGTCACTACGGAGGAGTTTTGGTTCCTGACTCAAAGGGAATACCCTGCTGTCTCCCTCTGAGCAATAATGCCACGTTCAAAACAACTCGGAACTGGGAACTCTCCGACTTCCGACTTCAGTGCATTGAAGACAACTTAGAACTCAGAAAAAAATGACCTCCGACTGTGAAAAATCGTTTTGAACAGTCATCCAACTCGGAATTCCAACTGGGGAACTTGGGCCTCTTTCTAGAGCTATGACTTTCTGACATGAAGATCACTGACCTCATGATTTGACCTCGTATTTTTCAGAGTTCCCAGTTGTCTCGAAAGCACCATAAAACTCATGGTATCCTTCGCCAGCTCATATCTGTGTGAAGCTGGATTCAGTGCTCTCGTCTGCATTAAAACCAAATATCAATCCAGTTTGGATGTGAAAGCAGAGATAAGGTCGACTGTCGACCAGCCCCCTGGCTTTGAGGAGCTCCGACGCGACATCCATCAAGCACACCCATCTCATTAGTGGTGGTGAGATAAAATACATTTTGTCTGACTCATTTGCAATTGACTGTCATAGCCCCACATTAAAAGTATGTGATGGTGAGTTGAAAAGACAATCAGAAATACTGTTAGAATGTTTTTCAATTGGCTGTCATAGCCCCAATAAAAAAGTAAACATTGGCTGTTAATTACATTATTTTTTCACATGGTTGGGGTCACGAGAATTTTCAGATATCAAAATGGGGTCGTGGGCCCAAAAAGTTTGGGAACCCCTAATGGCCAAAGGGGTCCTTCTCGCTCACTCACACACAGTCACTGTGTGTCCGAAAATATATATGTTTTATCTGTTAGACCAGAATGATTGTAGTAGGTTTTCATCTCTTAAAATGTGTTGACTTTTTCTTCTTTTCTTCAATGGTATATTGGCAATCACACAATTTAATGTGCATCCCGCCACCCAATTGCGGGATGGAAACAGGATTCCTCCAAAAAACTGAACAAACTACCAAATAACTACCCAAAAATAAATTAATAAAAAATAGTAAACTAAATCAAACAACTTTTCTGTTAGATAATAAAACAGATCTGATCCCTACACAGGCTCAAGGGGAACCTGGGAGGGCGGGTCCTTGTAAGTCTTCAGATGTAAAATCCTTGTCCCATAACATTTTCTGCCTCAGCCACAATAATGTCCAGTTTCTTAGACTTCTTTGAGACTTGTGCTGTACAGTTGATAACTGTGGCAATGAGCGCAACAAAATCCACCTTTTTAACACACAGGTTATCTTTTGTCTGGCAGCAAACATTTACTACAGGCTGTGGTGCATCCACTACCATATCTTCACTAGCATCACTTTTTCTCAATTATTTTAATTGCCTCCGCATAGGAGATTTGATTGATCGCTCTAACTTTTGTCACCTCAATCTCCTTCACCCTTACAGGACACTCCAGGAACTCAGGATCATAATCCCCACCACAATTGCAACACAATCGTCCTTCTACACACTGTTCTTTAGTATACTCTGTTTGTCTGCACACACTTGAAACATGGCCAAATCCTTTACAATTCTTACAATGCAGTGGTTTGGGGATGAAAGCTCTTACGGCGTATCTTCCATAACCAAGCTTCACATGTGTAGGTATTTGCTCTTTATCAAAAAACAATCTGATTGGTCAAGTAGGCGGGCAATCTGACTTTGTGGCTGTGGTAACTAGTGACGACCTATTGGGTCTTATTTATCGAATTTGATTGATTATTTGTATTTTGACAGTCTTAAACCACACAGAGTATTTTTGTCATAATTCATGCTGTCAACAAGGAAATTAAATGGCAAACGACAAATTATTTGTAATTTAAGCATTTACATTTAGTTTTTAAATGTGTCAGTGCTGTACAGGATAGTACCATGGAAATTAAATATTAAACACACTTTACTATTTATTTTTCAAATTGGCAGGGATTATGCATACTCAATCATGAAAATGATAATGCAATATATTACTTTGAATTTGAATGTTATCACCAAAAACGCATACCCATTTAGGAAAAGGAATTGCAAACATGACATTGATTTATAATTTGCCCATTAGAATGTAAGATTGAATTAAGTCACTCATAGACTAGCATACAATTCAGCCGCAAACGAGAGCAGTAGAAGCTGTCTCTGCAACAGAGGTCACAGCATCGGCGCACACACAGGAAGACAAGCACAAGAGGAGGGAGTGTGAGGCGGGAGAGGGGATGAAAACTCTACGTCGGGGACAACTGCTGTGCCGCAGCAAGGCAAATTGGTGCTGTGATGTCGTCGCGGCAACGCAAAACGTCATCTTGCGACTTCTAGCAACAAATAAAGGAGTCAATAGTGGATGTTACTGAAAAATAGTTGGCAACACTATTTGACTAAATTAGCTAGTTAGTTAGTAGGAAAGGTAGCCTATGTTAGTGGAATAAAGTTGTGTAACGTTAGGCTATTTGGCTGTGTTATACAGTGAGTTCAGTAAGTCTTAACACCTTTTGACTTTTTCCACATTTTGTGGTGTTACAGCCTGAATGTAAAATGGTTTAAATTGAGAGGTTGTGTCACTGGCCAAGACACAATACCCCATAATGTCAAAGTGGAATTATGTTTTTAGAATTTACAAATTAATAAAAAATAAAAAGCTGAAATGTTTTGAGTCAATAAGTATTCAACCCCTTTGTTATGGCAAGACTAAATACGTTCAGGTGTAAAAAAATAAATAATTGCTTAACATAATAAGTTGCATGGACTCACTCTGTGTACAATAATAGTGTTCAACATGATTTTTGAATGACTACCTCATCTCTGTACCCCACACATACAATTATCTGTAAGGTCCCTCAGTCGAGCAGTGAATTTCAACCACAATTCAACCACAAAGACCAGGGAGGTTTTCCAATGCCTCGCAAAGAAGGGCATCTAATGGTTAAAAAAAAAAGCTGACATTAAATATCTCTTTGAGCATGGTGAAGTTATTAATGACACTTTGGATGGTGTATCAATACACCCAGTCACTACAAAGATACATGTGTCCTTCCTAACTCAGTTGCCGGAGAAGAAGGAAACCGCTCAGGGATTTTACCATGAGGCCGATGGTGACTTTAAAACAGTTACAGTTAAATGACTGTGATAGGAGAAAATTGAGGATGGATCAACAACATTGTAGTTATCCCACAATACTAACCTAATTGACAGTGTGAAAAGAAGGAAGCCTGTACATAATAAAATATATTCCAAAAACATGCATCCTGTTTGCAACAAAGCTCTAAAGTAATACTGCAAAAAATGCGGCAAAGCAAAGTGTTCTGTTTGGGGCAAATCCAATACAATACATTACTGAGTACCACTCTCCATATTTTCAAGCATAGTGGTGGCTGTATCATGTTATGGGTATGCTTGTATTTGTTAAGGACTGGGGAGTTTTTCAGGATAAAAAATAAACGGAGCTAGGCACAGGCAAAAACCTGGTTCAGTCTGCTTTCACCATACACTGGGACATTAATTCACCTTTCAACCTAAAACACAAGGCCAAATGTACACTGGAGTTGCTTACCAAGATGACATTGAATGTTTCTGAGTGGCCTAGTTACAGTTTTTACTTAAATCAGCTTGAAAATCTATTGCAATATTTGAAAATGGCTGTCTAGCAATGATCAACAACCCACTTGACAGAGCTTGAAGAATTTTACAAATAATAATGCAAATATTGTACAATCCAGGTGTGCAAAGTTCTAAGAGACTTACCCACAAAGACACAGCCGTAATCGATGCCAAAGGTGATTCTAACATGTATTGACTCAGGGGTGTGAATAATAATGTAAATGTAATGTTTTTGTATTTCATTTTCAATACATTTGCAAATATTTCTAAAAACATGTTTTCACTTTGCCATTGTGAGGTATTGTGTGTAGATGGGTGACAATATATCTATATTTTTTATCAATTTTGAATTCAGGCTGTAACACAACTAAATGTGGAATAAGTCAATGGGTATGAATACTTTCTGAAGGCACTTTAATAGCAAAGTCAAGTTTGTGAAATACCGTTGGTGTTGTTTAGCTAGCAAGATAACACTAACCTACAGTGAAGGAAAAAAGTATTTGATCCCCTGCTGATTTTGTACATTTGGCCACTGACAAAGAAATGATCAGTCTATAATTGTAAAGGTAGGTTTATTTGAACAGTGAGAGACCGAATAACAACAAAAAAATCCAGAAAAACGCATGTCAAAAATGTTATAAATTGATTTCCATTTTAATGAGGGAAATAAGTATTTGACCCCCTCTCAATCAAAAAGATTTCTGGCTCCCAGGTGTCTTTTATACAGGTAACGAGCTGAGATTAGGAGCACACTCTTAAAGGGAGTGCTCCTAATCTCAGTTTGTTACCTGTATAAAAGACACCTGTCCACAGAAGCAATCAATCAATCAGATTCCAAACTCTCCACAATGGCCAAGACCAAAGAGCTCTCCAAGGATGTCAGGGACAAGATTGTAGACCTACACAAGGCTGGAATGGGCTACAAGACCATCACCAAGCAGCTTGGTGAGAAGGTGACAACAGTTGGTGCGATTATTCGCAAATGGAAGAAACACAAAAGACCTGTCAATCTCCCTCGGCCTGGGGCTCCATGCAAGATCTCACCTCGTGGAGTTGCAATGATCATGAAAACGGTGAGGAATCAGCCCAGAACTACACTGGAGGATCTTGTCAATGATCTCAAGGCAGCTGGGACCATAGTCACCAAGAAAACAATTGGTAACACACAACGCCGTGAAGGACTGAAATCCTGCAGCCCCCGCAAGGTCCCCTGCTCAAGAAAGCACATATACAGGGCCGTCTGAAGTTTACCAATGAACATCTGAATGATTCAGAGGAGAACTGGGTGAAAGTGTTGTGGTCAGATGAGACCAAAATGGAGCTCTGTGGCATCAACTCAACTCGCCCAGTTTGGAGGAGGAGGAATGCTGCCTATGACCCCAAGAACACCATACCCACCGTCAAACATGGAGGTGGAAACATTATGCTTTGGGGGTGTTTTTCTGCTAAGGGGACAGGACAACTTCACCGCATCAAAGGGACGATGGACGGGGCCATGTACCGTCAAATCTTGGGTGAGAACCTCCTTCCCTCAGCCAGGGCATTGAAAATGGGTCGTGGATGGGTATTCCAGCATGGCAATGACCCAAAACACACGGCCAAGGCAACAAAGGAGTGGCTCAAGAAGAAGCACATTAAGGTCCTGGAGTGGCCTAGCCAGTCTCCAGACCTTAATCCCATAGAAAATCTGTGGAGGGAGCTGAAGGTTCGAGTTGCCAAACGTCAGCCTCGAAACCTTAATGACTTGGAGAAGATCTGCAAAGAGGAGTGGAACAAAATCCCTCCTGAGATGTGTGCAAACCTGGTGGCCAACTACAAGAAACGTCTGACCTCTGTGATTGCCAACAAGGGTTTTGCCACCAAGTACTAAGTCATGTTTTGCAGAGGGGTCAAATACTTATTTCCCTCATTAAAATGCAAATCAATTTATAACATTTTTGACATGCGTTTTTCTGGATTTTGTTTTTGTTATGCTGTCTCTCACTGTTCAAATAAACCTACCATTAAAATTATAGACTGATCATTTCTTTGTCAGTGGGCAAACGTACAAAATCAGCGGGGGATCAAATACTTTTTTCCCTCACTGTAACTATTTGAAGAAAGCTGATAACATACAGCAGTGCTTCCATTCATTCTCATTCATTCACATTTGTCTCATTTCCTACCAAGATAATCTGCCTTGTCTAGCTAGTAGTGGGCGTGGGTGGGCCATGCCTTTCCAGTCATTTCTTATGTTCATTCATACATTCAATTCATTCATTAATTCATTCAACCTTTTCTCAGTTTGGACCATGCCTATCCCGTCCGTCTCCTTTCCCTTGCCTAAGACAAGGTTATTTCAGGCTGGATGACATTTCTACAAGTTCAAGATCAGTGGAGGCAGCAACTAGGCTGATTAATTTTTCAATCAGGAGTTAGTGGTAAGTCACTTTGTCATTCATCCATCCATCCATCCATCCGTCCATCCATCCGTCCATCCATCCGTTCATTCATTCGTTCATTCATTCATTCATTCATTCATTCTTCTATTTATCCTTTCACCCATGCATATATTAGGCATAATTAATTCATAAATTAATCCATCCATCCATTCATTCATTCATCAATTCATCAATCCATCTATTCATTAATTCATTAATTTATATATTAATTAATTAATCAATTAATCATCCATTCATCCATCCATATCTCCCTCACCCCCTCCATTTATTTGCCTCATCCATATTTCTCCCTGTAGAAAGCAATCAGAGCAGTGCTAATGAATCTGGACTGTCTCCAGCCCTTCACCACCATACACTTCAAATCAAAATCAAATCAAATGTTATTTGTCACATGCGCCGATTACAACAGGTGTAGACCTTACAGTGAAATGCTTAATTGCAAGCCCTTAACCAACAATGCCATTTTAAGAAAAATAAGTGTGAAGAAAGTATTTCCTAAATAAACTGAAGGTAAAAAAAATAACAAAACGAAGAAAATAGAAAAATAACAAATAATTAAAGAGCAACAATAAAATAACAGTAACGAGGCTATATACAGGGGGGTACCGGTACAGAGTCAATGTGTGGGGGCACAGGTTAGTCGAGGTAATTGAGGTAATATTTACATGTAGGTAGAGGTAAAGTGACTATGCATAGATAATAAACAGAGTAGCAGCAGCGTAAAGGGGGGGTCAATGCAAATAGCCATTTGATTAGCTGTTCAGGAGTCTTATGGCTTGGGGGTAAAAACTGTTAAGAGCCTTTTGGACCTAGACTTGGCACTCCGGTACCGCTTGCCGTGCGGTAGCAGAGAGAACAGTCTATGACTAGGGTGGCTGGAGTCTTTGCCAATTTTTAGGGCCTTCCTGTGACATTGCCTGTTATAGAGGTCCTAGATGGCAGGAAGCTTGGCCCCAGTGATGTACTGGGCCGTACGCACTAGCCTCTGTAGTGCCTTGCGGTCGGAGGCCGAGCAGTTGCCATACCAGGCGGTGATGCAACCAGTCAGGATGCTCTCAATGGTGCAGCTGTATAACTTTATGAGGATCTGAGGACCCATGCCAAATCTTTTGAGGGGGAATAGGCGTGCCCTCTTCACGACTGTCTTGGTGTGTTTGGACCATGATAGTTCGTTGGTGATGTGGACACCAAGGAACTTGAAGCTCTCAAACTGCTCCACTACATCCCTGTTGATGAGAATGGGGGCGTGCTCGGCCCTCCTTTTCCTGTAGTCAACGATCATCTCCTTTGTCTTGATCATGTTGAGGGAGAGGTTGTTATCCTGGCACCACACTGCCAGGTCTCTGACCTCCTCCCAATAGGCTGTCTCATCGTTGTCGGTGATCAGGTCTACCACTGTTGTGTCGTCGGCAAACGTAATGATGGTGGTGGAGTCGTGCTTGTCCATGCAGTCATGGGTGAACAGGGAGTACGGGAGGGGACTGAGCACGCACCCCAGTGTTGCTTTCCTCGAAGCGTGCATAGAAGTCGTTTAGCTCATCTGATAGGCTCGTGTCACTGGGCAGCTCACGGCTGTGCTTCCCTTTGTAGTCCGTTATAGTTTGCAAGCCCTGCCACATCCAAAGAGCGTCGGCGTCGGTGTAGTAGGATTCAATCTTAGTCCTGTATTGACGCTTTGCCTGTTGGATGGTTTGTCAGAGGGCTTAGCGGGATTTCTTATAAGCGTCCGGGTTTGAAAGCGGCAGCTCTACCCTTTAGCTCAGTGCGGATGTTGCCTGTAATCCATGGCTTCTGGTTGTGGTATGTACATACGGTCACTGTGGGGATGATGTCATTGATGCATTTATTGATGAAGCCAGTGACTGATGTGGTGTACTCCTCAATGCCATCATAAGAATCCCGGAACATATTCCAGTCTGTGCTAGCAAAACAGTCCTGTAGCTTAGCATCTGCATCATCTGACCACTTCTGTATTGAGCGAGTCACTGGTACTTCCTGCTTTAGTTTTTGCTTGTAAGCAGGAATCAGGAGGATAGTGTTATGGTCAGATTTGCCAAATGGAGGGCGAGGGAGAGCTTTGTACGCGTCTCTGTGTGTGGAGTAGAGGTGGTCTAGAGTTTTTTTCCATCTGGTTGCACATGTAACGTGCTGGTATAAATGAGGTAAAACTGATTTAAGTTTCCCTGGATTAAAGTCCCCGGCCACCAGGAGCGCCACCTTCTGGATGAGCGCTTACAATGAAGATCTGTGAAGTTATTTGAATTTTTACTAATTATCTTTGAAAGACAGGGTCCTGAAAAAGGGACGTTTCTTTTTTTGCTAAGTTTATTTACCTTAGTTTTGTTTGTAGTAGATTAAGAAGTTATATGGCAACTTAGTCTTAACTTGGTGTTGCCTGGGGTATATCAGTGAATACTTGGCAAATACCAGGTGAAATAGTACTGTCAGATGGAGAGTCGTTGTTGTTGTTGTTGTTGTTGTTGACATCAAGCTTGGGGGTATGATCTTTGACCCCCTGTAACTTTCTCACTCATCATTATTCACTATTCATTTGGTATTATCCGTAATCATGGTAGCATCCACATTAATGTAAAAGTGTTCAGAAACATATTATATTTACAATAAAAGTGACTCCAAAAATGACACAATACATTATTTACCATTCATTTCTATTGGTCACAAAATAATCTGAAACACAACCAAAACAAACTGCATATGCATCCAACAAGTTTGTAGATTCACAAGCTTGATGAGGTCATTTTGTTCTAGGAATATGGGACCAAATACTACACTTTTGACTTCTTTATTTCTAAGAATCTTTAGGGGTGTCAATAATTTGTACCCCTACCTTTTTAAGAAAAAATGGATTACTTGTTAAACAAAATCTCTTTCCCAGAACAATTGTATTAGTATAATATCCCAATTTTTTTTGCATACAATATGGTTCAGTATTTTAATCATTTATTTTATACGGCCATTATTGCTCATATTTATATTGCTCAAGCGTGTCAATAATTTCGGACCCCACGTGGAGACCAGTGACACTGTGCTTTTATCTTACAGCAAAACATGCTGAGGAGTGCTGGACACCTGTGAGTGTTAATTTTGTGACCAATTCTGCTGCCAACAAAGCTGACTTCATCCCAGCCTATGCCAACCTCCAGTCCCTCGACTTCCTGGCGCTGACGGAAACATGGATCACCACTGAAAACACTGCTACTCCTACTGCTCTCTCCTCGTCTGACCATGTGTTCTCGCATACCCCGAGAGCATCTGGTCAGAGGGGTGGTGGTACAGGAATCCTCATCTCTCCCAAGTGGACATTCTCAATTTTTCCCCTAACCCATCTGTCTATCTCCTCATTTGAATTCCATGCTGTCACAGTCACTAACCCATTTAAGCTTAATATCCTTGTCATCTATCGCCCTCCAGGTTCCCTTGGAGAGTTCATCAATGAGCTTGACGCCTTGATAAGTTCCTTCCCTGAGGATGGCTCACCCCTCACAGTTTTGGGGGGATTTCAACCTCCCTATGTCCACATTTGACTCATTTCTCTCTGCCTCCTTCTTTCCACTTCTCTCCTCTTTTGACCTCACCCTCTCACCGTCCCCCCTACTCACAAGGCAGGCAATACGCTTGACCTCATCTTCACTAGATGCTGCTCCTCTACTAATCTCACTGCAACTCCCCTCCATGTCTCCGACCACTACTTTGTTTCCTTTTCTCTCTCACTCTCCTCCCACACTACTCACTCTGCCCCTACACAGATGGTAATGCGCCGCCGCAACCTTCGCTCTCTCTCTCCCACTACTCTCTCCTCTTCCATCCTATCATCTCTTCCCTCTGCTCAATCCTTCTCCCTCCAATCTCCTGATTCTGCCTCCTCAACCCTCCTCTCCTCCCTTTCTGCATCCTTTGACTCTCTGTGTCCCCTATCCTCCCGGCCGGCTCGGTCCTCCCCTCCAGCTCCGTGGCTTGATGACTCATTGCGAGCTCACAGAACAGAGCTCCGGGCAGCGGAGCGGAAATGGAAGAAAACTAAACTCCCTGCCGACCTGGCATCTTTTCACTCCCTCCTCTCTACATTTTCTTCATCTGTTTCTGCTGCTAAGGCCACCTTCTACCACTCTAAATTCCAAGCATCTGCCTCTAACCCTAGGAAGCTCTTTGCCACATTTTCCTCCCTCCTGAATCCCCCTCCTCTCTCTCTGTGGATGACTTCGTCAACCACTTTGAAAAGAAGGTTGACGACATCCGATCCTCGTTTGTTAAGTCTAATGACACTGCTGGTCCTGCTCACACTGCCCTACCCTATGCTTTGACTTCTTTCTCCCCTCTCTCTCCAGATAAAATCCTGCGACTTGTGACTGCAGGCCGCCCAACAACCTGCCCGCTTGACCCCATCCCCTCCTCCCTTCTCCAGACCATCTCCGGTGACCTTCTCCCCTACCTCACCTCGCTGATCAACTCATCCTTGACCGCTGGCCATGTCCCTTCCGTCTTCAAGAGAGCGAGAGTTGCTCCCCTTCTCAAAAAACCAACACTCGACCCCACTGATGTCAACAACTACAGACCAGTATCCCTTCTTTCTTTTCTTTCCAAAACTATTGAGCGTGCCGTCTTTAGCCAACTCTCTTGCTATCTCTCTCAGAATGACCTTCTTGATCCAAACCAATCAGGTTTCAGGACTGGTCATTCAACTGAGACTGCTCTTCTCTGTGTCACGGAGACTCTCCGCACTGCTAAAGCTAACTCTCTCTCCTCTGCTCTTGTCCTTCTAGACCTGTCTGCTGCCTTTGATACTGTGAACCATCAGATCCTCCTCTCCACCCTCTCCGAGCTGGGCATCTCCGGCGCGGCTCACTCCTGGATTGCGTCCTACCTGACCGGTCGCTCCTACCAAGTGGCGTGGCGGGAAGCTGTCTCCGCACCACGTGCTCTCACCACTGGTGTCCCCCAGGGCTCGGTTCTAGGCCCTCTCCTTTTCTCCCTATACACCAAGTCACTTGGCTCTGTCATATCCTCACATGGCCTTTCCTATCATTGCTACGCTGACGATACACAACTAATCTTCTCCTTTCCCCCTTCTGATAACCAGGTGGCGAATCGCATCTCTGCATGTCTGGCAGACATATCAGTATGGATGACGGATCACCACCTCAAGCTGAACCCTGGCAAGACGGAGCTGCTCTTCCTCCCGGGGAAGGACTGCCCGTTCCATGATCTCGCCATCACGGTTGACAACTCCGCTGTGTCCTCCTCCCAGAGTGCGAAGAGCCTAGGCGTGACCCTGGACAACACCCTGTCGTTCTCCGCCAACATCAAGGCGGTGACCCGCTCCTGCAGGTTCATGCTCTACAACATTCGGAGAGTGCGACCCTGCCTTACACAGGAAGCGGCGCAGGTCCTGGTCCAGGCACTTGTCATCTCCCCGTCTGGACTACTGCAACTCGCTGTTGGCTGGCCTCCCTGCCTGTGCCATTAAACCCCTACAACTCATCCAGAATGCCGCAGCCCGTCTGGTGTTCAACCTTCCCAAGTTCTCTCACGTCACCCCCCTCCTCCGCACACTCCACTGGCTTCCAGTTGAAGCTCGCATCCGCTACAAGACCATGGTGCTTGCCTATGGAGCAGTGAGGGGAACGGCACCTCTGTACCTTCAGGCTCTGATCAGTCCCTACACCCAAACGAGGGCATTGCGTTTCATCCACCTCTGGCCTGCTGGCTCCCTTCCTCTGCGGAAGCATAGCTCCCGCTCAGCCCAGTCAAAACTGTTCGCTGCTCTGGCACCCCAATGGTGGAACAAGCTCCCTCACGACGCCAGGACAGCGGAGTCACTCACCACCTTCCGGAGACATTTGAAACCCCACCTCTTTAAGGAATACCTGGGATAGGATAAAGTATTCCTTCTAACCCCCCCAAATTGTAAAGTTGTTATCCCACTGGCTATAGGGTGAACGCACCAATTTGTGAGTCGCTCTGGCTAAGAGCGTCTGCTAAATGACGTTAATGTGCCCTTGAGCAAGGCACTTAACCCTAATTGCTCCTGTAAGTCGCTCTGGATAAGAGCGTCTGCTAAATGACTAAAATGTAAATGTAAATGTTATTTATTATAAGAACTATGTCATATTTTTCACAAATTGTCGGAATTATGTGAACCAAACAGGTTTTAAAGTATTTACAAAGCTCAATGACTGTAATACGCTCTCAAACCAGTGTGTGTGTCTGTCTGTGTGTGTGCATGTGCTTGCGTGCATGTCTGTGTGGTGCAGGTGAGAGCAGAAAAATCCGTCCCTCTCCATCCTCTGAGTCATCCTGAGCCCCAGACCAAGCGCAGTAAGACAGAGCCGCCACACGGGGGAGCCATAGTACAGCAACACAGAGACAGTCTCGCCATGCAGGGACCACAGTTACTGATACATCAGTGTGTGTGTGTGTGTGTGTGTGTGTCCTTTGCTTTCCTTCCTCCCTGCCTGCCGCCCCTACCACACACACACACACACACACACACACACCAGTCATTCAGTTATGAAACAGTCAGACGGGGTGGCGAGAGAATCGGGCGCCATCTCAGTCAACCTGTCAGTCAGAGCAGCGACCCGACAATAATGATTTAGCTCAAACACAAAAACTCTCTCTCTCTCTCTCTCTCTCTCTCTCTCTCTCTCTCTCTCTCTCTCTCTCTCTCTCTCTCTCTCTCTCTCTCTCTCTCTCTCTCTCTCTCTCTCTCTCTGTCTCTCTCTCACACACACACACACTCCCCTACGTATTTATTTGGACAGTGAAGCGAAAAGTTTAATTTGGCTTTATACTCCAGCATTTTGGATTTGAGATTTTTTTTAAATCATGAGGCGACAGTATCGAATGTCACCTTTTATTTAAGGGTATTTTTTAAATCTGTTTTATCGCTTCGAAATGAAAGCATTTTATGTATCTAGTCCCCCCATTTGAAGGTGTCATATGTATTTGAACAAATTCACTTCTGTGTATTAAAGTAGTCAAACGTTTAGTATTTGGTCCCATATTCCTAGCACGCAATGACTACATCAAGCATGAGACTCTACAAACTTGTTGGATGCATTTGCTGTTTGTTTTGGTTGTGTTTCAGATTATGTTGTGCCCAATAGAAATGAATGGTAAATATTGTACTGTGTCATTTTGGAGTCACTTTTGGATGCTACCATGATTATGGATAATCATGAATGAACCGTGAATAATGATGAGTGAGAAAGTTATAGAGGCATAAATATCATTCTCCCTAAAAAAATGTGAACCTCCCCTGTTATTGGTAATGGTGAAAGGTTAGCAAGTTTTGGGGGTATGATCTTTGTGCCTCTGTAACTTTCTCACACATCATTATTCACGATTCATTTTTTTTTTTTCACCTTTATTTAACCAGGTAAGCCATTTGAGAACAAGTTCTCATTTACAACTGCGACCTGGCCAAGATAAAGCAAAGCAGTGCGATAAAAACAACACAGAGTTACATATGGGGTAAAAAACATAAAGTCAAAAATACAACAGAAAATATATATACAGTGTGTGCAAATGTAGCAAGTTATGGAGGTAAGGCAATAAATAGGCTATAGTGCAAAATAATTACAATAGTATTAACACTGGAATGCTAGATGTGCAAGAGATTATGTGCAAATAGAGATACTGGGGTGCAAAAGAGCAAAATAAATAACAATATAGGGATGAGGTAGTTGGGTGGGCTAATTTCAGATGGGCTGTGTACAGGTGCAGTGATCGGTAAGGTGCTCTGACAACTGATGCTTAAAGTTAGTGAGGGAGATAAGAGTCTCCAGCTTCAGAGATTTTTGCAATTCGTTCCAGTCATTGGCAGCAGAGAACTGGAAGGAATGGCGGCCAAAGGAGGTGTTGGCTTTGGGAATGACCAGTGAGATATACCTGCTGGAGCGCAGACTACGGGTGGGTGCTGCTATGGTGACCAATGAGCTAAGATAAGGCGGGGATTTGCCTAGCAGTGATTTATAGATGGCCTGGAGCCAGTGGGTTTGACGACGAACATGTAGTGAGGACCAGCCAACAAGAGCGTACAGGTCACAGTGGTGGGTAGCGTATGGGGCTTTGGAGACAAAACGGATGGCACTGTGATAGACTACATCCAATTTGCTGAGTAGAGTGTTGGAGGCTATTTTGTAAATGACATCGCCGAAGTCAAGGATCGGTAGGATAGTCAGTTTTACGAGGGCATGTTTGGCAGCATGAGTGAAGGAGGCTTTGTTGCGAAATAGGAAGCCGATTCTAGATTTAACTTTGGATTGGAGATTCTTTATGTGAGTCTGGAAGGAGAGTTTACAGTCTAACCAGACACCTAGGTATTTGTAGTTGTCCACATACTCTAGGTCAGACCCGTCAAGAGTGGTGATTCTAGTCGGGTGGGCGGGTGCCAGCAGCGTTCGATTAAAAAGCATGCATTTAGTTTTACTAGTGTTTAAGTGCAGTTGGAGGCTACTGAAGGAGTGTTGTATGGCATTGAAGCTCGTTTGGAGGTTTGTTAACACAGTGTCCAATGAAGGGCCAGATGTATACAAAATGGTGTCGTCTGCGTAGAGGTGGATCTGAGAGTCACCAGCAGCAAGAGCGACATCATTGATATACACTGAGAAAAGTGTCGGCCCAAGAATTGAACCCTGTGGCACCCCCACAGAGACTGCCATAGGTCCAGACAACAGGCCCTCCGATTTGACACACTGAACTCTATCTGAGAAGTAGTTGGTGAACCAGGCGAGGCAGTCATTTGAGAAACCAAGGCTATTTAGTCTGCCAATAAGAATGCGGTGGTTGACAGAGTCGAAAGCCTTGGCCAGGTCGATGAAGACGGCTGCACAGTACTGTCTATTATCAATCGCGGTTATAATATCGTTTAGGACCTTGAGCGTGGCTGAAGTGCACCCATGACCAGCTCGGAAACCGGATTGCATAGCGGAGAAGGTACGGTGGTATTCGAAATGGTCGGTGATTTGTTTGTTAACTTGGCTTTCAAATACTTTCGAAAGGCAGGGCGGGATGGATATAGGTCTGTAGCAGTTTGGATCTAGAGTGTCACCCCCCTTTGAAGAGGGGGATGACCGCGGCAGCTTTCCAATCTCTGGGGATCTCAGACGTTATGAAAGAGAGGTTGAACAGACTAGTAATAGGGGTTGCGACAATTTCGCGGCTAGTTTTAGAAAGAAAGGGTCCAGATTGTCTAGCCCAGCTGATTTGTAGGGGTCCAGATTTTGCAGCTCTTTCAAAACGTCAGCTGTCTGAATTTGTGTGGAGGAGAAGCGGGGGGGCATGGGCAAGTTTCAGCGGAGGGTGCAGAGTTGGTGGCCGGGGTAGTGGTAGCCAGATGGAAAGCATGGCCAGCTGTAGCAAAATGCTTGTTGAAATTCTCGATTATTGTAGATTTATCGGTGGTGATAGTGTTTCCTAGCCTCAGTGCAGTGGGCAACTGGGAGGAAGTGCTCTTATTCTCCATGGACTTTACAGTGTCCCAAAACTTTTGGAGTTAGTGCTACAGGATGCAAATTTCTGTTTGAAAAAGTTTGCCTTTGCTTTCCTGACTGCTTGTGTATATTGGTTCCTAACTTCCCTGAAAAGTTGCATATCGCGGGGGCTATTTGATGCTAATGCAGTACGCCACAGGATGTTTTTGTGCTGGTCAAGGGCAGTCAAGTCTGAGGAGAACCAGGGGCTATATCGGTTCTTAGTTCTGTATTTTTTGAATGGGGCATGTTTATTTAAGATTGAGAGGAAATTACTTTTAAGGAACATGAATGATTATACATAATCATGGTAGCATCCACATTAATGTAGAAGTGTTTATAAACATATTATATTCTTATTTAAAATAAAATACAAAATACATGGCCTCCCGAGTGGCGCAGCGGTCTAAGGCAGTGCTAGAGGTGTCACTACAGACCCGGGTTCGATACCAGGCTGTATCACAACCGGCTGTGATTGGGAGTCCCATAGGGCGGCGCACAATTGGCCCAGCGTTGTCCAGGTTAGGGGAGGGTTTGGCAGGGGGGCTTTACTTGGCTCATCATGCTCTAGTGACTCCATGTGGCGGGCCGGGTGCCTGCATGTGGACCTTCTCGTCAATTGAAGGGGTTAAGTGGGCAGTTAGGCGGGTCATGTTTCGGAGAACGTGTGACTTGACCTTCGCCTCCCGAGCCCGTTTAGGAGTTGCAGCGATGAGACAAGATTGAAATTGGGTCGAAAAAGAGGGTAAAATACAACAAAAAATTATACACAATACATTATTTACCATTCATTTCTAATGGACATAACATAATCTGAAACACAACCAAAACAAACAGCAAATGCATCAAACAAGTGCACATACAAACATTGACAAATATTATCTTGCTCTCACTCAAACACAGGAATACTGACACCCCACATACACACTCCTTGAAGCAGAAGTAAGCAGGTTGAATGGGAGACACTGAGAATAGAAATCAGACAGCTAATTTTAAAGTGATCAGTTCTGCTTCACCTCTCATAGCAAGTAAGTAGGTGTGTGCACGTGTGTGTGATGGTTGGCTGGGTCTAGATGTGAGGCTTACGGCTAGGTAGTGTTGAGACACTGAGTTTACACAGAGCAGTGCTGGAACATGAGCATATGGAAGTAAGTCTGTGTGTGTGTGTCCTGAGGGTGCTATATAGTTGACAGCATGTGTGTTTGTGTGTTAAACGTGCTGGAAGAAGGGAACAGGAGTGGGGCCTACCGAAAGCAGACACAACACCGCTCCCGGCTACATTCATATTTCTCCCTCCCTCTCCTTCTTTCTCTCTCTTTCGGTATTTGACTTTTTCCCTCTTTCTCCCAGTGCAACATACAGGGAAATTTCTCAAACCAGGGGAAACAGAGGCAAAGACTGGTGATGAGAAGGTGTCTCTCTCTCTCTCTCTCTCTCTCTCTCTCTCTCTCTCTCTCTCTCTCTCTCTCTCTCTCTCTCTCTCTCTCTCTTTTTCACTGCCTTCCTGTCTCTCTCTCTTCTCTCTCTCTCTCTCTCTCTCTCTCTCTCTCTCTCTCTCTCTCTCTCTCTTTCACTGCCTTCCTGTCTCTCTCTCTCTCTCTCTCTCTCTCTCTCTCTCGCTCTCTCTCTTTCACTGCCTTCCTGTCTCTCTCTCTTTCTTTCTCTCTTTTTCTCTCTCGATCTCTTTCTTTCTCTCACACACACACAAACAATGTGTCTCTTGTCTCTTTATTGCTCCCTGGGGGCTACATTAGTCCATTCAGCTGGTATAATAACTTCTATAATAACCACCTGATTAAGGTAAGAATAGAAACACATTAAATGGACACGCTGCCATAATAGAAACACATTAAATAGACGACAGACTGTGTTTGCGTCCAAAATGGCACCCTATTCCCTATGTAGTGCACATATTTTGACCAGGACAGGTGTAGGATCTTAATTTTACCAGTATTGTTGTAGCAAAATAAACCTTCAGCTACATGATTTGAACGATAATGTTGCTTGATCGGTGGTTATGCTATTAGCTGGCTAAAATGAGCCTACGTGAAAACTGCAATAATGTTAATATAACCAGGTGTTAGTGCAAGTTTTCAATGATTTTATGCAAATCATGAAGCTCATCTGCATTTCCTGCGGTGCAGGAAAATTGTCAACATCAACAGAGTGATGAAATTAAGATTTTACATCTGTACCTAGCCACTGAGTGTATCTGGAGACGGATATTAAATAGGCTTCTGAGCTGAGAGAGAACGTGTTTGTGTGTGTGTGTATTTTGATGTTTGATTAGCAATAGGTTCTAGGTGTTCACTCCTATGCTTTCCCTGTCTCTCCTTCCGTCTCATTCCTCCTTCTTTTTGTCTTTCTCTCCCACTTACCCTGTATGTGTTTTAATATACAGTATGCTTCATTAGATTGAATGTTCTCCTTTTCTCTCTCTCTCTCTCTCTCTCTCTCTCTCTCTCTCTCTCTCTATATCTCTCTCTCAAAAGTAGAAGTAAACGTATAAATCATTTCAAATTCCTTATCTTAAGCAAACCATACGGCACAATTTTCTTGTTTTTTAAATTTACGGATAGCCAGGGGCACGCTCCAACACTCAGACTGTGATGCATGTGGGGCGGCAGGTAGCTTAGTGTTTAAGGGCGTTGTGCCAGTAACCGAAAGGTCGCTGGTTCTAATCCCTGAGCCGACTAGGTGAAAAATCTGTCGATGTGCCCTTGAGCAAGGCACTTAACCCTAATTGCTCCTGTAAGTCGCTCTGGATAAGAGCGTCTGCTAAATGACTAAAAATAAATAAAATAAATAAATAAATAAATAAATAATAGAAGGAGTCAGGCGCAGGAGGGTATTCACCGAATGCAGAGTTTATTCCGTCGTACACAAAGAGCACTGGATAGCGACAAACGAAACAGGCACAGGGCAAAATCTACCCTGGCAATACAAGGTAACGGTAGCTCCAACAATAACAGGCACAGGGGAAATATCTACCCCGGCAATAACAAGGTACGAGTAGCTCCACCGAGCTACACTACTCTCACGAATAAACAATCACCCACAAGGACAAGGGGGGCAGAGGGAACACTTATAAATGGACTAATGAGGGGATTAGAACCAGGTGTGTTAATTAACAAGACAAGACAAACGGAATGATGATATATGGAGCGGCAGTGGCTAGTAAGCCGGTGACGACGAACGCCAAAGCCTGCCCGAACAAGGAGGGGAGGCAGCCTCGGCGGAAGTCGTGACAGTACCCCCCGATACGCAGCTCCAGCAGCTTGCCGACCCCGGCCTCGGGTCCGCTCCAGGAGGACGAGGAGCAGGGCGAGCCGGATGGCGACGGTGGAAATCCCGCAACAGGGAGGGATCGAGGATATCCCTCACCGGGACCCAGCACCGTTCCTCCGGACCGTACCCCTCCCACTCCACGAGGTACTGAAGGCTCCCCACCCGATGCCTCGAATCCAGGATGGAACGGACAGAGTATGCCGGGGCCCCCTCGATGTCCAGAGGAGGTGGAGGAACCTCCCGCACCTCAGACTCCTCCCGCACCTCAGACACCTCAGAAACCTTTCCTTTACACGGATCAGTCGTCCTGGTCCCTTTGCAGAAAAACAGCCCCAAAGCATGATGTTTCCACCCCCATGCTTCACAGTATGTATGGTGTTCTTTGGATGCAACTCAGCATTCTTTGTCCTCCAAACACGACGAGTTGAGTTTTTACCAAAAAGTTATATTTTGGTTTCATCTGACCATATGACATTCTCCCAATCCTCTTCTGGATCTTGCGTGGAGCCTCAGATCGAGGGAGATTATCAGTGGTCTTGTATGTCTTCTATTTCCTAATAATTGCTCCCACAGTTGATTTCTTCAAACCAAGCTGCTTACCTATTGCAGATTCAGTCTTCCCAGCCTGTTGTAGGTCTACAATTTTGTTTCTGGTGTCCTTTGACAGCTCTTTGGTCTTGGCCATAGTGGAGTTTGGAGTGTGACTGTTTGAGGTTGTGGACAGGTGTCTTTTATACTGATAACAAGTTCAAACAGGTGCCATTAATACAGGTAATGAGTGGAGGACAGAGGAGCCTCTTAAAGAAGAAGTTACAGGTCTGTGAGAGCCAGAAATCTTGCTTGTTTGTAGGTGACCAAATACTTATTTTCCACCATAATTTGCAAATAAATTCATAAAAAATCCTACAATGTGATTTTCTGGATTTTGTTTTCTAAATTTGTCTGTCATAGTTGACGTGTACCTATGATGAAAATTACAGGCCTCTCTCATCTTTTTAAGTGGGAGAACTTGCACAATTGGTGGCTGACTAAATACTTTTTTCCCCCACTGATGTGTGTCAAGTACAGCGTCTGGTTGCTCATCATTACACACCAAGGACCAACAAATATTCTTCACATCAACAACATAGGAATCACTACAAAACGTATTGTATGACCTCTTATACACAATATTAGGCCCAGCCTTTGGAACTTTGGTTTTCCTAGATATGGCTACTATATTGTGATCACTACATCCGATGGATTTGGATACTGCTTTCAAACTAATATCTGCAGCATTAGTAAAGATATGATCAATACATGTTGATGATTTAATTCCTGTACTGTTTGTAACTACCCTGGTAGGTTGATTGATAACCTGAAACAGGTTGCAAGCACTATTTACAGTTTGAAGCTTTCTCTTGAGTGGGCAGCCTGATGAAAGCCAGTCAATATTTAAATCACCCAGAAAGTATACCTCTCTATTGATATCACATACATTATCAAGCATTTCACACGTTATCCAGAATCTGACGGTTAGCACTTGGTGGTCTATAGCAGCTTCCCACCAGAATGGGCTTTAGGTGAGGCAGGTGAACCTGTAGCCATATTACTTTTTTTAACATGAGATCCTCTCTAAGCTTTACAGGAATGTGGTTCTGAATATAAACCGCAACACCGCCCCCGTTGGCATTTTAGTACTTTCTGTAAATGTTATAACCTTGTATTGCTACCACTGTATCATCAAAGGTATTATCTAAGTGAGTTTCCGAGATTGTCAGAATATGACTGTTACTAGCAAATTATTAATTTCATGAACCTTGTTTCTTAAGCTACATATGTTAACGTGGGCTATTTTAAAAACGTTTCTGGGATGCTTGATTATTTTTCTTACTTTACTCGGAAGCTTAGCAGTGGTAGACATACTTGGGTTATTTTAATTAGTGCAGGGTGAGTTGCACACAGTGGACTTCCTACTAGGGCACACCACCACAGTGCTAACAGTATAACTCTGGTTCATAGGCATATGATTACTGCATACAATAGCTGTAGGATCAGCAGAGGCATTCCGGGCAGTAAGAGGGACATAAATTAGGTTATTTACATTGTGTCTTCCAACGCCCCTAGGATAATGTACATTTGCTGAAGCATTATGACAACTCAGCGACACTTGGGTCATTGATAAGTCATTGTCTCAACGCACCCTAATAATTCTGCGAAAGGATCCAGGAACCCAAATGATTTGGGTGGATCCCATCCTCCTTATAATACGAGCTTTGTTTCCAGAAGGTATCAACATTGTCAATGAATGTTACACCCACAGTCTCGTAGCCAGTTATGGAGGGCTAAAAGTCTGCTGAATCATTCAATGCCACGATTTAGGGAGGTTAAAGGGCCAGATATTATTGGAGGTTTGTTGGTCTCAAGTAGAGACCCAATCAGTTCTTTAAAATCCATCTTCAGCTGTTCTGAGCTGCCCTTCATAATGTAATTTGACCCCACATGAACCATGACAGTATCAGCCCTCGGTGACTGACTCACAGCCTCGGGAAGCAACCTGTTGACATCCTGAACTTTAGGCCCAGGAAAACACAGTCTTTGCCCCAGGTACAGATATATGCCTCACCATCGAACTCCCTATCACAATCGCCGGAAAGAGCCACAGAACTCACCTGAGAAGAGGGCTGCTGAGACGCCGGCTGCGTGCAGGCCACAACCGCCAAAGGGACAAAGCTCTGATCCAGAGAGCACGGCCCAGCGGAGGGGGACCGCGGTGGTCCAGGCTGTGCCCAGGCAGTTGATTGACTAGGACAGGGAAAGGTAGCTAGAGGCGCATCCACAGCCATGGAGGGAACACCCAAGCCCCTGGCAGAAGAGAGCTGGTACAGGTGCTCAAAGCGAATTGAAAGTCTTAAGTCCGGACGCGGGGGAAGAAGGCAGGCGCGCCAAAAACAATTATTCTCCTTCTTTCTGGTTCCGACACGCACCCATTTACGCTCACCTGGAGTCGAACAGTGAGCAGCCATTTTCTGGTTCAAGCTAGTAGAGGGGTGCAGTGGCGGAAATTGATCAAAGTCCAAAGTCCAGGAAGGTCCCATTATGATCCTCCTGGATGTTTTGATAGGAAGCATTTAAAGATGCCGATAGTCTCATAGAATCCTTATTCAGTTCAAGGCGCTTGGTCAAATGTTTTATTTCTTCATGAAGAGTAATAATCCTTTCTTTAGCTGCATCGAGTTGAATACATTTTTCACAAATTAAGGTATCCATCAGACCTTTCCCCATGACAACAACAAACATGTCGCATATTATACATTTAATAGCTCACAAGTCCCCAGCAGATACAAATGAGTCTTCACTGCTGTACGCCGACAGTCCAAGGGAACAAACATTTCCCGGCTCCGAAGGGGACTTAGACGCTCCCTACAGCCCTCTGCACAATTGTGTTGTTGTCTGTCTCTCGTTGAATGTGAGAGCGAGAGAGAAGCGCAGGGGGGCGGGTGATGTCTGGGTCGGTTATCAGTGGCAGGTCGCCGGCTGTTCCACTCTACGCACCGGCCCGGCTGGGTGTTAGTGTTCGGTGTAGCCTCTCAGAGCTGTGTCGGGCGTGTTATGGGGCATTGTGTGTAGATTGATGAGGGGAAAAAACAATTTAATCAATTTTAGAATAAGGCTGTAACGTAACAAAATTTGGAAAAAGTCAAGTGATCTGAATATTTTCCGAATGCACTGTACAGTACTCCACCAATTATACATTTTTCAATTCAATACTATTCCCCCAATTTAATTTAATATTTTACATAAATGCCCTTTAATTTAAGCTTTAAAACTTCAAAGTTTTCTCTCTGCTCATGGCAAAATGTGTAGAATTGCAGTATATTAGCTTTAAAGCTGCAACAACAAAATATCTCTGCTCCATGACAAAATGTGTAGAATTGCTGAACATTTGTTGAAAATTGATTTTTTCTCTCTCCAATGTCAAGAGGCGGGCCTTTTAAATGTTCTTTCCCCAGGCCCGAGACTTGGTTCGTCCAGCCATATACCTAAGACTTCTTAGTAAAACTCCTTGTAGGCTATTTTCTATTGCACTCGAGTTGTGTTCTGATTATGAGGGGGTCCCTGATGAATTTGCTATTGTAGTGTATTAAGAATTATGACTTGGCTAATGTTTTCAAGTGGAACCTGAGAGGATGTTTATTTAGTTTCAGAGGGAGCCGTTTTAGGGTGACGCCCCATAGAAGACAGGGAGTGTGTGTTGTAGACAGGGGATTGGACAGTAGAGGGAGCCACCCATATTTTGGAGAATATTATAAGTACTGGGTTTGAACAAAGAACATTAGAGCAGACATATTCTTTTGGGACACTGCTCTCCGGGTGATCATGACATCTGTAAACTTATGCTGAAATCTTGTGATATTAATAAAACGTATGATCAAAGCTCAGTATAAGCGGACTCCTTTGTTACAGCATAATTAGCAACATTTGACTCGACACTACAAATTTAGCGACGAGTGATGAGGCGGGTCTGCGTCTCTTCAGTGTTATATTCTTGAGCAGCGACGTGACTCTCGCTCAAGACGCCGGCTTAAGGTGAGATTTCTCACGGTCTTGTGTGTGTTTCCTTCGTCTGCTTCTGGGTTTGTGCGCTGGAGAGATGTACCGTTGGGGACCGATGTGTGCTTGTGTTGCTTTTATTGCTGTGGACTAGGGGTCTGGCCTAACCATTCTAAATTTCTTTGCACTTGTAAACAGCGCAAAAGGGTGGAGTGTCTATAGAGTGTCTATAGAGATATTTTGCTTGAATAAGAGTTCAAGAACAATCGATTGAGAGAGGAATGGCCTAGGCATGTGTATGTAACTTAGAACCGCTGTGGATCAACGGAAGCCCTTTTATAAAGGCGACCTCTAAGGTGGGCCGAAAATCCTAATAACGCGTTAGGTGTGTTTAGGTGAGTCCTGGGGACTGGAGGCCGTGGTATATTGATAATGCATGTTACCTCTCAGCTAATAGTTGACGAATTTTTTGATTGATGTAATCTCTCGTGTCAATTCCACAGTCCTCGTGGTAGCACAAATTTAGCTAACAAATACATTTTACGGCACGGCGGAGGGAGAAATGCTAACGTGGCCTGCTAATTATGCTTCATGCTACATGCTAATGCTACATGCTAATGCTAAATGCTAATTCTTGCTACATGCCAATTTTTGATGCGGGTTATGTTTAATATTTTTTCCTTGGTGGTCCATAGGAATGGGACGAGCCACCAAAAGGTGTGTTTAGTTAGCGTGGGCTTGGTGCCTGATGTTTTGTGAGCTCTGTTAAGTGTTATTGTTTGTCTATAAGGGTAAAGGAGAGGAGCTATAGCAGAATGCTAACGTTCTGTTGTCTGGAGTGAAGAGGGCTACTTCCACTGTGAAATCGTAGTGATGAATGTACTGCGCATGCGTGTGATTTTACGACACTAGAGTGACGTAGGGGTAAATAGGTCACTCCTCTGTTATACACTGTGCAAGGGGGGAGGCGTAGACGAACGAGGGAACAAAAGACGTAGAGATTTAGAGTCTAATGGTGTATTCTGGTTGTTACATCGGCGGTTGTTTGAAGATGAAACTGTTTTCTTGAGACCTATTGAATTGATAAATGAGAGAGAGATGTTGACGGATTAAAAATAAAAATAATTAAATAAATAAATGAAATAAATATGTTATTGAGCTATTTATGCGATTCCTGAGTTAATTCTTAGCGCGAATGTGACTGGAGGAATATTGAATGGTTGAAATAGCTCAGTGACTGCATAAACTGCAAAATTCTTGTCTGTTTCTTTGTTCTTTTGTCATATGAGAGACGATAAGAGGAACGAGAGGAGAGAGAGAAAGAGAGGAAGTGCTGACGTGTACATCATGTGACAGGGTGTGACGCGACAGAGGCTGCTGCGACAGGATCAAGTCAAATACAGTGGGGAAAAAAGTATTTAGTCAGCCACCAATTGTGCAAGTTCTCCCACTTAAAAAGATGAGAGAGGCCTGTAATTTTCATCATAGGTACACGTCAACTATGACAGACAAATTTAGAAAACAAAATCCAGAAAATCACATTGTAGGATTTTTTATGAATTTATTTGCAAATTATGGTGGAAAATAAGTATTTGGTCACCTACAAACAAGCAAGATTTCTGGCTCTCACAGACCTGTAACTTCTTCTTTAAGAGGCTCCTCTGTCCTCCACTCTTTACCTGTATTAATGGCACCTGTTTGAACTTGTTATCAGTATAAAAGACACCTGTCCACAACCTCAAACAGTCACACTCCAAACTCCACTATGGCCAAGACCAAAGAGCTGTCAAAGGACACCAGAAACAAAATTGTAGACCTGCAACAGGCTGGGAAGACTGAATCTGCAATAGGTAAGCAGCTTGGTTTGAAGAAATCAACTGTGGGAGCAATTATTAGGAAATGGAAGACATACAAGACCACTGATAATCTCCCTCGATCTGAGGCTCCACGCAAGATCTCACCCCGTGGGGGTCAAAATGATCACAAGAACGGTGATCAAAAATCCCAGAACCACACGGGGGGACCTAGTGAATGACCTGCAGAGAGCTGGGACCAAAGTAACAAAGCCTACCATCAGTAACACACTACGCCGCCAGGGACTCAAATCCTGCTGCGCCAGACGTGTCCCCCTGCTTAAGCCAGTACATGTCCAGGCCCGTCTGAAGTGTGCTAGAGTGCATTTGGATGATCCAGAAGAGGATTGGGAGAATGTCATATGGTCAGATGAAACCAAAATATAACTTTTTGGTAAAAACTCAACTCGTCGTGTTTGGAGGACAAAGAATGCTGAGTTGCATCCAAAGAACACCATACCTACTGTGAAGTATGGGGGTGGAAACATCATGCTTTGGGGCTGTTTTTCTGCAAAGGGACCAGGACGACTGATCCGTGTAAAGGAAAGAATGAATGGGGCCATATATCGTGAATTTTTAAGTGAAAACCTCCTTCCATCAGCAAGGGCATTGAAGATGAAACGTGGCTGGGTCTTTCAGCATGACAATGATCCCAAACACACCGCCCGGGCAACGAAGGAGTGGCTTCGTAAGAAGCATTTCAAGGTCCTGGAGTGGCCTAGCCAGTCTCCAGATCTCAACCCCATAGAAAATCTTTGGAGGGGAGTTGAAAGTCCGTGTTGCCCAGCGACAGCCCCAAAACATCACTGCTCTAGAGGAGATCTGCATGGAGGAATGGGCCAAAATTGGGCCAGCAACAGTGTGTGAAAACCTTGTGAAGACTTACAGAAAATGTTTGACCTGTGTCATTGCCAACAAAGGGTATATAACAAAGTATTGAGAAACTTTTGTTATTGACCAAATACTTATTTTCCACCATAATTTGCAAAAAAATTCATAAATAATCCTACAATGTGATTTTCTGGATTTTTTTTTCTCATTTTGTCTGTCATAGTTGACGTGTACCTATGATGAAAATTACAGGCCTCTCTCATCTTTTTAAGTGGGAGAACTTGCACAATTGGTGGTTGACTAAATACTTTTTTTCCCCACTGTATCAGGCTAGTGCTGCTCTGTTTACAAAGTCTTCCCCTACAGGATATTTGATGTTATGACAATTTGACAAAGACTTGGCAAAAGACTGATCAATTGAAGTAATTGCGTATTGGAGTTTTTGTGCATGAGTGAGTTTGATTAGAGTTGTGTTGGGAATCGAGTACTGACATTATTCTGTAAAATTAAGATAATTGGGTGCTTATTAAGCAATGGGGTTTATGAGTACTGTAGTGTTGCTGGATTATAGGTATTTTCTTTTTGGATTGCTCTGAAGTTGTCTACTTTCCTGTACTTTTCCTGATTGAAGGTGGTAAGATAGCCACTAATTGATAAATTAGTAAAATAGGAAATATAAATAAATAAAAAACATTTTTGATTATTCATAAATTTATTGATTAATTGTTTAATTAAAAAAAAAAAAAAAAAAAAAATTTTTTTTAGTTTATATTAATAATTAAAGGGAGGACACTATAAGCTATATATTCTAAAATAATAAAATAATTCACAATAAAGGAATATAAAAGAGTTGTTACAATGGGGAAAAAGGATATCAGCACTATGAAGGTAATTACACCTGTTGATATAGTACAAAATAGTAATCCTCTAGTTAATGGTATTGCAAAGTTATCCGGCAAATGGAACAAACGTTGGCCTAACATTGAACAACCATGGCCAGTGGAAGGGACTCTTAACCCTGATGTAATCAACATAATGAAAGTGCTTCTGTCAATTCATAAAGCAGTTCAAAAGAAAGGGAAAAAAGGGAACAACGTAAAGAAAAGAGACAAAGAGAGCTGGGTGTTCTTAAGTTGTCCTTCATTCTCAAACAAAAACTGATAAAAGATTCCAGCGATAAAATAAACAAAGGTATAGAGAAAATGGTGAAACAAGGAAAGGTGACAGAAAAACTAATGGCAGAAGTCAGTACACCTTTCTCACATACGGATTCAGCAAAAAGACCCCCACCTTATGAGAAAGAAGTAGTGCTTAAGGACGTCTATCCTCAGCTTCCGGTGATCGTTCAGGAGGGTGATTATTGCATCAGAGATGAAGATGAACGAATAATAGAGAGAGGACAAGCAGAAACTACCATAAAAATGACTCCAAACTCCAGAAGTAAGAAAAAACCGAGATGTCTGGAAATTAAGGGTAGAATGAGATTCAGGAGAATGGAACTTGATGAAGATGATGATGATGATGATGATCAGAGTGATTCAGAAGAGATCATGGGTGGATATGACCCTGTGATCAGACGGAGGTTGGCCAGAGCAGAAAAAAGGGGTGATGGATGTTTGAAGAAGAAGAATACAGGAGATTCGAGTTCGGATAAAAGCAAAGATGAAGACAGCAATAAAGAGTGGGAGAGTAAGGGTGCTTCATATTCAAGAGGATTTTATCCAGCAATAACTAGCAAAGAAGAAATAGAAAGAGATATAGACCGATGCGTATCATGCCTGGATAAAGCGAATAGTTTAGGAGAAGTAAAAGAACTGGAGGAACAACTCAAGAAGCTGAAGATACAGAAGAAGAAGCTGCTGAGAAATGAATCCCAAGAGTCTGAGAAAAAATATACATTGAGGCCAAGGAAAGAGGGCACTAGTAAGAAAATAATGCCGGTGATCATTCGAGGTCGAAACTTAGAATAGAAGCCTTTGCAAAGTACCGATATGTCAGATATACTTGAGAAGCTGCCTACTCTTCAAGATGGAGCCTATCCTTGGATTTCAAAATTGGAAGAAATTACAGTGGGAACACAGTCTGCTATAGGAGACATTAAGAGACTTTTGGCTAATCTCCTGGGGATTCCAGGTATGGAAGAAATTTTTCAGAGAGCGGGACTGAATAGATATGTGGGGACTGCAGTGAACGACCCTGAATTGTTGGCTGCAAGTAGGAATCGTCTGTGGAGAGCATTGAAAGATACATTTCCAACAAATGTGCATCCTGATAACATTCTGATTGATCCACTAGGACAACAAGAAAATCCGAGAGCCTATGTGTCAAGAGTCCATCAAGTGTGGAGAAATATTACTGGAAATGATCCAGATGTGAGTCAAATTGAGCAGTCAATTTTGAGAGCTAAATTGCAGATGGGACTGCCCTCACCAGTAAGGAGTAAACTGGCAGAGGTGGTTGGACTTGGAAGCATGACAAAAGGCGTCTATACAGATCATATAGCCCATCAAGTGGATTTGTACAGAAAAAAGGAACATAACCAGAAAGAACAGGACCAAGAAACTCTCAGAAAACTCAATCAAATACAGCTGGTGGAGAATAAGAAGGAGAAGAAACAAGCTTTGGTTATGAAGAATCAGAGTGAACCGAATCAACAATCACTGCTACAGCTTCAACTGAACAAGGTCAAATGCAATTGTACCAGCCACAACAAGTGGTATAAGTTGTTCCATATCCATAGATAGTTTCTGGAAAGAGGGAAGTTCTGAGGAAGATAAAGGAGCAAGTGAAGATCATCTGGAGGACAGGTGAACCCTTAAAGGAGCAAGGATTCTAGAGTGCCTAGAAGATCCGAAGAGGGGTGTCAGCTGATAGCACCGATTAGGGAGAAAATATATCCAACAATTGAAGTGAAAATAAAAGGACTATGAGAAGTGATGGTGATAGTGGAAAAGCTTTTATCTGTGTTGAGCCTGATGAGGTTACACATCTCACTATGTAAAATTAACTAATTAGGATAGGGATTTGAGGGAGTAAAACAGCTGATTACTCTTAAGGAACCAATTGAGCTCTGCTATAAAAATCAAATAGAAAATAAAATACCCATACTGGTATCAGAACATATAGAGATTGCATTGTTGGGAAGAGATGCATTGTGTAAATTGAACTGTACAATAAGATGTACACTAGACGGCTGTCTGGTAGAAGATTTTAAAAGAGTAGGGTTTTTGGGAATCATATTTGCTTGAAAAGATAATGTCCTCCTTCCTAGGACAATCTATTAGACTGCCTATTAGACAATCTGTCTGAAAAATTAAGTTAAAAGGGGTGACTGTTATTCTTGGTTACATTCCTATACCAAGAGATTTCAAACTAGGCTAAAAGATGTTCAATCGTTTGCCAAGTCTGTGTGTAAAGAAGTCAGAAGCAGGTGGGGATTACCTGATCACATATTCAAAAAATTGGTGGTAAAGGGATTTTGTGAATAAATCAGTGGAAGAGGTTTTTTAAAAGTTAGGAGAAAAGATTAGATTAAAAAAGTTAGGAAAACTGGGGTTGAAGGAACTCTAGGACAGTAAGCTAAGTTTCAATGTTAGTAGGAAGAGAGAGTGACACTAGTGGTGATAGACGGAAATACAAGAAAGGAGTTCAAAGTCTTAGGGAGAACGGATGAAGTAACAACAAGGACATCAACACTTCAGCCTATTATAACAACAGTGAGAAGCAATTTAACTCTTTCAACATTGATAGTTATTAAAGCCATAAATATATCCCATTTGATTATAAGGGAGCAGATAGCTCCAGCACCAATTTTAGAGGAATTTCATAGTCTGGGAAGCCTATCATTGGAGGATAAGTCTAAGAGAGAAGTGGGGATTTTTCCATGGTATGGTGTAAAATTTGGGAAGATCATATTGATAATGTTACCTATACTTTGCAGGGTTTTGCAAAATGAAACGATAAGAGGGTTTAACCTTCTGTCGAATACTCAAAGAAGTCACAGACTGACGCTGTTAAAACATGATATGGCTCTTGACTATATTCTAGCAAAACAAGGTGGCTTATGTTTGGCTATGAATTTGACGGGGGATGATTGTTATACTTTGATTCCAGATAGTTCAGATAATATCACTAGTGTTATAGATGCATTGAAGAATATAAGGGATGCATTTGGTAGATCTGAAGGAGCTGGATGGTCAGCGAAGTCTTGGTTGCAAGATCAGTTAGGCCCAGTGGGAGCAGTGATGGTTCAGATTTTAATAGCAGCTTTGATAGCACTGTGTGTGATGTTTTGCTTTTGTAATTTGTTACTGACCTTTGCGAAAGCTATGATATTGAGATGGGTTGGAGTAGTGATGCCTGGAGACAACACTCAGATGCCGTTGTTGACTGTTCCTGATCTGGATGAAGAGGGACAAGTGGGACTGGATGGAGTATTGATGGATAAATATCCTTTTTGATTATTTGATTATTTTTCAAATGTTTTTCAATATTAGTGTGATTTTAGTATTTTGTTATGAATCAAATGGGGGAAATAGGATAATGTGATTCATATATCATTTATATATCATTTTTTATATTCTTAGTTGATATTGATGTTTTAATTTGAATGTGTTGTTTTGCAAAGATACTGTTTGGTCTTTTCTTTTCTTCCAGAAGCATTTGGGGGAATATGTAGAGATTGAAATACTCAAACAAGGACAATATGAAAGGACAATATGAAAGGAGAATATGAAGCGACTGGAGGAGATGGAACAAGGAAGGTGTGGAAATGTTCCAATTCCATCATCGAAGATGCATTGGAAGTCGACACTGCGGAGGAGATGAAGTGTAGTTGTCACGATCGTCGTAGGAGTGAGTAGACCAAGGCGCAGCGTGTGAAACAAACATGACTTTATTTAATTAAAGTATCAAACAAAACACGACTCGTGAAGTCCACGGTTAACAATACCGACACGGAACAAAAACCCACAACACCCAAGGGAAAACATACAGTTTAAATATAGCTCCCAATCAGAGACAACCAGCCGACAGCTGACACTCGTTGCCTCTGATTGGGAGTCACACAGGCAAACATAGACACAGACAACCTAGAACACCCAAACAAAGAAACAGAACACATCGAATGAACACACCCTGGCTCAACATATAGAGTCCCATAGCCAGGGTGTGACAGTACCCCCCCCTAAAGGCGCGGACTGCGACCGCGCCTCAACTAAAGCAAAACAGGGGAGGGCTGGCCGGGCATACCTCCTCGGCGGCGGTTCTGCCTCTGGCCTTGACCACCACCCTCCAATGAACCCCCCATAGCGCCCCTGGTCCAGTCTAGCTCCGCTGGCTGGAGCTGACCTGGACGTAGCAGGAGCGGCTAGCTTCAGCTCCGTTGGGGAGCAATAACGCGGTACGTGATCTGGCACCGATGACCCAGGCACGGGTTGTGCCGGACTGACGACTCGCACCCCTGTCTTGGTGCGAGTGGCAGGAACGAGCCGGGCCGGGCTGGCGACGCGCACCGTAGACTTGGTGCGAGTGGCAGGAACAGGCCGGACCGGGCTGGCGACGCGCACCGTAGGCTTGGTGCGTGGAGCAGGGACAGGCCGGGCCGGGCTGGCGACGCACCCCGTAGGCTTGGTGCGTGGAGCAGGGACAGGCCGGGCTGGGCTGACGACGCACACCGTAGGCTTGGTGCGTGGAGCAGGGACAGGCCGGGCTGGGCTGACGACGCACACCGTAGGCTTGGTGCGTGGAGCAGGGACAGGCCGGGCTGGGCTGACGACGCACACCGTAGGCTTGGTGCGTGGAGCAGGGACAGGCCGGACAGGGCTGGCGACGCACACCGTAGGCTTGGTGCGTGGAGCAGGGACAGGCCGGGCAGGGCTGGCGACGCACACCGTAGGCTTGGTGCGTGGGGCAGGAACAGGCCGGGCTGGGCTGACGACGCACACCGTAGGCTTGGTGCGTGGAGCAGGGACAGGCCGGACAGGGCTGGCGACGCACACCGTAGGCTTGGTGTGTGGAGCAGGGACAGGCCGGGCAGGGCTGGCGACGCACACCGTAGGCTTGGTGCGTGGGGCAGGAACAGGCCGGGCTGGGCTGGCGACGCACACTGTAGGTTTGGTGCGTGGAGCAGGGACAGGCCGGGCTGGGCTGTCGACGCACACCGTAGGCTTGGTGCGTGGAGCAGGAACAGGCCGGGCAGGGCTGGCGACGCACACCGTAGGTTTGGTGCGTGGAGCAGGGACAGGCCGGGCCGGGCTGTCGACGCACACCGTAGGCTTGGTGCGTGGAGCAGGAACAGGCCGGGCAGGGCTGGCGACGCACACCGTAGGCTTGGTGCGTGGAGCAGGAACAGGCCGGGCCGGGCTGTCGACGCACACCGTAGGCTTGGTGCGTGGAGCAGGAACAGGCCGGGCTGGGCTGTCGACGCACACCGTAGGCTTGGTGCGTGGAGCAGGGACAGGCCGGACAGGGCTGGCGACGCACACCGTAGGCTTGGTGCGTGGAGCAGGGACAGGCCGGACAGGGCTGGCGACGCACACCGTAGGCTTGGTGCGTGGAGCAGGGACAGGCCGGACCGGGCTGGCGACGCACACCGTAGGCTTGGTGCGTGGAGCAGGAACAGGCCGGACCGTACTGGGAACACACACCACTGGCCTTAAACGGGGATCAGGAACGGGCCGGACCGGACTGGCAATACACCTCAGTACCTCTCGCCGTGCCTCTACAACTTCCTTCCCTCCTCTCGCCAATGGCTCCCGTAACCCGGTGGCCTTCTCTCCTCGTCTCCCATTTCACCCTGTGGCAGCCTCCTGCTGCCCAGTCGCCCATGCCGTGTGCCCCCCCCTAAAAATGTATTGGGGTTGCCTCTCGCCTGTCCGACGTTGACCCGTTTGGCGCCGCTGCTCCTCTCCTGCCTGGGTCTCCCCCTTTATCGCCTTCCGGTACCGGACGGCCTCCTCCTCAGTAATCTGCCCCCAACCGAGGAGGACATCCACAAGAGTCACCTCCTGCGTGTGTTCCTGGACACGCTGCTTGGTCCTGGTAGGGTGGGTTTTTCTGTCACGATCGTCGTAGGAGTGAGTAGACCAAGGCGCAGCGTGTGAAACAAACATGACTTTATTTAGTTAAAGTTATCAAAACAAAACACGACTCGTGAAGTCCACGGTTAACAATACCGACACGGAACAAAAACCCACAACACCCAAGGGAAAACATACAGTTTAAATATGGCTCCCAATCAGAGACAACCAGCCGACAGCTGACACTCGTTGCCTCTGATTGGGAGTCACACAGGCAAACATAGACACAGACAACCTAGAACACCCAAACAAAGAAACAGAACACATCGAATGAACACACCCTGGCTCAACATATAGAGTCCCAGAGCCAGGGTGTGACAGTAGTGGACTACATTCCAGTGTCTGCAATGAAATATAGACATATTTGCATGTGTAATACATAATTTGTGTCATATTCTTAGGTATAAATTTTTGTAGAATGATATTTGATGTTATTGGATACATGTGGGGATCTTAGATGTTTTTGTTTATTTCGTGAATGCTTAGGGACATGGAGTCTAGGCAGGGATAGAGATAATCCACCGTAGGGTCCGATGGGTCGACCAGCCTGAGAGTGGACATTTTGGATAGTATTTTGTTTGCTGGGGCTTTCATGTGTATTTAATGGCATCATAGTTTCAAATGCATTGATAAAGATTTATGAATTGATCTGGAGTACCTAGGTGGTTGCCTGGGGCAGAGGGGCCGTGAGAGAATTTTACTGTCTTGATTGATGGATGGATATTTGGAAAGAAGGCTGCCAGACAGGTTTTTCGCTCTCACACTCCATAAAGATTTGTTCATATTTCATAGTAATGTATTCACACTTCATAAAGATTTGTTCATATTTCATAGTAATGTATTCACACTTCATAAAGATTTGTTCATATTTCATAGAAAGGTATTTACACTCCAGAGAAAAGTGGTTTTGGGTTTATTGTTAAAGATACTCAATAAGAGAGATTGTTACTTGTCATAATCCTATTCTTTTTGTTTTCGAGACTTTTAGTTAATCTCGAATGGGGGAATATGTAGTGTATTAAGAATTATGACTTGGCTAATGTTTTCAAGTGGAACCTGAGAGGATGTTTATTTAGTTTCAGAGGGAGCCGTTTTAGGGTGACGCCCCATAGAAGACAGGGAGTGTGTGTTGTAGACAGGGGATTGGACAGTAGAGGGAGCCACCCATATTTTGGAGAATATTATAAGTACTGGGTTTGAACAAAGAACATTAGAGCAGACATATTCTTTTGGGACACTGCTCTCCGGGTGATCATGACATCTGTAAACTTATGCTGAAATCTTGTGATATGAATAAAACTTATGATCAAAGCTCAGTATAAGCAGACTCCTTTGTTACAGCATAATTAGCAACATTTGACTCGACACTACACTATCACAAAAGGGGTTCCTGAAAAGATTGAGAACCCCTGCCATAGGATACACATTTTCCAATATGGCTGTCAACCAGATCCATTGGTTTTAATTGGATTGGTCTCTTTCAATAGTAGGTGGAATATTCCTAATGATAATTTAAAAAAATATTATAGTTATGCAGATAACACAACCAGTTTAGCCAGGCTTGCAACATACAGTATATCATCTTTGTATCCTTTGTAAATATTAGCAACATTTGTCAAAAACACTATTTATGTAACTGGTTTTGGTCAGGTTTATTTTCCTTACATTTTGCATCATTCCATTACATCATTAGTTTACCTTTCTTTCCTCTGTCTCGTTCGTGTGGTTGTTCCTGATGATCGCTAGCAATAGTGGATCATATTAGGCTAACGTATTACAAGTTGTACAATCATTTGAGCCTATTTTAATAATTATGGAACGCAGACCATAACTGTCTCTGTTACTAACAAATACAGCCATGTGTGGTAACTTTACAATTTACTCGAAAGGCAAGGCACTCTTAGGAAATATTTGAATAAGGCTTTACACTAAGCAGTGTGTTAATTTAATTTAACACTGTTCCGGTGTTTATATGGGTTCACAGACTCCTCACTTTCAGTGTTGATTTAAAACTCCTTTTTATATTTTATTTTATTTAGCTGTGTAGCAGTTTAAACCTGGAGCCTGGCGCACGGTTCACAACAACTAGACCGCTGTTGTTACAGTTCCATGATTAGTGAGGATTATTAGGGTAGTTTTATAGGACTACTGATTTATAGGACACTTTATCTGTCAGTAATATTCATTAAAAATATATATTTAAAAATATATATATTTTGAGATCTGGTATAATGATTCAAATAGGCTCAAATGATTGCACAACTTGTAATATGTTAGCCTAATATCATCCACTAATGTAAACTTTTTCTCACCTTCCTTTATTTCATGGATTGAACAATTGAATATGGCAACTTTCAGGATGAATCAATCATTTTTTATATTTACAAATATATTTCGTGCATAAAGGCTCTCCAAACCAGTTTCTTTATTATTCATAAATACTTTCCTAAGCCTAAATAATATACAAGATCACAGTATTTTTTAATCTACCAATTGGTGCTGAAAAGGAGACGAATGTGTGTGTATTTCATTGATCCCTGACAGTTCTCTCCATATAGTCAGTCTAGTGAGTCTATCAAGAAAATTCAAATTAAGGGTACACCAAATTTAAAGGGATGGCTTTAGATAAATGTACTGAAACCCCTATTGAATGAAAACTCCACGAGAAAATCTCTTGGCCAGCAAGTGGGAGTGTTTTCAGCGGTTTAATTACATTTATTCAGCACGTGCAAGGGAACTACACCTGCAAAGCGTGTTATGCACCTGCGGCTGAATACCAACTACTGAGAAGTACATAGGACAGGCATGCGTAGGGAAGGCGTACATATCCTAAGTCTGAATCGGGCAACAATTGCATAATTTCTATTACATTTGTCAACCAGCCACTGAACTAATGACTACAAAATGATTAGGTAGCATAATTTTAAGATCATGATTGTCAGGGACAGAAGAGATTATAATCACCAATGTTATTTTTTAGAGATAATTTGTGCTTACCTAAATCTTTGTGTTAACTTACTGAGCCAACTCAACAAATGACAGAGCACAACTTTCATCTTAGCATGCTGAGTATTGCTGTACAACAGACTATTACAGGTGGGGCGGCAGGTAGCTTAGTGGTTAAGAGCGTTGTGCCAGTAACCGAAAGGTCGCTGGTTCTAATCCCCGAGCCGACTAGGTGAAAAATCTGTTGATGTGCCCTTGAGCAAGGCACTTAACCCTAATTGCTCATGTAAGTCGCTCTGGATAAGAGCGTCTGATAAATGACAAAAAAAAAAAAAAGTGGCAACTATAAAACCAATACGCTACCAGATTTGGACTTATTATTTCCCAGTATGACCAATTTCACTAAATCAAATATGTAGTTCTGCTATTTGTAACGTTATTTCAATGATGAGTCAGTCTAGGTAAATCATTACATCTTATAGCAAAAAATTGCCAAATCTCATGTTTTTTAAGATGAGATCCATCCAATAGAATGTCCCATTGTTGTTTGATACAGTCATTTTCAATGATTATAGATATGGTAAAGGGGTCAATGGAACGTTCCATTGACCAGATCGACGCACATTCTATGATCTGATCTAACAAAGTGGAAATTTGTCAGATCCGTCATGATTTATGTATTGTGACAGGCCCACAATGTGGCTACTTAAGTCCAATTTGGATATATTTAGCTGTTTTTGCTGCACAACATTTAGAAGTTGTACTTTTTCAGGTTTAGAAGAAGTGACTGCTAAATGCTAACTCCCGTTCATATAAGCTGGTTAGCATAGCTAGCCTAAAGAAATGGGTGGTGGTAGTCAAAGTTGTTTTTAACTGTAATACAGTTAGTTGATTGGTGACGATGACATGAACGTCATGTGTTGGGGTTGACATCCATACAAGCATTATACTCCAATTTTTCCCTCAACATAGTGTGAAATACACACATATAAACAGTTGCCTAAATGTAGGCACATTTTGCTGGGGGGAAATGGGGAGATTCGGGATCTTTCCCCCACAACCCTTCCCCCACGTTTCCATAGCAATTCCATTGTTTGGTCGAGATCGAGTGACCTCTTTACCGCATCTATGTGAACATTCCAACATTCCTTTATTAGCCTGCAAACATTCTGTTGCATAGACACCCATGCAACAATATATATAAAGGTGTGAAAAACATAGAAAGCTTCTTTTTTGGAGAGGGTGTCATACATCAATTTGATCAGGGGCTTGTGTGGAACAATTTAATACCATCAAACCTTTGCCACCCCAAAGTGGACAAATCTTTCCGCTGGCCCATGGACAATTATATGAGTCATCACATTCTCTCTTCCTTTCTTTCTTCTTGTTAATATCTCTCTCAATTCAATTCAATTTAAGGGGCTTTATTGGCATGGGAAACATATGTTTACATTGCCAAAGCAAGTTAAATAGATAATAAACAAAAGTGAAATAAACAATAAAAAATGAACAGTAAACATTACACTCACAAAAGTCCCAAAAGAATAAAGACATTTCAAATGTCATATTATGTTTATATACAGTGTTGTAACGATGTACAAATAGTTAAGGTACAAAAGGAAAAATAAATAAACATAAATATGAGTTGTATTTACAATGGTGTTTGTTCTTCAATGGTTGGCCTTTTCTTGTGGCAACAGGTCACAAATCTTGCTACTATGATTGCACACTGTGGTATTTCACCCAATAAATATGGGAGTTTATCAAAATTGGATTAGTTTTTCGAATTCTTTGTGGGAATTGTTTGGTCGTCCAGAGCAATGGCAGCTATTTTAACTCTCTCTGAAGAACATGGAGAATGGAAACACCTGTCAGATGTTTCCATTCTCCCTGTTCTTCAGAGAGAGTTAAAATGGCTGCCATTGCTCTGGATGACCAAACAACCAAACAACTGCTTCTGGAACCCTCTAGAACGTCTCTGTGTTCTGTGTTCTAGACCCGTATTCACTAAGCATCTCAGAGTAGCTGATCTAGGAACAGTTTTGCCTTTTAGATCATAAGGAATATGATTACATGGTCAGATCCTAGATCAGCAGTCCTTCTCTGAGATGCTTAGTGGATACGGGCCCTGATCTGAATCTAAAGTTCTGTTTTAGTTTCAGAATGTGGTTACTGTGTGTCAAACGTGAATGGTGAACGTGTAGAGAAATAACAAAAACAAAGAATTGAGTGAATTATACTACAGTGCCTTGCAAAAGTATTCATCTCCCTTGGCGTTGTTCCTATTTTGTTGCATTACAACCTGTAATTTAAATGGATTTTTATTTGGATTTCATGTAATGGACATACACAAAATAGTCCAAATTGGTGAAGTGAAATGAAAAAAGTAACTTGTTTCAAAAAATGGTAAGAAATTAATAACGGAAAAGTGGTGCGTGCATATGTATTCACCCCCTTTGCTATGAAGCCCCTAAATAAGATCTGGTGCAACCAATTACCTTCAGAAGTCACTAGTTAAATAAAGTTCACCTGTGTGCAATCTAAGTGTCACATGATCTGTCACATGATCTCAGTATATATGCACCTGTTCTGAAAGGCCCCAGAGTCTGCAACACCACTAAGCGAGGGGCACCACCAAGAAAGCGGCACCATGAAGACCAAGGAGCTCTCCAAACAGGTCAGGGACAAAGTTGTGGAGAAGTACAGATCAGGGTTGGGTTATAAAAAAATATCCAAAACATTGGAGCACCAATAAATCCATTATTAAATAAAATGAATATGGCACCACAACAAACCTGCCAAGAGAGGGCCGCCCACCAAAACTCATGGACCAGGCAAGGAGGGCATTAATCAGAGAGGCAACAAAGAGACCAAAGATAACCCTGAAGGAGCTGCACAGCGGAGATTGGAGTATCTGTCCATAGGACCACTTTAAGCCGTACACTCCACAGAGCTGGGTTTTACGGAAGAGTGGACAGAAAAAAGCCATTGCTTAAAGAAAAAAATAAGCAAATACGTTTGGTGTTCACCAAAAGGCATGTGGGAGACTCCCCAAACATATGGAAGAAGGTACTCTGGTCAGATGAGAAAATGCTATGTCTGGTCAAACCCAACACCTCTCATCACCCCAAGAACACCATCCCCACAGTGAAGCATGGTGGTGGCAGCATCATGCTGTGGGGATGTTTTTCATCGGCAGGGACTGGGAAACTGGTCAGAATTGAAGGAATGATGAATGGCGCTAAATACAGGGAAATTCTTGAGGGAAACCTGTTTCAGTCTTCCAGAGATTTGAGACTGGGACGGAGGTTCACCTTCCAGCAGGACAATGACCCTAAGCATACTGCTAAAGCAACACTTGAGTGGTTTAAGGGGAAACATTTAAATGTCTTGGAATGGCCTAGTCAAAGCCCAGACCTAAATCCAATTGAGAATCTGTGGTATGACTTAAAGATTGTTGTACACCAGCGGAACCCATCCAACTTGAAGGAGCTGGAGCAGTTCTGCCTTGAAGAATTGGCAAAAATCCCAGTGGCTAGATGTGCCAAGCATATAGAGACATACCCCAAGAGACTTGCAGCTGTAATTGCTGCAAAAGGTGGCTCTACAAAGGATTCACTTTGGGGGGGTGGGGGGGGGTGAATAGTTATGCACGCTCAAGATTGTTTTTTTGTCTTATTTCTTGTTTGTTCTTCAAAGTGGTAGGCATGTTGTGTAAATCAAATGATACAAACCCCCCAAAAAACAATTTTAATTCCAGGTTGTAAGGCAACAAAATAGGAAAAATGCCAAGGGGGAGAATACTTTCGCAAGCCACTGTATCTTGTCTATTAAACCTCTTTGTTTGCTGTGGTTGTTTTAAACCAATAAGGGAGTGATAACTTTTGTCTTTACTTTTTTACTTTTTGGTTCATATTATATATTTAATCTTAGTTCATCTTGGAAGGTTTTGGAGTTGGGTTTTGATACCTGTTGTAATAAATGATATGATCATAGCTAATTGGTGAATGTGTTACTGTATGGGTGCATTTGCATTCCTAGGTTTTATCCAAAGATGTGAGGACAGCCCTAATCTTAAGCAGTAAAGGAGACCTCTATCTATAGCTTTACAACAGACAATAGCTGACACCAGAGCCATATATTTAGAGAGTTTGGCCAACTTTTAGTATTTTTATTCTAGACATTCAGTTGCACAGCCTTCCCCATGTAATGTTAATGGGGAGCTAACATGGCTGCCATAGAATGTTGTAGTGTTATGTAAATGCCTATTATAATGCTCATTCTAGACATTCAGTTTATAGTATTTTTTAAATATTCCCATGTAATGTCAATGGGATCTAACATGGCTGCCATAGCATGTTAAAGTGTCATGTAAATGCATCATAATGCAGAAACCGCATTGGCCCAACTCTCTAAATACATGGCTCTGGCTGACACTAGTAAACCTTTCCATTTTACCTGACTTGACTCAAATCTGCCGACGTCTTGCTTCCGGACAAGCTAAACACCTTCTTTGCCCGCTTCGAGGATAACACAGTACCACCGACACGGCACGCTGCCAAGGACTGTGGGCTCTCCTTAACCCTCGCAAGGCAGCCGGCCCAGACGGCATCCTTAGCCACGTCCTCAGAGCATGCGCAGACCAGCTAGTTGGAGTGTTTCTGGACATATTCAATCTCTCCCTATCCCAGTCTGCTGTTCCCACTTGCTTCAAGATGTCCAACATTGTTCCTGTACCCAAGAAAGCAAAGGTAACTGAGCTAAATGATTATCACCCTGTAGCACTCACTTCTGTCATCATGAAATGCTTTGAGAGGCGAGTTAAGGATCATATCACCTCTACCTTACCTGACACCCTAGACCCACTTCAATTTGCTTACCGCCCCAATAGATCCACAGATGATGCAATCGCCATCGCACTGCACACTGCCCTATCCCATCTGGACAAGAGGAATACCTATGTAAGAATGCTGTTCATTGACTATAGCTCAGTATTCAACACCATAGTACCCTCCAAGCTCATCATTAAGCTCGGGGCCCTGGGTCTGAACCCTGCTCTGTGCAACTGGGTCCTGTACTTCCTGACAGGCCACCCCCAGGTGGTGAAGGTAGGAAACAACACCACTTCACTGATCCTCAACACTGGGGCCCCACAAGGGTGCATGCTCAGCCCCCTCCTGTACTCCCTGTTTACCCATGACTGCGTGGCCAAGCACGCCTCCAACTCAATCATCAAGTTTGCAGATGACACAACAGTAGTAGGCTTGATTACCAACAATGACGAGACCGCCTACAGGGAGGAGGTGAGGGCTCTGGGAGTGTGGTGCCGGGAACATAACCTCTCACTCATTGTCAACAAAACAAAGGAGCTGATCGTGGACTTCAGGAAACAGCAGAGGAAGCACGCCCCTATTCACATCGACGGTACCGCAATAGAGAAGGTGGAAAGCTTCAAGTTCCTCGGCATACACATCACTGACGATCTGAAATGGTCCACCCACACAGACAGTGTGGTGAAGAAGGCGCAACAGAGCCTCTTCAATCTCAGGAGGCTGAAGAAATGTGACAGATGCACAATTGAGAGCATCCTGTCGGGCTGTATCACCTCCTAGTACGACAACTACACCGCCCGCAATCGCAGGGCTCTCCAGAGGGTGGTGCAGTCTAACCAACGCAAACTACCTGCCCACCAGGACACCTACAGCACTTGATGTGACAGGAAGGCCAAAAAGATCATCAAGGACAACCACCCGAGCCACTGCCTCTTCACCCTGCTATCATCCAGAAGGCGAGGTCAGTACAGATGCATTGAAGCTGGGACCGAGACACTGAAAAACATCTCAAGGCCATCAGACTGTTAAATAGCCATCACTAGGCGGCTTCCACCCGGTTACATAACCCTGCACCGTAGAGGCTGCTGCCCTAGACTTGGAATCACTGGCCATGTTAAGAATGGAACACTAGTCACTTTAATAATGTTTACACATTTTTGCTTTACTCATCTCATATGTATATACTGTCTTCTATTCTACTGTATTTTAGTCTATGCCACTCCGACATTGCTTGTCCTAATACTTATATATTTATTTTACTTTTAGATGTATGTGTATTGTGTGTATTGTTGTGAATTGTTAGAAATAACTGCACGGTTGGAGCTAGAAACACAAGCATTTCGCTACACTTTCAATAACATCTGCTAAATATCTGTATGTGACCAATAAAATGTGATTTGATTTGATTTAGAGTATGTGTGTGTGTGTGTGTGTGTGTGTGGTGGTGTGTATTTATCTTCAGCTCCTGTCAATCTCAGTTAGCCTGTAAGACTGTAAGCGGTGTGTGTGTCCATATTTGATGGACCACTTGTAACTGAAGTGATCTCATTGCTTTAAGTGGATTGAGGGCTGTGACACACCCACCTAAAGTCACTCTCACTCACACACACACACACACACACTCACTCATTCACTCACACGCACTGTCATTATTTGTCTTTGACCCTCAATGTCTCTCAACAGCCACTTACCATCTCTATCTCTCTCTCTCCCTTTCTCTCTCTCCCTCTCGCCCTCCTTCTCTTTCCCTCTCTCTCTCTCTCTCTCTCTCTCTCTCTCTCTCTCTCTCTCTCTCTCTCTCTCTCTCTCTCTCTCTCTCTCTCTCTCTCTCTCTCTCTCTCTCTCTCTCTCTCTCTCTCTCTCTCTCTCTCTCTCTCTCTCTCTCTCTCTCTCTCTCTCTCTCTCTCTCTCTCTCTCTCTCTCTCTCTCTCTCTCTCTCTCTCTCTCTCGCTCTCTCTCTCTCTCTCTCTCTCTCTCTCTCACACACACACACACACAAACAGACTATCTGACAATCACCACTCCATCTTGCCATTACAGACTTAACGACCGCAAGCTTCTCTCACACACACTGTCATGTCACGAGAGCTAATTCTGTGAGCATGAGTCAGCTCAGTGATTTGCGTTGTTCGTATCCGGCGTCCTCTGTCTGTGTTTGTGTCTCCCTGTGTGTGTGTGTGTGTGTGTGTGTGTGTGTGTGTGTTGTTTCTATCGTTCCCCTGAGACGGTAACCCGGGAGACAGCGGCGTCTTGAAAAACATTAATATCATTAATGTGTCCGCTTCCACTTGTTATTTTAGTGTGTGTGTGTTCATTCAGTGCCATGACGGTAAGGAAAGGATTAGACAGTGTATTCCTTCTAACTAAACACTGTTTTAGTTGGGTTCACTCTGGGCTTACAGGAGATGTTGAATATGGCGATTCTCCTTTAAGTCCAGGAAGCAGCCATTCAACTTACCATTCAACAGCTTAATAATGTCAAAATACGTTCGGTACTTACCAAAGAATGGAGTTTCGCTGAGCAACTACCTTCATTACTGTCACCGGAATGTACTTCCAAAAAATGTCTAAATAAAAAGTTACATCCCACTGGGCAAAAATTGGTTGAATCAACGTTGTTTCAACCAAAAAATTAAATGTGATGTTGTTGAATCAACATGGAAAACGTATTGGATTTGTAAAAAGTCATCAACGTAAGGGAACTTTGTATTTTATTCACCTAACTTTTCACCTAAATCCAATGAAAGGGTGAAATATTAGTTGACAACTCAACAAAATGTAAATCAAAACTAGACGTTGAACTGACATCTATACCCAGTGCGATACAACTGAAAAAATGCCTTGTCTAGAAAGAACCTAAGTATTGTTTTTGACCAAGTGCGCCAAATCCACCTCTTGGAATTAAAATACACTAAATAAAGCCAATCTAGAAATATACAATCACTGTAACAACGTACCGTATATTGTCTACTTAATCTATTTACGTGAAATATTATTGCATTCCGTGTGGCGCGGGTGAAACAACAGATTGATATGACATTCATACACTGTTGTACGGTGATAAAATCAATGACCATTTCTGCTGCTGGATCAGCCGACCTGTGCATGGCAGTAATAAGTGATTTTATTGGAGGTGCAGAAGAGGTGGTCAAAAACAATACATACATTCTTTCCACACAAGGCATTTTTTCGGTTGCATGCAACTTTTTATTTAGACCTTTTTTGGAAGTACATACCAGGCGTGGTGGTAGGTGGGACCATTCTAGCCAATGAGAGGGCAGATACGCGTGTGAACAACAGGCACAACTCCGATATAAAGCCGTTTTTTGTTCAAAGTTTCTGAATTGCCACGTGCATCCACATATTTCAGTGCAATCGTAACAACCTAACTATTACAAAACTTCTATTAGATCAAATAAGCCTCACGTAGCAAATAAGCAATTACATTTTTTGTTCACCAAATTTGACACTCTCTCATTGACCTCCATACAAAAATTCCTGGCACCTAAAACCCTCGCAAACTTTTACAGATGCACAATTGAGAGCATCCTGTCGGGCTGTATCACCACCTGGTATGGCAACTGCACCGCCCACAACCGCAGGGCTCTTCAGAGGGGGGTGCGGTCTGCCGAACGCATTCCCGGGGGCAAACTACCCACCCTCCAAGACACCTACAGCACCCGATGTCACAGGAAGGCCAAAAAGATCATCAAGGACATTACATTAGTCATACGCTCTTATCCAGAGCGACTTACAGGAGCAAGTAGGGTTAAGTGCCTTGCTCAAGGGCACATCAACAGATTTTTCACCTAGTCGGCTCAGGGATTAGAACCAGCGACCTTTCGGTTACTGGCATAACGCTCTTAACCACTAAGCTACCTGCAGCCCTCCACTTACAGTCCATTCAGATCTGTGCACCCTAAAGGGCAAGGGGGAAGGTGTAGGGACGCATGGTGGGTCACTGATCAGCACTGACCAATGAGATGGATCCTATTTGAACAAACCTGATTGGTAGTGTAACAGTCTGTTCATACATACACTACCGTTCAAAAGGACATCAACCACCCAAGCCACTGTCTGTTCACCCCGCTCATCCAGAAGGCGAGGTCAGTACAGGTGCATCAAAGCTGGGACAGAGAGAATGAAAAACAGCTTCTATCTCAAGGCCATCAGACTGTTAAATAGCCATCACTAGCACATTAAAGGTTGCTGCTGCCTATTGAAATCACTGGCCACTTTAAGAAATGGAACACTAGTCACTTTAATAATGTTTACATATCTTGCATTACTCATCTCATATGTATATACTGTATTCTATTCTATAATATTCTACTGTATCTTAGTCCATGCCGCTCTGTCATTGCTTGTCCATATGTGTATATATTCTTAAATTCCATTCCTTACTAGATTTGTGTGTATTGGGTATATGTTATGAAATTGTTAGATATTACTTGTTAGATATTACTGCACTGTCGGAGCTAGAAGCACAAGCATTTCGCTACACCCGCAATAACATCTGCTAAACACGTGTATGTGACAAATAAAATTTGATTTGATTTGAAATACATATTTTTTGTCATTGACTCTATGGCCAAAGTTTAACTGCACATACATTCTCAATGAAGTAAGCATAATAATGTTTCTATCCATTTCATGTAGGAAAGAGGAGTCAACTGAAGATTGCAACATAGAATATTTATTATTGTATTTTTTTAGGGAGTAGATCATCTTTAATATTGCAGATAGATTGTAGCTTCCATCAATGTAATTGACTACATCATTTCCAATCCCCCATATATTTTTTTGCAAATATTTATATACATATAAATACGTACAATACCCCATAATGACAAAGCAAAAACAGGTTTTTATAAAATGTTGGCAAATGTATTAAAAATAAAAAACGGAAATATCACATTTACATAAGTATTCAGACCCTTTACTCAGTACTTTGTTGAAGCACCTTTGGCAGCGATTACAGCCTCGAGTCTTCTTGGGTATGACACTACAAGCTTGGCACACCTGTATTTGCGGAGTTTATCACAGATCCTCTCAAGCTCTGTCAGGTTGGATAGGGAGCGTCACTGCACAACTATTTTCAGGTCTCTCCAGAGATGTTCGATCGGGTTCAAGTCCGGGCTATTGCTGGGCCACTCAAGGAAATTCAGAGACTTGTCCCGAAGCTACTCCTGCGTTGTCTTGGCTGTGTGCTTAGGGTCATTGTCCTGTTGGAAGGTGAACCTTCGCCCCAGTATGAGGTGCTGAGTGCTCTGGAGCAGGTTTTCATCAAGGATCTCTCTCTAATTTGCTCCGTTCATCTTTTCCTCGATCCTGACTAGTCTACCAGTCACTGCCGCTGAAAAACATCCCCACAGCATGATGCTGCCACCACCATTCTTCACCGAAGGGATGGTGCAGGTTTCCTCCAGACGTGACGCTTGGCATTCATGTCAAAGAGTTCAATCTTGGTTTCATCAGACCAGAGAATCTTGTTTGTCATGGTCTGAGAGGCAAACTCCAAGCAGGCTGTCGTGCCTTTTACTGAGGAGTGGCTTTCGTCTGGCCACGCTACCATAAAGGCCCGATTGGTGGAGTGCTGCAGAGATGGTTATTCTTCTGGAAGGTTCTCCCATCTCCACAGAGGAACTCTGGAGCTCTGTCAGAGTGACCATCGGGTTCTTAGTCACCTACCTGACCAAAGGCCCTTCTTCCCCGATTGCTCAGTTTGGCCGGGCGGCCAGCTCTAGGAAGAGTCTTGGTGGTTCTAAACGTCTTGAATTTAAGAATGATGGAGGTAGGCCACTGTGTTCTTGGGGACCTTCAATGCTGCAGAAATGTTTTGGCACCCTTCCCCAGATCTGTGCCTCAACACAATCTTGTGTTGGACCTCTACAGACAATTCCTTCGACCTCATGGCTTGGTTTTTGCTCTGACATGCACTGTCAACTGTGAGACCTTATATAGAAAGGTGTGTGACTTTCCAAATCACGTCCAATCAATTGAATTTACCACAGGTGGACTCCAATCAAGTTGTAGAAACATCTCAAGGATAATCAATGGAAACAGGATGAACCTGAGCTCAATTTTGAGTCTCATAGCAAAAGGGTCTGAGTACTTATGTCAATTAAGTATTTCAGTTTTTTATTTTTAATACATTTGCAAAAAATTCTAAAAACCTGTTTTTGCTTTGGCATTATGGGGTATTGTGTGGGATTGTTGAGGGAAATGTTTTATTTAATAGATTTTAGAATAAGGCTGTAATGTAAAAAAAAAATACAAAATGGAAGGTGTCTGAATACTTTCCGAATGCGCTGTACATACATACACATATATACATACAGTGAGGGAAAAAAGTATTTGATCCCCTGCTGATTTTGTATGTTTGCCCACTGACAAATAAATTATCAGTCTATAATTGTAATGGTAGGTTTACTTGAACAGTGAGAGACAGAATAACAACAACAAAAAATCCAGAAAAACGCATGTCAAAAATTTTATAAATTGATTTGCATTTTAATGAGGGAAATAAGTATTTGACCCCTCTGCAAAACATGACAGTACTTGGTGGCTAAACCCTTGTTGGCAATCACAGAGGTCAGACGTTTCTTGTAGATGGCCACCAGGTTTGCACACATCTCAGGAGGGATTTTGTCCCACTCCTCTTTGCAGATCTTCTCCAAGTCATTAAGGTTTCGAGGCTGACGTTTGGCAACTCAAACCTTCAGCTCCCTCCACAGATTTTCTATAGGATTAAGGTCTGGAGACTGGCTAGGCCACTCCAGGACCTTAATGTGCTTCTTCTTGAGCCACTCCTTTCTTGCCTTGGCCGTGTGTTTTGGGTCATTGTCATGCTGGAATACCCATCCACAACCCATTTTCAATGCCCTGGCTGAGGGAAGGAGGTTTTCACCCAAGATTTGACGGTACATGGCCCCGTCCATCGTCCCTTTGATGCGGTGAAGTTGTCCTGTCTCCTTTCCAGAAAAACACCCCCAAAGCATAATGTTTCCACCTCCATGTTTGATGGTGTTCTTGGGGTCATAGGCAGCATTCCTCCTCCTCCAAACACGGCGAGTTGAGTTGATGCCAAAGAGCTCCATTTTGGTCTCATCTGACCACAACACTTTCACCCAGTTCTCCTCTGAATCATTCAGATGTTCATTGGCAAACTTCATACGGGCAAGTGTCTTCACTGACATTTTCAACATGTCCCTGACTGAGTCTGTAATACCAACATGTACCAACATGTTTCAAGCAGACCACCATAGTCCCCGTGCCCAAGGACTCTAAGATAACCTGCCTAAATGACTACTGACCCGTAGCACTGACGTCTGTAGCCATGAAGTGCTTTGAAAGGCTGGTCATGGCTCACATCAACAGCATTATCCCAGAAACCCTAGACCCACTCCAATTTGCATACCGCCCCAACAGATCCACAAATGATGCAATCTCTATTGCACTCCACACTGCCCTTTCCCACCTGGACAAGAGGAACACCTACGTGAGAATGCTATTCATTGACTACAGCTCAGCATTCAACACCATAGTGCCCTCTAAGCTCATCACTAAGCTAAGGATCCTGGGACTAAACACCTCCCTCTGCAACTGGATCCTGGACTTCCTGACGGGCCGCCCCAGGTGGTAAGGGTAGGTAACAACACATCTGCCACACTGATCCTCAACACGGGGGCCCCTCAGGGGTGCGTGCTCAGTCCCCTCCTGTACTCTCTGTTCACCCATGACTGCATGGCCAGGCACGACTCCAACACCATCATTAAGTTTGCCGACGACACAACAGTGGTAGGCCTGATCACCGACAACGATGAGACAGCCTATAGGGAGGAGGTCAGAGACCTGGCCGTGTGGTGCCAGGATAACAACCTCTCCCTCAACGTGACCAAGACAAAGGAGATGATTATGGACTACAGGAAAAAAAAGAGGACTGAGTACGCCCCCATTCTCATCGACGGGGCTGTAGTGGAACAGGTTGAGAGCTTCAAGTTCCTTGATGTCCACATCACCAACGAACTATCATTGTCCAAACACACCAAGACAGTCGTGAAGAGGGCACGACAAAGCCTATTTCCCCTCAGGAGACTGAAAAGATTTGGCATGGGTCCTCAGATCCTCAAAAAATTCTACAGCTGCACCATCGAGAGCATCCTGACTGGTTGCATCACCGCCTGGTATGGCAACTGCTTGGCCTCCGACCGCAAGGCACTACAGAGAGTAGTGCGTACGGCCCAGTATGTCACTGGGGCCAAGCTTCCTGCCATCCAGGACCTCTATACCAGGCGGTGTCAGAGGAAGGCCCTCAAAATTGTCAAAGACTCCAGCCACCCTAGTCATAGACTGTTCTCTCTGCTACCGCACGGCAAGCGGTACCGGAGTGCCAAGTCTAGGTCCAAAAGACTTCTCAACAGCTTCTACCCCCAAGCCATAAGACTCCTGAACAGCTAATCATGGCTACCCAGACTATTTGCACTGCCCCCCCACCCCATCCTTTTTACGCTGCTGCTACTCTGTGAATTATTTATGCATAGTCACTTGAACTCTACCCACATGTACATATTACTTCAACTACCTCAACTAGCCGGTAACCCCGCACATTGACTCTGCACCGGTACCCCCCTGTATATATAGCCTCCCTACTGTTATTTTATTTTACTTCTGCTCTTTTTTTTCTCAACACTTTTTTTGTTGTTGTTTTATTTTTACTTTTTTTGTTAAAAATAAATGCACTGTTGGTTAAGGGCTGTAAGTAAGCATTTCACTGTAATGTCTGCACCTGTTGTGTTCGGCGCATGTGACCAATAACATTTGATTTGATCTGATTTGATTTATATGTGCTTTCTTGAGCAGGGGGACCTTGCGGGCACTGCAGGATTTCAGTCCTTCATGGCGTAGTGTGTTGCCAATTGTTTTCTTGGTGACTATGGTCCCAGCTGCCTTGAGATTATTGACAAGATCCTCCCGTGTAGTTCTGGGCTGATTCCTCACCGTTCTCATGATCATTGCAACTCCACGAGGTGAGATCTTGCATGGAGCCCCAGGCCGAGGGAGATTGACAGTTTTTTTGTGTTTCTTCCATTTGCGAATAATCGCACCAACTGTTGTAACCTTCTCACCAAGCTGCTTGGCGATGGTCTTGTAGCCCATTCCAGCCTTGTGTAGGTCTACAATCTTGTCCCTGACATCCTTGGAGAGCTCTTTGGTCTTGGCGATGGTGGAGAGTTTGGTATCTGATTGATTGATTGATTGCTTCTGTGGACAGGTGTCTTTTATACAGGTAACAAGCTGAGATTAGGAGCACTCCCTTTAAGAGTGTGCTCCTAATCTCAGCTCGTTACCTGTATAAAAGACACCTGGGAGCCAGAACTCTTTCTTATTGAGAGGGGGTCAAATACTTATTTCCCTCATTAAAATGCTAATCAATTTATACAATTTTTGACATGCCTTTTTCTTGATTTTTTAAAAGTTATTCTGTCTCTCACTGTTCAAATAAACCTACCATTAAAATTATAGACTGATCATTTCTTTGTCAGTGGGCAAACGTACAAAATCAGCAGGGGATCAAATACTTTTCTCCCTCACTGTACAGTACCAGTCCAAAGTTTGGACACAGCTACTCACTCTGCCGTCCAACTCGTCCCAAACCATCTCAATTGGGTTGAGGTCGGGGGATTGTGGAGGCCAGGTCATCTGATGCAGCACTCCATCACACTCCTTCTTGGTCAAATAGCCCTTTCACAGCCTGGAGGTTTGTTGGGTCATTATCCTGTTGAAAAACAAATGATAGTCCCACTAAGCCCAAACCAGATGGGATGGCATATCGCTGCAGAATGCTGTGGTAGCCATGCTGGTTAAGTGTGCCTTGAATTCTAAATAAATCACATACAGTGTCACCAGCAAAGCACCCCCACACCATAACAACTCCTCCTCCATGCTTTACGGTGGGAAATACACATGCAGAGATCATCCGTTCACCCACACCGCGTCTCACAAAGACACGGCGGTTGGAACCAAAAATCTCCAATTTGGACACCAGACCAAAGGACACATTTCCACTGGTCTAATGTCCATTGCTCGTTTTTCTTGGCCCAAGCAGGTCTCTTCTTATAATTGGTGTCCTTTAGTAGTTGTGTCTTTGCAGCAATTCAACCATGAAGGCCTGATTCACATAGTCCCCTCTGAACAGTTGATGTTGAGATGTGTCTGTGACTTGAACTTGGCCTCATGAGAGCCATGTCCATCATAGCGCTTGATGGTTTTTGTGACTGCACTTGAAGAAACTTTCAAAGTTCTTGAACTTTTCTGTATTGACTGACCTTCATGTCTTAAAGCAATGGTGGGCGGTTTTTGTCATTGCATATTTGAGCTGTTCTTGCCATAATATGGACTTTGTCTTTTACCAAATAGGGCTATCTTCTGTATACCCCCCCTACCTAACCACAACACAACTGATTGGCTCAAACGTATTAAGAAGGAAAGAAATTCCACAAATTAACTTTTAAGAAAGCACACCTGTTAATTGAAATGCATTTCAGGTGACTACCTCATGAAGCTGGTTGAGAGAATGCCAAGAGTGTGCAAAGCTGTCATCAAGGCGAAGGGTGGCTATTTGAAGAATCTCAAATATAAAATATATTTTGATTTGGTGAACACCTTTTTGGTTACTACATGATTCCATATGTGTTATTTCATAGTTTTGATGTCTTCACTATTATTCTACACTTTTAAAAATAGTAAAAATAAAGAAAAACCTTTTAATGAGTAGGTTTGTCCAAACGTTTGACTGGTAGTGTATATACAGTATATACACATCTTTTTAAAATATACTATTATTTTCCACTAACCCAACCACCCTTCCCCTAATTGGAGTAAACTAATGAACAAAAATACTTTGGCTTCCACTTCCAGCTTATACATACTCTAAACATTTTACTGACACAATCTATTTTAAAATAGTTATCTTTTGTTTGTTTTTACTCCTATCCTTCTGCTACCGTCAACCCCTCCCATCTATTTCTGAAGACCATCCAGTTTGATTTCTATTTGCCATAAAGTTTTAAATGTGCTGTTTCACAAACGTTTTGAACCTATAAACATTTTACGGACACTGTATATTTTACAATAGTTATCTTGTTGTTATTAGTCCCACCATTGAGCTCCACTCAACCCCTCCCATCTATCTCTTAACACCATCCATATTGGATTTCTACGTGGTCCTCTGTAGCTCAGCTGGTAGAGCACGGCGCTTGTAACGCCAAGGTAGTGGGTTCGATCCCCAGGACCACCCATACACAAAAAAATGTATGCACGCATGACTGTAAGTCGCTTTGGGTAAAAGCGTCTGCTAAATGGCATATTATTATTATATTTGCCATATATTTTTCAACTGTGCTGTGGTGTTTAACAAAATTTCTGAACCTTTCTATTCTCATAGTTTCTACAGATTGTATATTGAAGATACATTTTTTTGCTAAAAATATTATTATATCATTGATCGATTTAATATTACTTTTCAAATCACCCAGTAGAGCGATCTGCAGAGTTAGCTCCAGGAAAATGTTGCAATTCTTCTGCCATTCCTGTACCTGCGACCAAAAACTAGCTATGTGTGGACAGTATCAAAACAAACGATCTAATGACAAGTTCCTTACTTTTTCATCCTTCCACTTGCCTCTTCCATTTTTGCTTCCCGTTTTACATTAATGCTGCAAATAGTTTGTTGTAATTTTGGGTAGAGCAGACATTTCCATTAATTTGTGTTAGCTGCATGGGTGACATAACTCCACCAGTCCTATTGATTATATAATTTACAAAGATTCTACTTTTTATTTTTATCAATTAGTATATTTGAGTTTAACCACAATATTTATTGTATTATTTATTCTGTCTTTTCTGGTGGATTAAACTGCATTGCAACCAACTTTCTATGGCTTGTTTTAAAAATAGCAATATTTTGGAGATTATTTCATTTTCAAATAACTGAAAGCGAGAGGTTGTAAACTGAATAAACGAAAAAGGCCAATCTTGAACATGGGGTGAGACATTCTTACTAATCTGCTAGAGAACCAGTTCAGATTTAAGTATAACTATTGTATGAATGACGCCTTTAGTGAGAGGGTTAATTGTTTAGTATCTAATCATTTTTACCATCTGAATTCATATTCATTATATAAATAGGACGTTTAATTTTGTCTGGCTTGCCGTTCCAAATAAAATGGAATGTTTTTTGCTCATATAATTTAAAAAACAGGGAGCTAGGTGTAGGCAAGACCATAAGCAAATAGATAAACTGGGATATGACTAAAGAGTTAATCAGGGTGATTTTTTCCACAAATAGACGAGTAAGTTTCCTTTCCATGGTAGCAAGATCTTATCTATTTTTGCTAACTTTCTATAAAAATATATTATAGTGAGATCATTTCTTTCTTTTGTAATATGTATACCGAGTATGTCCACATCACCGTCAGACCATTTGATTGGTAAACTGACGGTGGTCCTCTGTAGCTCAATTGGTAGAGCATGGCGCTTGTAACGCCAGGGTAGTGGGTTCGTTCCCCGGGACCACCCATACGTAAAAATGTATGCACACATCACTGTAAGTCGCTTTGGATAAAAGCGTCTGCTAAATGGCATATTATTATAAACCACATAGTAACTTAACATTTTTATTTTTTAGGGATCCAATACGTAATATAGTACACTTATCATCATTTGGTAATAATCCAGAGTGGTTAGAAAAAGTATCTAGATCCTCTATAAGGCTGTGGAGGGATCCAAATTGTGGATTTAAAAGAAAACATGAATCATCAGCATTCAATGACACCTTTGTTTTTAAGCCCTGGACTTCTAACCCCTTGATATTATTGTTGGATCTGATTTTAATAACATTTCGATAGCCGTAATAAATAGATATGCCGATAGTGGACAACCTTGTTTTACTCCTCTTGACAGTTTAATACTTTCTGAGAAGTAGCCATTATTTACTATTTTACAGCTAGGGTTACTATACATAAATGTAACCCACTTTATAAAAGATTTTCCTAAATTGAAATATTCCAGGGATTTACAGTATATATAAATTCCAGTCGTACTTTATCAAAAGCCTTTTCAAAGTCAGATATTACCTCCAAAGTATCGTCCATGTAAAAAACCTGTCTGATTAGGATATATAATATCCGACAATACCTTTTAATTCTATGCGATATACATTTTGCTAGAATTTTTGCATCACAACACTGAAGTGCAAGTGGCCTCCAACTTTTTTTATGGACTGGGTCTTTATATTTACCACTTGGATCCTGTTTCAGTAATAATGAAATCAGACCTTCTTGTTGAGTATCTGATAATCTACCATTTTTATAGGAGTGGTTAAAACATGACAATGACATTCCTCTGAGTATATCAAAAAAGGTTTGGTATACCTCTACTCGTATGCCATCCAGCCCTGGAGTTTTCCCTGACTTAAAGGCTTTAATTGCATCAAGAAGTTCCTCCTCTGTAATTTGGCCTTCTCGTGAGTCTTTATGTACAGCTGTTAATTGTACATTATTAATAGAAAAAATCCATACAATTAACTTCGGTTAGTGGAGATGGAGGAGACTGAAATGAAAACATATGCTTAAAGTACTTTGCTTCCTCTTTCAAAATATAATTTGGTGAATCTTGGGTGACTAATTTGTAACAAGTTTCAGTAAATTATTTTTGGTAGCATTCCTATGCTGAAGATTCAAAAATAATATGGTGCATTTTTCCCCATATTCTATCCAGTTCGCTTGATTTTTTACACTATATTACATTTGATCTTTTTTGAATAATTTCCTCCATTACTTTTTGTTTTTCCTTTAACTTATTCTGTGCCTCTATTGTACAGTTTTTTATTGCTATCTATCTGTACTGTTAGTCCTTCCATTTCCTTTGTTAATATGGACTCTTTTGACCTAAATTGCTTTTGTTTTAGAGATGAGTACTAAATTGCATGGCCTCTAAAGGCACATTTAAAAGTGTCCCATACAATAAGGGGATCTGCTGTACCTATGTTATGTCGTAAAAAGTCAGTTATAAATTATTCTGTCCTAGTTAAAAACAAGTTATCATCCAATAGGCTTTGATAAAATTTCCAATATCCTCGCCCACGTGGAAATTCTGTAAGAGTTAAGTATATGCCAATTATTTGATGGTCTGACCGCATTCTGTCCCCTATCAACACTTTTTAAACATTTGATGCCAGCGAGAATGACATGAGAAAGTAGTCAAGATGACTTGCTGATTGAGCCTCCACCAGGTACAGTGGGGAGAACAAGTATTTGATACACTGCCGATTTTGCAGGTTTTCCTACTTACAAAGCATGTAGAGGTCTGTAATTTGTATCATAGGTACACTTCAACTGTGAGAGACGGTATCTGAAACAAAAATCCAGAAAATGACATTATATGATTTTTTAATAATTCATTTGCATTTTATTGCATGACATAAGTATTTGATCACCTACCAACCAGTAAGAATTCCGGCTCTCACAGACCTGTTAGTTTTTCTTTAAGAAGCCCTCCTGTTCTCCACTCATTACCTGTGTTAACTGCACCTGTTTGACCTCGTTACCTGTATAAAAGACACCTGTCCACACACTCAATCAAACAGACTCCAACCTCTCCACAATGGCCAAGACCAGAGAGCTGTGTAAGGACATCAGGGATAAAATTGTAGACCTGCACAAGTCTGGGATGGGCTACAGGACAATAGGCAAGCAGCTTGGTGAGAAGGCAACAACTGTTGGCGCAATTATTCGAAAATGGAAGAAGTTCAAGATGACGGTCAATCACCCTCGGTCTGGGGCTCCATGCAAGATCTCACCTCGTGGGGCATCAATGATCATAAAGAAGGTGAGGGATCAGCCCAGAACTACACGGCAGGACCTGGTCAATGACCTGAAGAGAGCTGGGACCACAGTCTCAAAGAAAACCATTAGTAACACACCGTCATGGATTAAAATCCTGCAGCGCACGCAAGGTCCCCCTGTTCAAGCCAGCGCATGTCCAGGCCCGTCTGATGTTTGCCAATTACCATCTGGATGATCCAGAGGAGGAATGGGAGAAGGTCATGTGGTCTGATGAGACAAAAATAGAGCTTTTTGGTCTAAACTCCACTCGCCGTGTTTGGAGGAAGAAGAAGGATGAGTACAACCCCAAGAACACCATCCTAACCGTGAAGCATGGAGGTGGAAACATCATTATTTGGGGATGCTTTTCTGCAAAGGGGACAGGATGACTGCACCGTATTGAGGGGAGGATGGATGGGGCCATGTATCGCGAGATCTTGGCCAACAACCTCCTTCCCTCAGTAAGAGCATTGAAGATGGGTCGTGGCTGGGTCTTCCAGCATGACAATGACCCGAAACACACAGCCAGGACAACTAAGGAGTGGCTCCGTAAGATGCATCTCAAGGTCCTGGAGTGGCCTAGCCAGTCTCCAGACCTGAACCCAATAGAAAATCTTTGGAGGAGCTGAAAGTCCGTATTGCCCAGCGACAGCCCTGAAACCTGAAGGATCTGGAGAAGGTCTGTATGGAGGAGTGGGCCAAAATCCCTGCTACAGTGTGTGCAAACCTGGTCAAGACCTACAGGAAACATATGATCTCTGTAATTGCAAACAAAGGTTTCTGTACCAAATATTAAGTTCTGCTTTTCTGATGTATCAAATACTTATGTCATGCAATAAAATGCAAATTAATTACTTAAAAATCATACAATGTGATTTTCTGGATTTTTGTTTTAGATTCCGTCTCTCACAGTTGAAGTGTACCTATGATAAAAATTACAGACCTCTACATGCTTTGTAAGTAGGAAAACCTGCAAAATCGGCAGTGTATCAAATACATCCCACTGTATATCTCACTAGGTCAGGATATTTACAGTGGCTTGCGAAACTATTCACCCCCCTTGGCGTTTCTTCTATTTTGTTGCCTTACAACCTGGAATTAAAATTGATTTTTTTGGGGTTTGTATCATTTGATTTACACAACATGCCTACCACTTTGAAGATGCAAAATATTTGTTATTATGAAACAAACAAGAAATAAGACAAAAAAACTGAAAACTTGAGCATGCATAACTTTTCACCTCCCCAAAGTCAATACTTTGTAGAGCCACCTTTTGCAGCAATTACAGCTGCATGTCTCTTGGGGTTTTCTTCTCCTTCTTCTCTTTTGATTGATTGATAGAAGAGGAGAGAGTAGTGGGAGAGAGAGAGCGAAGATTGCGATGGCGCATGACCATCTGAGTAGGGTTGGAGGAGAGGGAAGCAAAAATGGAAACAAAGTAGTGATCAGAGACTTGGAAGGGGTTGCAGTGAGATTAGTTGTCACGACTGCCTCCGAAGCTGCATCCTCTCCTTGTTCGGGCAGGCTTCAGCGTTCGTCGTCACCGGCCTTCTAGACACTGCCGCTCCTCATCTCATCATTCCATTTGTTTTGTCTTGTTTATTACACACACCATATCCCCACATTAGTACCTGTATAAGTGTTCCCTCTGCCCCCCTGTCTTTGTGTGTGATTAGTTATTGTGGAGGTGACTCTAGCTCGGTGGAGCTACTTTGTATTTTGTATCGCCGGGATATTCACCTGTGTGCCTTGTTTTTCTCCAGTGCACCGTATTTACCGCACTGGGGTGTTTTACGCATTGCTGCGTACCGCTGTGTTCCGGAATAAACCATATATTCTGTGATTTACCCTCCTGCGCCTGACTACGTCTAAAATCACCCACTACATTACTAGGTGAACAGCCTCTAGTAAACATGAGGTCTAGCGTATTGCCTGCCTTGTGAGTGGGAGGGGACTGGGAAAGGGTGAGGTCAAAAAAGGCAAGGAGGGGAAAGAAAGAACTGGAAAGAAATTAATCAAAGGCAGATGTCAGGAGGTTGAAGTCACCCAGTACGAAGAGCGGTTAGCCATTATCAGGAAATGAGCTCATCAAGGTGTCAAGCTCATTGAGGAAATCTCTAAGGGCACCTGGTGGGCGATAGATTAGAGCTCTGCTACCCGACCCGAGCCCGACATTATACACCGGGTTAGGGCCTGTTTTTTCATCAATAACTAGGGTAAGGGTAGGGCTCAGGTATCACTAAATTGATCACCAACATTTTTATGCTGAGCCATTTGCTTGTGCTTTGCTGCGCAGTACAGTACATATCTGACTAAGATCATAACATGAACCAATCATAAACATCTATGTTTTAGGACCAAATCAGAACCAATCGTAGACGTCTACGTTTGGGCCAAATCAAGACCGGTCCGGACCACACCAAATCTTCCTGCCATCCAGGACCTCTATACCAGGCGGTGTCAGAGGAAGGCCCTAAAAATTGTCAAAGACTCCAGCCACCCTAGTCATAGACTGTTCTCTCTGCTACCGCACGGCAAGCGTTACCGGAGCACCAAATCTAGGTCCAAGAGGCTTCTAAACAGCTTCTACCCCCAAGCCATAAGACTCCTGAACATCTAATCAAATGGCTACCCAGACTATTTCATATTATTTTATATTGATTTTTTTGTGTGATTTGTTTTGGCATTCTTTCTTAAAACTACATTGTTGGTTAAGGGCTTGTAAGTAAATATTTCACTGTAAGGTCTACACCTTTTGTATTCGGCGCATGTGACAAATAAACATTTGATTTGATTTGATCTCAACCAATTATAGACGTCTATGTTTGGGCCAAATATAAGCCGGACCGGACGTCTGTGGACATTGAAATCAAGGCAGGTTCAGACCAGACCAAATCTGAACTAAACATAGATATTAGGGCTAAAATCAACATCTGTGAATCAACGGTCCATGCTTAGTGGGACACTCGGCATCCCAAATGGCACCCTTTTCCCTACATAGTGCACTACTTTTGACGAGAGCCCTATGTACAGGGCTTATACTGCAAAAGTATTCATCCCCCTTGGCGTTTTTCCTATTTTGTTGCATTACAACCTGTAATTTAAATTGATTTTTATTTGGATTTCATTTAATGGACATACACAAAATATTTAATATTTGAAAGTGAAGTGAAATGAAAAAAATAACTTGTTTCAAAAAATTCTAAAAAATAAATAACGGAAAAGTGGTGCGTGCATATGTATTAACCCCCTTTGCTATGAAGCCCCTAAATAAGATCTGGTGCAACCAATTACCATCAGAAGTCACATAATTAGTTAAATAAAGTCCACCTGTGTGCAATCTAAGTGTCACATGATCTGTCACATGATCTCAGTATATATACACCTGTTCTGAAAGGCCCCCGTGTCTGCAACACCACATTATTAAAAAATTGAAAGAATATGCCACCACAACAAACCTGCCACCCACCAAAACTCACGGACCAGGCAAGGAGGGCATTAATCAGAGAGGCAACATAGAGACCAGATAACCCTGAAAGAGCTGCAAAGCTCCACAGCGGAGATTGGAGTATCTGTCCATAGGACCACTTTAAGCCGTACACTCCACAGAGCTGAGCTTTACGGAAGAGTAGCCAGAAAAAAGCCATTGCTTCAAGAAAAAATAAGCAAACACGTTTGGTGTTCGCCAAAAGGCATGTGGGAGACTCCCCAAACATATGGAAGAAGGTACTCTGGTCAGATGAGACTAAAATTGAGCATTTTGGCCATCAAGGAAAATGCTATGTCTGGTCAAACCCAACATCTCTCATCACCCCGAGAACACCATCCCCACAGTGAAGCATGGTGGTGGCAGCATCATGCTGTGGGGATGTTTTTCATCGGCAGGGACTGGGAAACTGGTCAGAATTGAAGGAATGATGGATGCCGCTAAATACAGTGAAATTCTTGAGGGAAACCTGTTTCAGTCTTCCAGAGATTGAGACTGGGACGGAGGTTCACCTTCCAGCAGGACAATGACCCTAAGCATACTGCTAAAGCAACACTTGAGTGGTTTAAGGGGAAACATTTAAATGTCTTGGAATGGCCTAGTCAAAGGCCAAACCGCAATCTAATTGAGAATCTGTGGTATGACTTAAAGATTGCTGTACACCAGCGGAACCCATCCAACTTGAAGGAGCTGGAGCAGTTTTGCCTTGAAGAATGGGCAAAAATCCCAGTGGCTAGATGTGCCAAGCTTATAGAGACATATCCCAAGAGACTTGCAGCTGTAATTGCTGCAAAAGGTGGCTCTACAAAGTATTGACTTTGGGGAGGTGAATAGTTATGCACGCTCAAGTTTTCTGTTTTTTTGTCTTATTTCTTGTTTGTTTTACAAAAAAAAATATTTTGCATCTTCAAAGTGGTAGGCAAATTGTGTACATTAAATGATACAACCCCCCAAAAAATCAATTTTTATTCCAGGTTGTGAGGCAACAAAATAGGGGGGGGTGAATACTTTCGCAAGCCACTATACAAAACATTAGGAACACCTTCTCTTTCCATGACATGGACTGACCAGGTGAATCCAAGTCAAAGCTATGATCCCTTATTGATGTCACCTGTTAAATCCACTTCAATCAGTGTAGATAAAGGGGAGGAGACAGGTTAAAGAATGATTTTTAAGCCTTGAGACAATTGAGACATGGATTGTGTATGTGTGCCAATCAGAGGGTGAATGGGCGAGACAAAATATTTGTATTTGTATTTATTAAGGATCCCCCACTCTTCCTGGGTTCCAGCAACATTAAGCCAGTTATATACAGTTTAAAATATTACATGACATTACATTTCATAACACTTTTCACAACACATTGTGTTCCCTCATGCCACTACTCTACTACCACATATCTACAATACAAAATCCATGTGTACGTCAGTGGAGGCTCCTCAGAGGAGGAAGGGGAGGACCATCCTCCTCAGTGAATTTCATAAAAATACAAATGGAAAAACATAGAAAAAGTTATCATTTTCAGATAAAACTATACTAAATATATTCACGTCACCAAATATTTGATTAAAACACACTGTTTTTCAATGGTCTACAGTAGCCTCAACAGCATTCTGTAAGGTAGCACAATGGTGTAGCCGGAGGACAGCTAGCTTCCGTCCTCCTCTTGGTACATTGACTTCAATACAAAACCTAGGAGGCTCTTGGTTCTCACCCCCTTCCATAGACCTACACAGTAATTATGACAACTTCCGGAGGATGTCCTCCAACCTATCAGAGCTCTTGCAGCATGAACTGACATGTTGTCCACCCAATCAAAGAATCAGATAATTAATGTAGTACTGAAAGCATAAGCTACAGCTAGCTAGCACTACAGTGCATAAAATGTGGTGTGTAGTTGACTCAAAGAGAGAGAAAGACAATAGTTGAACAGTTTTCAACAAATTATTTTCTTCAAAAATTAAGGGGAAGCAAGAGAGAGAGAGATATCATCTTTTTTTTCTTTCACTTTCAGTTTCACTTACTTAGCTAGCAAATGCAGCTGGCTAGTTTAGTTACTCAAACACCCGGCTCATACAGAGGGATGCTATGTTAGCTAGCTGGCTATGACTATCCAACACAACATTGAAACTCTTCCAAGCCAAGGTAAGCTTTTGGTTTTATTAATGTATTGCCTCCGGGGCCCGCCAGAGTAACTGCTTACTGACTATATACTGTAACGTTACTGTATGATTGTAGCGGGTTTACTAACGCATTAGTTATATTAGCTATGTTGACTAGGACGTTACTTTAGCTAATATGGGGACAACAATGTAGGCTGTGTGTAGCGGTTATGACATGGTTTGGCTTGGAAAGGTTTTTTCTCCTGGTCACATACAGTTGATGTGTTGTTCATTGAAGTCCACAAACGAAGGGAAAAGGTGAGAGGAGGATAGTGCATAGAGGAGGAACTGTGTTTATGCGTGAGACAGGGGTGTATTCATTCTGCCGATTCTGTTGAAAAACGTTTCTTAAATGGAAGCAAACGAAACGGGGATAAAAATACCTGAATTTTTCTAATAGAAACTCTCGTTTGCAACTGTTGGACTAATGATTACACCCTAGATAAGCTAGATGCAGGCAAGAGTGTGCAAGGCGGTATTGAATGTGTCACTGTCTGTTCATGTGTCACTGCCTGTCATCTCAAATTTTTCTCTCAACCTGTATGCACCTACGTTGTAAACTTTAATTAATAGGCTAGGTTGATGGGTATAGGGAAACATTTGAGTATCATGTAGTAGCCTAAACCTATCAATGTTACATTGAACTGGGTGAATGAAATATATGACAGTCATCCAACATGCTGTAATACAAATAAGGCCATGCTCATGAAAAAAAATAATTGTCCTCCCTCATCATAAGTGGCACTGACCACCACTGGTGTACGTGTGTGTATAGTGCATGTCTTATCATGTGTTTGTGTAAGCGTGTGTCTGTGCCTGTGTTTGTGTCTCTTCACAGTCCCCGCTCTTCCATAAGGTGTATTTTATTATGTTTTTTAAATCTGATTCTACTGCTTGCATCAGTTACCTGATGTGGAATGGAGTTCCATGTAGCCATAGCTCTATATAGTGCTGTGCGCCTCCCATAGTTTGTTCTTGACTTGGGGATTATGAATAGACCTCTGGTGGTGTATGCATGGGTGTCCGAGCTGTGTGCTAGTAGTTTAAACAGACACCTCGTGCATTCAGCATGTCAACACTTCTTACAAAAACAAGTAGTGATGAAGTCAATCTCTCCTCCACTTTAAACCATGAGAGATTTACATGCATATTATTAATGTTATGTCTCCGTGTACATTTAAGGGCCAGCCATGCTGCCCTGTTCTGAAAATTGTAATTTTTTCGAGGTCCCTCTTTGTGGCACCTGACCACACGACTGAACAGTAGTCCAGGTGCAACAAAACTAGGGCCTGCATGACCTGCCTTGTTGTTAGTGTTGTTAAAAAAGGCAGAGCAGTGCTTTATTATGGACAGACATGTTTTGACCATGACAGTTTACAATCCAGCATTACTCCAAGCAGTTTTGTCACATTATTTATTACAAGATTTAGTTGAGGTTTAGGGTTTAGTGAATGATTTGTCCCAAATACAATGCTTTTAGTTTTTTTTAAATATTTAGGACTAACTTATTTCTTGCCACCCATTCTGAAACTAGCTGCAGCTCTTTGTTAACCTCTTAAGGATCGGACCCTTTTTTTAAATTTTCGCCTAAAATTACAAACCCAAATCTAACTGCCTGTAGCTCAGGACCTGAAGCAAGGATATGCATATTCTTGATACCATTTGAAAGGAAACACTTTGAAGTTTGTGAAAAAATGAAACGAATGTAGGAGAATATAATACATTGGATCTGGTAAAAGATAATACAAACAAAAAAACATGCAATTTTGTTTTGTTTTTTGTTCCATCATCTTTGAAATGCAAGAGAAAGGCCACAATACAATATTACAGTTTAGGTGCAATATAGATTTTGACCACTAGATGGCAGCAGTGTGTGTGCAAAGTTTCAGATATATCCAGTGAAGCATTGCAATACTGAACTATTTTGTATCAAGTCTGCCCAAATGTGCCGAATTGGTCAATTGATTCATTTTCAAGTACATAACTATAGAAAACATACAAAAATGATATGGTAATACAAAATGTAAGTTTACACACTCCCAGGAATGTCATACATGATGGATCATTAGCTTATACACTAACTTTCACACATCTAAATGGCCGGGCGGGGTGGGTTTGGAGCCAGAGAAAGCAGGGGTTCAAACTGTAGAACCCAGTTCCTACATTTGAATATAAAAATGGATTTTATCAAACAAAACTATGCTACATGTTATCTCTGGGACCCTTAGGATGACAAATCAGAGCAAGACTACTGAATGTAAGTACATTATTTACCTTCAGAGGTGATTGTGCCTCCTGAGTGGCGCAGTGGTCTAAGGCACTGCATCGCAGTGCTAACTGTGCCACTAGAGATCCTGGTTCGAATCCAGGCTCTGTCGCAGCCGGCCGCGACTGGGAGACTCATGGGCGGCGCACAATTGGCCCAGCGTCGTCCAGGGTAGGGGAGGGAATGGCCGGCAGGGATGTAGCTCAGTTGATAGAGCATGGCATTTGCAACGCCAGGGTTGTTGGTTTGATTTCCACGGGGGGCCAGTATAAAAATAAAAGTAATATGTATTCACTAACTGTAAGTCGCTCTGGATAAGAGCGTCTGCTAAATGACTAAAATGTAAATGTAAAATTGTTTCAAACCAGTTGCCGTGATACGTTTTTTGTTGTTGTGCACTCTCCTCAAACAATAGCATGGTATTTTTCACTGTAATGGCTACTGTAAATTGGACAGTGCAGTTAGATTAACAAGAATTTAAGCTTTCAGCCCATATAAGACATGTCTATGTCCTGGAAAGTTTGCTGTTACTTACAACAGTCATGCTAAACACATTAGCGGACGTTAGCTCAACCGTCCCGTACAGGACACCGATCCCGTAGAGGTTAAGTGTTACAGTGATTTCACTCACTGTAGTAGCTGACGTGTATAGTGTTGATTCATCCTCATACATAGACACATTGGCTTTACTTAAAGCCAGTGGCATGTCATTAGTAAAGATTGAAAAAAGTAAAGGGCCTAGACAGCTGCCCTGGGGAATTCCTGATTCTACCTGGATTATGTTGGAGAGGCTTCCATTAAAGAACACCCTCTGTGTTCTGTTAGACAGTTAACTCTTTATCCACAATATAGCAGGGTGTGTAAAGCCATAACATATACGTTTTTCTAGTAGCAGACTATGATCGATAATGTTAAAAGCCGCACTGAAGCCTAACAAAACAGCTCCATTTTACATTTAGCAGACACTCTTATCCAGAGCGACTTACAGTTTGTGAGTGCATACAATATTTTTACATACTGGCCCCCCGTGGGAATCAAACCCACAACCCTGGCATTGCAAACACCATGCTCTACCAACTGAGCTACATCCCTGCCGGCCATTCCCTCCCCTACCCTGGACGACGCTGGGCCAATTGTGTGCCGCCCCATGGGTCTCCCGGTCGCGGCCGGCTACGACAGAGCCTGGATTCGAACCAGGATCTCTAGTGGCACAGCTAGCACTGCGATGCAGTGCCTTAGACCACTGCGCCACTCGGGAGACTAGCTCCCACAATCTTTTTATCATCAATTTCTCTCAGCCAATCATCAGTCATTTGTGTAAGTGCCAAGATTGTTGAATGTCCTTCCCTATAAGCGTGTTTGCCAAGTGTGCAAAGCTGTCATCAAGGCAAAGGGTGGCTATTTGTGGTCCTCTGTAGCTCAATTGGTAGAGCATGGCGCTTGTAACGCCAGGGTAGTGGGTTCGATCCCCGGGACCACCCATACGTAAAAATGTATGCACACATGACTGTAAATCGTTTTGGATAAAAGCGTGTGCTAAATGGCATATTATATTTTATTATATTATTTGAAGAATCTCAAATATAAAATACATTTTGATTTGTTTAACACTTTTTTGGTTACTACATGATTCCATATGTGTTATTTCATAGTTTTGATGTCTTCACTATTATTCTACAATGTAGAAAAAATAAAAAAAATAAAGAAGAACCCATGAATGAGTAGGTGTGTCCAAACATTTGACTGGTACTGTATATACTGAACAAAAATATTAACGCAACATGTATAGTGTTGGTCCCATATTTGTTTACATCACTGTTAGTGAGTATTTTAGCAAGAAGCTGATTAAACAGCATGATCATTACACAGTTGCATCTTATGCTGAAGACAATAAAGGCCATTTTAAAATGTGCGGTTTTGTCACACAACACAATGCCAGAGATGTCTCAAGTTTTGAGGGAGCATGCAATTGGCATGCTGACTACAGGAATGTCTTCCAGAACATTTGCCAGAGAATTGAATGTTCATTTCTCTACCATAGGCCGCCTCCAACGTCATTTTAGAGAACCTGGCAATATGTCCAACCGGCCTCACAACCGCAGACCATGTGTAACCACGCGATTCCAGGACTTCCACATCCGGCTTCTTTACCTGTCACCCGGACAGCGGATGAAACTGAGGAGTATTTCTGTCTGTAATAAAGCCCTTTTGTGGAGAAAAACTCATTTTGGTTGCCTTTGCCTGGCTCCCCAGTGGGTGGGCCTATGCCTTCCCAGGCCCTCCCATGGCTGCGCCCCTGCCTGTGACACTTGTGGGGGTCCAGAAAAATAATGTTGTAACCGACCATACTTGATAAGATTGCACAATATGGAAAATGAATAGTTTGAGAGAAAAATTTTTATTTTCTCAGTAAAAGTCGCTTGGTTTTGTGAGTAGCTCACCAGCAGGTTTGAATTAATTTTTAACTGTGAATGTAAAACGTCAATGGTTACCTGCCTAATCACATGCTCTCTGTTTGTTCAGTTTGTCACTTGCAGGCTATCGTCTTCTCTAATCATGTCTCTGTGTCTCATGTTTATCATGAGAGTAAATGTTCAATAGTTACCTGCCTAATCCTTAACTCTGTTTGTTCTGTTTGTCCTTTGCAGGCCACTGTCCTCTCTCAGCATGTCTCTGTGTCTCATGTTCATCATGAGAGTTAATGGTTAATATTGCTTCTATTACTTCTTCTCTCTGTTTGTTCTGTTTTTCCCTTGCAGGCCACCGTCCTTTGTCATCATGTTTCAGTGTGTGCCCTCTAACCTCTGTGTGCTGATGCTGCTGACCCTGCTGCTGCTGTATCCATTTAATTTCATCTACGTGGGGCTCAGTCCAAGACCTGGCTACCATCTATACTGTCTGTCTAACACACACACAGACATAAAGATATACACACACAGACACACACACACACACACATACATCATTTACAGATACACACACACAATGTACAGATACTCACACACACACACACACAAACACACACACACACACACACATATGCAATGTAGAGATACACACACACACCACATCTCCCCCATCCATACTCACTAATTCCTCTCCTCCTTTCCTCTCCTCTCCTGCAACGTTTACAGTTTTTTTCAATTGTTTAAGCACAATTTTGAAAACAGGGCCCGGTTTGTCAAAACACTACACACAATTAGCACAACCCTACACCAAAGTAACACAACACTTCAGATCATTTGCAAAATGGAACACTTTTGTCAAAACTATACACGACTTCATAAAAACAATATTTTGTTACCATACGAAACACACACATTTCATATGACTTCAATCTTTTTGAACCAGTTACACACTGCTGTTGCTAACCTAAAACACTTTTAGCAAGTCTAATTCTCAGTGATTAGAGTACTGTAAATGAAGTACACAGAGAAAGTGCAACTATACAAACACTACACAAGACCAATGCTGCAGACTGAGGAAAATATCATTTATTTCTCTCCATATACCCAAATCAGTCAACATGTCAACATGGAGAATCACAACAAAACATGTCCCAGTTTTCATGCTACTACAGTAGTGCGCATAACACTGTTAGCTCAGCAAACAACAGACAAACGTAAAATACTGTATCCAGTACAGGTTACAATTACAGTAAATAACAACAACAACAAACATAAAAAATAATCTGAAAAAAACTGACAATATTGTACAGAAAATACTACAGTAAACATGCTATACATTATCTCTTCACCTAGCTGGATCTGGCCAAATAATTTTATCAACATCACAAGCAATATCCTTATTAGCAAGACAACGCGGGAAGAACCGTCTTGAATGTCGAATCCATCCTTGCACAGCTGCGGCGTCGACTTGGTCACAGGCGTCCTCCATGGCCTGAATGAGGGGTACCTGAGCCTGGGGCTGGAGATCGTAAACCTTCCACCGCCGTGCAGAGAAAAACTATTCGATAGGGTTTAGAAACGGAGAGTATGGTGGAAGGTATAGTACTGTCAACTGTGGATGGTGTTGAAACCAGTTCTGAACCAAAGCAGAGCGGTGGAATGACACATTGTCCCAGATGACAGTGTATTGCATCTGGTGCATTTCATTACCTGCTGTGACGATGTGTTGCAATCGGTCCAAAAATACGAGAATGTGAGGTGTGTTGTAAGGGCACATTTTGGCATGACGGAGGAGAACCCCATGCTGTGAAATGGCAGCGCAAAGGGTGATGTTACCCCCACATTGCCCTGGGACATTGATTATAGCCCTGTGGCCAATGATATTTCTGCCTCTCCTTCTTGCTTTTGTGAGGTTGAACCCTGCCTCATCAATATATATGAATTCATGCAGGATTTCCTCAGCATCCATCTGCAAAACTCTCTGAAATACAGTGAAAGACAAGATTGTGTAGTTCAGGAAAGGTCTAGTATACAGTCAATGTAAAAAAGTAATGTGTGCAGTATGCAACATCACAGTGCTAAAGTGAACAATACAAACCTCCACATACTCATGCCGCAGCCGTTTGACCCTCTCTGAATTCCGCTCAAAAGGCACTCGATAAAGTTGTTTCATTTGAACCTGATGTCTTTTCAGGATGCGTGCCAGTGTTGACTGAGAGACCTGATGGACATTATTGAAAATGGCATGGTCACCGATAATGTTGGCTTGTAGTTCTCTGAGCCTGATAGCATTATTGGCCAAAACCATGTTTATTATCTCTCTCTCTTGTTCTTGCGTGAATATGGGCCCCCTTCCTCCTTGTCGTTCCCGACCCTCAATCCTATGTAGAGAATAATACATGTAACTTACTCTACAGGAAGGGGTATCACAAGTGCTGATATGGTGCATACAATAAACGGCTGATTACTGTAACTGTAGACAGATCTTCTTTTACCTTTTTTCCTGTCGAAAAGTCCTTATGACAGATGCCACTGTATATCTGCTAAGATTTGGCTGAACTCTCAGTCCAGCCTCCCTCAGCGTCAATCCGTGGTTCACAACATGGTCCACTAGTGTTGCACGAATGTCATTTGATAAGTTTGGTCCTCTTCTTCTTTGTGCACGTTCTCCTCCTGCTTCAGGTCTTCCTCGACCTCTGGCTCGGCCTCTGCCTCTTCCTCTACCTCCTTCTCCTCCTCTGTGTACTCCTCCTCTCACCCTCACTCTTCTTCTGACTCCTTCCATTTTGGTTGAAGGCAGGTGAACCTACCTGCTGCATTTTTATAGAGCTTAAACCTGTTTGGTGTGTCTACAATTTAGCAATCATTTGTTTGTGCACCTGATGGCTGTGTTTAACAGATTGGCTCATAGGTGTGGTAATTTGACAGTCAGTGCTTTGGAATTGCAAGGACGTGACATCATGATATACTTCTGTGTCTGATGTATACAAGTGTGTTTAGTGTTTTGCAAATCACTGTGTGTAATGTTTTGCAAATAGTGTGAAGCTGACAATGTGCTTACAGTTGTGCAAATCTAGTATCGTATCTGAAGATTATGCCTTTGTTAAATGTTTTTCATGACGAAATGGAATGTTGGTTATGTTAGTATCAAAAGGCAATATTTAGTATAAGGTAACATATAATAGACAGGAAGTGTATTGTAAACTGGCCAGCAGAGGGAGCCCATCTTGTTGCATTGGTTATAAATAGGGGTACACGAAGAAGATAGGACAGAGCAGACATTAGAATTGGACGCCACTGCTCTCCGGACCACGCGTGTCTGTAAACTCATGCTGAAGCTTGTGGTCTGAATAAACCTTATGATCAATGTTCAGTATGAGCAGACTCCTTTTGTTGACAGCAATAATTGCCACCATTCATCATATACTACATAATGGCGAGCTTGCCAGGAGGGATGATGCAATCCTTCTTTGCTGCATTTGGAGTTGCCAAGCTAACTCAAGCTAACTTCGGTCTGGAGTCATGACCCGACTAGACACAGCTAAGTTGTTGGTTTTGTTACTGCTTGTGTACACTGGAGGAGTGTACCCTTATGACTGTGCCTTAGGTGGTGTTTTTGCTGATGACTGGGGTCTGGCTAATCATTATACAAATTTTAAAAATTGTTTATAGAGATGTGTTGTTTGAATAGTAAGTCAAGAACAGTCGGGGCCAAGATATGTATACAATTTTAGAGCATTGCAGGTTTAGATAAGCCCTCGTGACGAGGCGACCACAGGGTGGGCCAAAATCCTGGACATGCGTTATGAGTGTTCAGGTTCAGTCTGGGACTGGGGGTTGGTGGGACATTTCTTGGGGATGGCTTACTCAACTTCTGTTCGACGGGATAGTTGCATTGGGGGGGATCGCTCACTGAAATAGCCATACCCACGGCAGAATAAATTTAGGGCAAACGAAACAGTACTCAATTAAAGGAACGCAATGCTGGGTTTTGTTACATGTTGTAGGCTGCAGTTAGCGAAAGGCTAGTGCTAAAGGCTAATTGTGTTGCGTGCTACATGATAATCTCAACCTTAGAGGTCCACTGCAATGGATTCAAGCCTCTTAAACTTGTTTGTATGTGGTGGAACTGAAAGTTTTACGCAAATGTGAGCTCTGTTATGTGTAATTGTGTGAGTATAACGTATAAAATAGTGACGCTGTAGCGTAATGCTATCGGTCTATTGTGTGGGAAGCATGGGCTTAAGGGGTTGTGCGCATGTGCGTGTGATTTTACGGGGGCTAAAAACTACGACATGAGGTCGCGTTGAGCCTACAAAACAAAATGGTGGCTTAGGGTCAGAGGTCTTTGGGGTTTCTTTGCAGGGGTTTAATAGCTACTGAGAAGGAAAGGTGGACACCATCTTTTAAAATCGTTAGAGTGACTTTTATTTGAACGGGAAACTATTTGGCGATATGTAGTAAAGTTATAAATCAAATATATGTTGACGGAGTATAATTAATTAAATTAAAAGACGATTAAAATTAAATGAAATGTTTTGGAGCGATCTATGTAATAAATGATATTTGCGCATGCGTGGGATTCTGCAAAACAACACATTGGTTAAACTGCAGGGGGAGACAGAGGAACACAGACGACGAAACCAATACGCATAAAGAGATTTTAACACGATGATTCTAGTTTAAACTGTGATTGGTTAAAGATGAAACTTGTTTTGTAGCCTATTGAATTTATAAATTAAATATAGGATAACGGATTATAATAGATTGAATTAAATAATTAAATGACGGATTAAAATCAAGGTTTTTGGGCGATCTATAATTAGTCCTGAGTTTAGTCTTAGAGTGAATAATGTAGAACGAATGAATATTGAATGGTTGGAAATACTCAGTGATGGCATGAACTACTAAAAGCTGTTCTTGTGTCTTTGTCCCTTGTCATGAGAGAGGGGGAGCGAGGAGATACAGGAAGTGATCACGTCACGTGGCAGAGGATCAAGTCAAAAAGGTTTTGGTACTGATTGTGGTTACAAGATCTTTCCCTAACAAGATATGTGATGTTATGACGATTTCGCATAAGCTTGGCAAACTGATTCATTAAAAATTGCATTTTGGAGGCTATGTGCATCACTGGGGTTTAATTACAGATGTGTTGGGAATCCAGGATGGATTGAGGATTCTTCTGTAAATGTATGATAATTAGAGCTAATAGAGCAAGGGGTTATGGGAATTGGAGTATTGAAGGGTTGTAAGGTTAGAAGGCTTTGTTTATGGGTATTTTAGTCTGAAGTTTACTAACTTCATTTACTTGCATTTGATGGGTTGTGGTAAGATAGCCAACACTAATTGATATTGGTGACATAGGAATAGGAATTGGGGTTAATTATTCAGGATGGTTAATGGATTTGTTTAGGTTATATTAAGAATTACAGGGGGGAAGCTTATATAACTTATATAGTCTAAAATAGGATAGTTCACAATAAAGGAATATAAAGGGCTTGATATAGGGGAAAATTGATTAAAATAGTCATTTTTTGATCAAAGTAGGGTTAGAGTAGTGTTAGGAGAGACTAATGGCAGATGTTAGTACACCTTTCTCACATATGGATTCAGCAGAAAGACATCATCCAGCAGGGTGATTATGGCATCAGAGATGAAGACGAATACGAGCAGAAACAACGATGAAGATGAATCCAGAAGACGGAAGAAAACCGAGATGTCTGGGAACTTAAGGAGATGAGGATGATGACGATGAGAGTGATTGATGAGAGGCCATGGGTGGAGGTGACTCTGTGATCAGAAGGAAGTGGCAAGAGAGGAAAGAAGGATACTGGAGACTTGATCTCTGATGAAAGTTGAACGAAGAAGGAGACAAGAGATTCGAGTTCTGATGAAGAAAGTGATGAAGATTTGGAGATGAAAGGTGTTGTATGTTCAAGAGGATTTTATCCTACAATGACTAGCAAAGAAGAAATGGAGGTATAGACCGATGCTTATCATGCCTGGATAAAGCGAATAGTTTAGAAGAAGTAACACCGCTGAAGATACAGAAGAGGAGAAACTGCTGAGGAAAGGATCCCAAGAATTGAAGAAGAAGAATACATTGAGGCAAAGATGCTGAAGAAAAGTAAGAAGATGATGGAAGACGATATTTCGAGGACAGAACTTGAAATATAAGCTTTTGAAGAATCCTGATATGTCAACAACAAAGAACAGGACGAAGAAACTCTGAGAAGTCAATCATACAATTGGTGGAGAAGAGAAGCTTGTGTGATGAAGAATCAGAGTGAACCAAATCAACAATCACTGTTACAGCTTCAACTGAACAATATCCGGAAGGGGGGTATCAGCTGAGAGCATCGATTAGAGAAGAAGAGAAAATAGCCAACAATTGAAGTAAAAACAACCGACCATTAGAAGTGATAGTGAATAGGGGAAAAACTTATCTGGGTTCAGCCTAAAGAGGTTAAACATATCACTCTGTAAAATAAACTAATTAGGTTAGGATAGGGATTTGAAGTAGTAAAACAGTTTACTCTTCGGGAATCAATTGAGCTCTGTTATAGAAGTCAAATAGGAATTACAATAGACATACTAATATTAGAAGATACTGTTATTGCAGTGTTGGGAAGAGAATTGAATTGTACAATAAGATGTACACTAGACTGTCTAAGACAATCTGTCTGAAAACTTAATAGGGGTGACTGTTATTTTGGGTTATATTCTTACACTAAGAGATTTGAGGTTAGGCTAAAAGGTGTTTAGTCGGTTTTGCCAAGTCTGTGTAAAGGAGTCAGGAGCAGGTGGGGAATTCCCAATCACGTATTCTAAAAATTGGTGGGGAAGGAATTTTGTCAATAAATCAGGGGAAAAGGTTTTAAATGTTATGAGAGAAAAGATTAGATTAAAATAAGTTAGGAGAACTAGGGGTGAAGGAACTCTGAGACAGTAAGCTAAGTTTCAAAGTTAGTAGTAAGACAGAGAGAGAACAGTGAGGAAGGACATTTTAAAGTTTAGTGGGGAGATATGGTAGGAGTTTAAATCGATTAGGAGCAGATGCATTGAGAAAGTATGTGTTGCTGAATGATTTGAGGGTGATTGAGTATCTATATTTACAGTTTCCAGCAGGGAGATCAAGGTCATTATAGGTGTATTTTGTGTAATCAAAAGTTTGAAAGTCAGGGATTTAGAGATAGGACTGCGATTTGGGGAAAAAGTGACACTAGTGGTGATGGATGGAAGTACAAGGAAAGAGTTCAAAGTCTTAGGGGAAAACTGGGGGAAAATTAGGAGTAACTAAGGACATCAACACGTGAGGCTATTATAACAACAGTAAGAAGCAATTTAACTCTTTCAACATTGATAGGTATTAAAGTCATAAATATATTGCATTTGATTATAAGGGAACCAATACAGCACCAATTTTAGGGGGAAAACACTTATTAGGGTTTAGGATGGGGACGTTTCTCTCATATGGAGAGATAATTATGGAGAATAAGTGTTGTTATTAGGACCAGGAGTAAAAGGAGGTATAGTTTAGAAGAGGGTTAGGAGTGACTGTTCACTTATTTTGCGTAAGGTTACAGATAAAGATCAGGGAGAATATGTGTACTTATCTAGTGAAAGCATAGGAATTTGTTCCGGTTAAGAATTATTGGTTAAAGGGCTATGTAATTTGTAAGGTGATGCTTATAATGGAAGATTTGAAGTCTGTAAAACTTTCCACAGTCACAGAGGGAGTTAAGGATAAGTTTATTACAGTAGTCACTCCAACAGGGAATAATCGAATAGGATGTTGGTAGTTTCCCACTAGAGGGAATTAAGGGTTTTAATTCATCAACTAAATCAACAACGTTAATGGTAACTTTGGGAAGGGATTAATGATACGATGGTAATAGCAAATGTAGGAAGGATGACAACAACTTTTCTGAAATTAAAGGAGGCAGCAAGAGAGACTCAGGGGTTTAGGTTACTACGAATAGGGTTAAAAAGTAGAGCAGATAGTAGTAGAGAGCAATATAGGTTAATCTGAAATGGAGAAGAGAGATTCATCATGGAAGCTGCAGGATGGGGTCTTTTGATTTTGATGACAGAGGGGGGGGGCATCTGATCAGTGCTGCTCGTTCCTCTGTTGTGAAAATTAGAGATAGATTAACTCATTCGGTAAGAGTCAGTGAGGAATCTTGAGGGTTGATGTCTGTTGGGGATGCCAGCCCAAGACGTGTTAGACGGTCGCGCGGCCTCTGGCAGGTGTGGGTCAGGGTTATGCTTTGTCATGACTGTGGTATCGGCAACAGTCATTGACCGATAAAATAATGTCATTGTCAGAACAGTGGTTTAAGCCTAGGGTTTAGGTGTTCTTGGGTAAATGGATTACCCTATGGGAATTGTTAGATGGAAAGTAAAGTCAGGTAACAGTGGAAACCTGAAGTATTCAGGTGAACCAGTGAGGATAAAAGTTGTTGTTATTCTAATAAAACATATGAGGTAAGGGGTGTGTTTATGGGAAGATCAGATTGGGATGTTATAGGATTACTTAGGATAAGTATGACCTTAAGGGTAGTAATGACAAATAATATGTTACTTAGGACTTTGATGGTTAAAAGATTAGCTTTTGACTGACAATGTGACTATGGGAATTTTAGAGATATTTGGTAGGTTTGTGATGATAGAGTATATTCTTACCCTATGGGGGATAGGATGTTGTTACAGGTCAACGTTTAAGCTTCCATATGAGGTTTTTACCATTAAAAGAGGAGTGGTACCAATACAGGAATCTGAAGCTAGGGTTGAAAATGGGGTGAAAAGAGACATGGCTACAGGTCATAGTCTTCAAGCCTATCATTGAAGAATAAGTTTAAGGGAGAAGGGGGGACTTCATTCATGGTATGGTGTAACATTTGGGAAGATAATATTGATAAATATTAGTTATACTTTGAGTCCAGATAGTTCAGATAATATCACTGGGGTTATAGATGCATTATAAGGGATGCATTTGAAAGGATTTGGTTGCAAGATCAATTAGGCCAGTAGGGGCAGTGATGGGTTAATGACAGCTTTGATAGCAAGGTGTAATATGTTACTGACTTTTGAGGAAGCTATGAGATTGAAATAGGTTGGAGAATGATGCCGGTGTTGACTGTTCCGGATCTGGACGAAGACGGACGAGGGGGTCTAGATGGACTACTGAATGGATAAATATCCTTTTTGATTATTTGATCATTTTATTTTTATTGTTTCAAGGAAAACATTTTTTTTTTAGTATGATTTTAGTATGATTTATGAATCAAGGGGGGGATAGGTTAATGTGATTCATGCATCATTTATGTATCATTTTTTAAATTCTTAGGTGAAATGGAGGTTTAATTTGAAAGTGGTTGTTTTGCAAAGGATACTGTTTGGTCGTTTATTTTCTTGTCATTCCAGAAGCATTTGGGAGAACATGTGGAGATTGGAATACTCAAACAAAGACAATATGAAGGGAGAATATGACTGGAGGAGATGAAACAAGGAGGGTGTGGCTGATTCCATCATCAACAAGTCCATTGGAAGAGGACACTACAGGGAGATGAAGTGTAGTGGACTACATTCCAGTGTCTGCAATGAAATATAGACATATTTGATGTGTAATACATAATTGTGTCATATTCTTAGGTATTGATTTTAGTAGAATGATGTTTGATGTTATTGAATGCAGATGAGGATCTTAGATGCTTTTGTTTATTTCGGTGAATGTTTAGGGACAGAGAAGGTCTAGGAAGGGAGAGATTCATTGTACGATTCGATGGGTTGACCAGCCGTACAATGGATATTTATGGATAGGATTTTGTTTACATGTGTATTTAATTACATCATAGTTTCAAATGCATTTACATGGTTAATGAGGTTATCTGGAGTACCGACGGTGGTTGCCTGGGGCAGAGGGACCGTGAGAGAATTTTACTGTCTTGATTGATATGGATGGATGGCTGCTGGACAGTTTTTCGCTCTTACACTCCATAGAGATTTCTTCATATGTCATAGTAATGTATTCACACTTCATAAACAGGTATTTCATAGGAAGGTATTTACACTCTAGAGGAGAATGTGTTTGGTTTAATGTTAAAGATACTCAAGGAGATAAATGGTTAATAGTCATAATCTTATTCTGTTTGTTTTCGAGACGTTTATTTCGTCTCGAAAGGGGGGAATATCGTATCTGAAGATTATGCCTTTGTTAAATGTTTTTCATGACGAAATGGAATGTTGGTTATGTTAGTATCAAAAGGCAATATTTAGTATAAGGTAACATATAATAGACAGGAAGTGTATTGTAAACTGGCCAGCAGAGGGAGCCCATCTTGTTGCATTGGTTATAAATAGGGGTACACGAAGAAGATAGGACAGAGCAGACATTAGAATTGGACGCCACTGCTCTCCGGACCACGCGTGTCTGTAAACTCATGCTGAAGCTTGTGGTCTGAATAAACCTTATGATCAATGTTCAGTATGAGCAGACTCCTTTTGTTGACAGCAATAATTGCCACCATTCATCATATACTACACTAGCCTTGTGTTTTGCTCCTTGAGTGTAAGGTTTTGCTAATTGTGGGAAAAGTTTAATTTTAGTGTGTAAGCAATCGTAAAAAACTGTAACGTGACCATCCGTAGTGACATGTAAGGGAATCAATGTTGTGTATGCCTTTGTTGGGTACTGTGAGTCATGCCTTTCCCTAGCACTACTCTGTCCTGGTTGCATCTAACTTCACTCACAACATCACCTCAATATCAAGATGTTGTACCATCAGCAAGGACGCAAATGGAGAGTATAGAGACAGAGAAACACACACATACACTCACAACATTATCTCAGCCTCGCAATGCTGCAGTATCAGCAAAGACACAAAGGTAGAGTATACTCAGACAGACAGACAGACAGACAGACAGACAGACAGACAGACAGACAGACACATACACATACATACACACAAACATGCATGTGTGCACAAACACACTCACACATAAAGGGTAAGGGTATGTCATACTGATTACCTACTTGGTTGAAACGTTGTCACTTGACATGAAAAATATGATATAAAATACAATTTTTAAATAGTATTCGTTTTTAATTTTTTCCTTCAGATCAAAGTTCATCTGGACTGTCCTCGCAGTCGTCACCATGACGACATTGAAATCCTGATGGCGCGGGCCTGTCACTGCAACATGTGCTGCAAGTCACGCTACTGACACGTCACCGTGGCAGCGGGAACACGCGCTACACGCAGCAAACTGTAACATGAGGACTGGGATAAGAAAGAGACCCAAGGAGCGCAATCTGTCAATAAAATGTGTGTGAAAGGACTCATTGATTGAATGGTGTGTGTGTGTGTGTGTGTGTGTGTGTGTGTGTGTGTCTGTCTGTCTGTGTGTACACTACTTTTGCGTCTTTGCTGATAGTGCAGCGTTGCAAGGCTGAGAAAATGTTGTGTGTGTGTGTCTCTGTTACGGTCCGGCACTGTTGGTCCTGTTCCTGCTGGGTTTCCTTTCCCTTTTTCCCTGTGTGTGTTGTTTGTGTCTGTCTCCCCCTGCTGTGCAGTCCAGAGGATCTAGGTCAGGGGGCGTGGCCATTCTCTCACAAGATCAGTTACATCCAGCTGCAGCTCGTTGTCAACAATCAGCCAGCAGTTATCTACCCGGGCTGGACACCTCTCCAGCGCCAGTTCGTTCCTACACTACCTGTGGTAACTTGGCCCCGTACAGCAATCTCAGTCTAGTTGTTACTATCTCAGCATTATAGTTGTTTCTGCCACGTTTTGTAACCTGTCTCTCCTTCGACCAGATCCCGTCTGTTCCTGCTGCCTGCCTACCTGCCATTCCCACGCCGCAACCTGCTCATCTGTTGTCTGATATCCTCGTCATCCAGCTCTCCGGACTACTGGCTCTCCCCCCACTCAGCTCCTACCCCGGTCTGAAGCTATTCCACCCTGAACTGTTTCTCTCTGCCAATTCACGCTGAATAAACGACATCCTAATTCACCCTCTGTTGTCCGTGTGTCCGTCTCTGCACCTGAGTCCCCCACCAAGCCTAATAGAACGAACTGGCCAAACATGGACTCAGCAGAGATGCCACATGAAACAACGGGTGATGGCGTACAACGCGCCCTCCATTCACAGGGAATGGTATTGGGACAACACGACCAACTCATCCGGACTCTTGTGGATAACAACCAGCAGTTGTTGGATCAAGTATCTCATCTCACCTCTCAGGTAGCTAACCTGGTAACACTCACTACCCTTCCTCCCTCTGCTTCTCCTCTGCCTGTTCCTCCTACAGTGGCTCCAGGCTCGGCTTCCGCTCCTGCCCTTCGGGAACCCCCCTACAACCTCACCCGAACCTTTCACCGGGGACCTGAACAAATGCCGTGGTTTCCTGCTTCAGTGCCGCTTGGTGTTCCAACAGAAGCCCCTGTCTTTCTCCACGGAATCCTCAAAGGTACATTACGCACTGGGGTTAATGAGGGGCAAAGCTTTGATTTGGGCAGAAGCGGCTTGTTCTACTCAGCAGATTGCCAGCCTGTCGTTTGACGATTTTTCCTCTCAATTGAAAGTTGTGTTTGATCACCCGGACCATGCCGGGACCGCCACAAAGAGACTATTGAAGCTACGACAGGGCACGGGTAGCGTGGCTGAATACGCCATTGATTTTTGGACCTTGGCAGCCGATTCCAAGTGGAATGACGAAGCTCTTCAGGGAGCGTTTGTGAACGGTCTAAGTGACACGATTAAGAATGAACTAGCTGTTCGTGATGAGCCTGCTAACCTTCATGTTCTCGTTTCCCTTGCTACACGAATAGACAACAGGCTACGGGAGAGGAGACAGGAGAGGGGCGGTCGGGTCCACACCGCAGGCGGGGCCCCCTCGCTTTCTGCAGCCCGAGCTACACCACCACTCGGACACCGCCCACACACCGCAGCGGATCCCTCCACGGAACTAGACGAGCCCATGCAGCTGGGCCGTGCTCGCCTGTCCCCTGCCGAAAAGGAACGGCGTATGCGGGCTGGTGAGTGCATGTACTGTGGGGACCGCACTCATTTCCTGGTTAACTGTCCGGTTCGCCCAAAAGGCCAAGCTCGCAGGTAAAAGTGGGCGTACTTGCGAGTGCTACACCTGACTCAATGCCCACAGCACCCCGTCTAGTTATCCCAGCTACAGTCCAGTTCAGGAATCTATCTCTCCCACTAGCTGCTCTAATCGACTCTGGTGCTGAGGATAGTTTCCTTGACGTCAACCTGGTCACTCAGGCTGAGATCCCTGTTAAGCCTCTGCCTAAGCCTATAACAGTTACCGCTATTGACGGCCATCAGTTTGCCAACATCACCCACCAAACTGTCCCCGTTTCTCTCATGCTGTCCGGCAATCACAAAGAAACCATCCAGTTTAAAGTAGTCTCCTCCTCGGCCTCCCCCTTATCCTCGGTTTCCCTTGGCTTAGCCTTCACAACCCCCATATTGACTGGCAAAACCACAAGATACACAGTTGGAGCACTCACTGCCATTCTGTTTGCCTGGGGTCGGCTATTCCGCCCTCGGTCGGCTCCCCTGCTTCCCCTGTCAAAACCCCAGACCTCTCTTCAGTCCCTGAGGAGTACCTGGACCTGGCCGAGGTATTCAGTAAGTCCAAGGCACTTTCATTACCACCTCATAGGCCATACGATTGCGCTATTGAGTTACTGCCTGGAGCCCCTTTGCCGTCCAGTCGGCTTTTCAATCTGTCCCGTCCTGAGAGAGAAGCTATGGAAACCTACATAGGCGACTCCCTAACCTCTGGCATCATTCGTCCCTCATCTTCCGCTGTTGGAGCTGGGTTCTTTTTTGTTGAGAAGAAGGACAAAACATTACGCCCCTGCATTGACTACAGAGGACTAAATAACATCACAGTCAGAAATACATACCCCCTGCCTCTCATCAACTCAGCATTTGAACCCCTTCATGGTGCCACCGTGTTTACCAAACTCGACCTACGTAACGCTTACCACCTCGTTAGGATCAGGCCGGAGACGAATGGAAGACTGGGTTCAATACCCCTCTCGGACACTTTGAATACCTAGTCATGCCATTCGGTCTCACTAACGCCCCAGCAGTGTTTCAGGCCATGGTTAACGATGTGTTGAGGGATTTTCTACACCGTTTTGTGTTTGTCTATTTGGATGACATTCTAATATTCTCTAAGTCACAGGATGAACACGTCTCCCACGTCCGTCTGGTTCTCCAACGCCTCATGGAAAACAAACTGTATGTGAAAGCAGAAAAATGTGAGTTCCACCGGCAGTCCGTCCCCTTTTTGGGCTTTATTATCGAGCGGGGACAAGTGTCACCAGACCCTGACAAGATCAGAGCGGTTGTGGAGTGGCCCACACCCACGTCTCGGAAGCAGCTACAACGCTTCCTGGGCTTCGCCAACTTCTACCGCCGCTTCATCAGGGGTTTCAGCCGAGTGGTTGCCCCCCTGACCAAGCTTACCTCCCCTAAGGTGCCATTCCTGTGGACGCCTGAGGCCGAGTCAGCCGTGAGTACATTGAAGGAACTGTTCACCACCTCACCTGTTCTTATTCATCCAGACACTAGTTTGCAGTTTATTGTGGAAGTGGACGCCTCTGATTCGGGGGTGGGGGCTGTCCTGTCACAACGTTCCCCCACGGACCAGAAGCTCCATCCTGTGGCCTTTTTCTCCAGGAGATTGACCCCTGCTGAGAAGAACTACGACGTGGGTAACCGGGAGTTGCTTGCTGTCAAGTTGGCGTTGGAGGAGTGGAGGCACTGGCTAGACGGAGCAGAGCAACCCTTCATAGTCTGGACAGACCACAAGAACCTGGCTTACATCCAGTCGTCCAAGAGGCTGAACTCCCGTCAGGCCAGATGGGCTCTGTTCTTCAGCAGGTTCAAGTTTATTTTAACATATCGTCCTGGCACACGTAATGTCAAGCCTGATGCTCTCTCTCGCCAGTTTACAGACAATGAAGACTCCAGCAATCCTGAATCTGTTCTGCCCGCTTCCTGTGTGGTGGCGGCGGTTCACTGGGAAATCGAGTCCCTCGTCCGATCGGCACAAGAGTTGGAACCTGGACCGGCCGATGGCCCCCCGACCTTCTCTATGTTCCCGCAGCCGTGCGGCCGCAAGTGCTCAACTGGATCCACACCTCACGCTTCTCCTGCCACCCTGGTATGAACCGTACACTGTCGCTACTGAAGAGGCACTTTTGGTGGCCATCCGCCGAGGCTGACGTCCGGGAGTACGTGGCGGCCTGTTCCATCTGTGCCCAAAATAAGGCTTCCCACAGGGCTCCTTCGGGCCTGCTGCGGCCTCTCCCAGTCCCGAGTCGTCCTTGGTCTCACGTGGGCTTGGACTTCGTCACTGGACTTCCTATGTCTGAGGGTAATGACACCATACTCACCATCGTGGACAGATTCTCTAAATCTGCCCATTTTGTTGCATTACCAAAATTACCATCTGCCAGTGAGACAGCCGACCTCTTTGTCCTACATGTATTCCGTCCCCATGGAATACCTGTGGACATAGTGTCCGATAGAGGCCCACAGTTCATTTCTCGGGTATGGAAGGAGTTTTGTTCGGCTCTGGGTGCCACTGTCAGTCTCTCATCAGGTTTCCATCCCCAGTCCAATGGCCAGACTGAGAGGACCAATCAGGACCTGGAGGCTGCTCTACGCTGTGTGACATCCCAGAACCCGTCCACCTGGGCCAAACATCTCCCGTGGGTCGAATATGCCCACAATTCCCTCACCTCATCTGCCACCGGCCTCTCACCTTTTGAGGCGGCTTTGGGGTACCAACCGCCATTGTTCCCGTCTCAGGAAAGGGAGTTAGCCGTCCCGTCAGTTCAGGATAACCTTCGTCGCTGCCGCAAGGTGTGGGTGGACACCCGTGAGGCTCTTCTACGGACAGCAGAGCGTAACAAGAGGGTGGCGGACAGGCACAGGGTAGTCGCTCCCCAGTTCCAGCCTGGTCAGCGAGTCTGGCTCTCCTCCAGCAACATTCCCCTGCGCACTGACTCCCGTAAGCTGTCGCCCCGGTATTTGGGTCCTTTCGAGATCGACTCCATCATCAACCCTTCGGCTGTTCGGTTGAAGCTTCCCCAGGCCATGAGAGTCCATCCTACATTTCACGTGTCCCAGCTGAAGCTGGTCTCCTCCAGCCCTTTGTGTCCGCCTGTGGATCCCCCTCCGCCCCCGCGTATTATTGACGACCATCCAGCCTACACGGTGCGGAGACTGCTGGACGTCCGGAGGCGTGGTAGAGGGTTTCAGTACCTGGTGGACTGGGAGGGATACGGTCCCGAGGAGAGGTCCTGGATTCCCCGACGATTTATACTGGATCCGCAGCTGGTGGCTGACTTCCATAGGGACCACCCTGACAAGCCGGGTGGAGTCGCCGGGTGGCGCCCGTTGAGGGGGTACTGTTACGGTCCGGCACTGTTGGTCCTGTTCCTGCTGGGTTTCCTTTCCCTTTTTCCCTGTGTGTGTTGTTTGTGTCTGTCTCCCCCTGCTGTGCAGTCCAGAGGATCTAGGTCAGGGGGCGTGGCCATTCTCTCACAAGATCAGTTACATCCAGCTGCAGCTCGTTGTCAACAATCAGCCAGCAGTTATCTACCCGGGCTGGACACCTCTCCAGCGCCAGTTCGTTCCTACACTACCTGTGGTAACTTGGCCCCGTACAGCAATCTCAGTCTAGTTGTTACTATCTCAGCATTATAGTTGTTTCTGCCACGTTTTGTAACCTGTCTCTCCTTCGACCAGATCCCGTCTGTTCCTGCTGCCTGCCTACCTGCCATTCCCACGCCGCAACCTGCTCATCTGTTGTCTGATATCCTCGTCATCCAGCTCTCCGGACTACTGGCTCTCCCCCCCACTCAGCTCCTACCCCGGTCTGAAGCTATTCCACCCTGAACTGTTTCTCTCTGCCAATTCACGCTGAATAAACGACATCCTAATTCACCCTCTGTTGTCCGTGTGTCCGTCTCTGCACCTGAGTCCCCCACCAAGCCTAATAGTCTCTATACCTTGCTGATGGTACAACATCTTGATGCTGAGGTGATGTTGTGAGTGAAGTTAGATGCCACTAGGACAGAGTAGCGCGAGGGAAAGGCACTGGACTCACAGTACCCAACACATGCATACACAACATGGGTTCCCTTACATGTCCCACGCCGGTCACTACGGATGGTCACGTTAAACGCTGCAGGAGAGGAGTGAAAAGGAGGAGAGGAATTAGTGAGGATGGATGGAGGAAGATGTGGTGTGGTACATTGTGTGTGTGTGTGTGTGTGTGTGTTTGTGTGTGTGTGTGCATAAGTATTGCGGAGGGGGTATTTGGTTGTGTGTGTTTGAGCATGTACAATGCCTTCGGAAAGTATTCAGACCCCTTGACTTTTTCCACATTCTGTTACGTTACAGCCTTATTCACAAAATACCCCATAATGACGAAGTGAAAACAGGTTTTTAGACATTTTTGCAAATGTATTAAAAATACAAAAATGAAATATCACATTTGCATAAGTATTCAGACCCTTCACTCAGTACTTTTTTGAAGCACCTTCGGCAGCGATTACAGCCTCGAATCATCTTGGGTATGACGCTACAAGCTTGGCACACCTGTATTTGTGGAGTTTCTCCCATTCTTCTCTGTAGATCCTCTCAAGCTCTGTCAGGTTGGATGGGGAGCATCACTGCACATCTATTTTCAGGTCTCTCCAGAGATGTTCGATCGGGTTCAAGTCCGGGGCTCTGGCTGGGCCAGTCAAGGACATTCAGAGACTTGTCCCAAAGCCACTCCTGCGTTATCTTGGCTGTGTGCTTAGGGTCATTTTACTGTTGGAAGGTGAACCTTTGCCCCAGTCTGAGGTCCTGAGCGCTCTGGAGCAGGTTTTCATCAAGGATCTCTCTGTACTTTGCTCCGTTATTCTTTCTATTGATCCTGACTGCTCTCCCAGTCCCTGCCGCTGAAAAACATCCCCAAAGCATGATGCTGCCACCACCATGTTTCACCGTAGGGATGGTGCCAGGTTTCCTCCAGACGTGACGCTTGGCATTCAGGCCAAAGAGTTCAATCTTGGTTTCATCAGACAAGATAATCTTGTTTTTCATGGTCTGAGAGTCTTTAGGTGCCTTTTGGCAAACTCCAAGCGGGCTGTCATGTGCCTTTTACTGAGGAGTGGCTTCCGCCTGGCCACTCTACCACAAAGGCCTCATTGGTGGAGTGCTGCAGAGATGGTTGTCCTTCTGTAAGGTTCTCCCATCTCTACAGAGGAACTCTGGAGCTCTGTCAGAGTGACCATCGGGTTCTTGGTTCTTGGTCACCTCCCTGACCAAGGCTGTTCTCCCCTGATTGCTCAATTTGGCTGGGTGGCTAGCTCTAGAAAGTCTTGGTGGTTCCAAACTTCTTCCATTTAAGAATGATGGAGGCCACTTTGTTCTTGGGGACCTTCAATGCTGCAGAAATATGTTGGTACCCTTCCCTAGCTCTGTGCCTCGACACAATCCTGTCTCGGAGCTCTATGGACAATTCCTTCGACCTCATATCTTGGTTTTTGTTCTGACGTACACTGTCAACTGTGGGAACTAATATAGACAAGTGTGTGCCTTTCCAAATCATGTCCAATCAATTGAATTTACCACAGGTGGACTCCAATCAAGTTGTAGAAACATCTCAAGGATAATCAATGGATAAAGGATGCACCTGAGCTCAATGTCGAGTCTCATAGCAAAGGGTCTGAATACTTATGTAAATAAGGTATTTCTGGTTTTTATTTTTAATGCATTTGCAAAAAAAATCTATAAACCTGTTTTTTATTTTATATTGTGGGGTACTGTGTGTAGATTGATGAGGAAAAAAAAGATTTCATCTATTTTAGAATATTTGGAAATAGTCAAGGGGTCTGAATACTTTCTGAATGCACTGTAAGTCAAACTATTGAAGTCTCTTCTCTTCTGTTCTGACACTACAAACTTATATAGAACTCCCCCTAGCGTCCATCATGATACCTACACGGCGGACCAAGAGATCTCTGTGCTGAGCCTGAGCAACTGGGCAAATACAGTGATAACTTAATGTCATTATAAAGGAATTTAAATAAAGATTTCCATCATTTATTTAAAAAAAAATGTTTTATTACAAGCAAATTTTAAGCAAAACTGAGTTCTAAATGTTTACATCAATGATGGAGATACGTTCTTAGAATTAGACTGCATTCTACAATTTCTACTGGTTGCTTTCGGTCTGTTTAGTTCACATGCAAATATTTACTTGAAAACGTTTTATAGGCCTCCTCTAGCTCAGTTGGTAGAGCATGGCGCTTGCAACGCCAGGGTTGTGGGTTCGATTCCCACGGGGGGCCAGTATGAAAAATGTATGCACTCGCTAACTGTAAGACGCTCTGGATAAGAGCGTCTGCTAAATGACTAAAATGTAAATGTAATATTGGCGACGGCAAAAATGTTGTAATCGGATTACAGATACTTTTGAAAAACTAGATGATTACTTCTTGGATTACTTTAAAATTCAGAAAGGATGTTTGCGGGGAAAAAATACATTATGACACCTTTCTGTTTTCTCAATGACATTAAATTCAGCATTGAAAAAAGGTGCACGTTTAAGTTTGTTCAGAGGGGTATTCAAGAAGCCAAGGAAAGGGGCTTCATTAGGTGAAGGAATAGGTCATATTGAATGATGTCATCATTGATTCACAGGTAGAGTGGAGTTCTGTAATGTGTGCTTGTTTGTGTCTGTGTGTGTATATAGTTCTGTAATGTGTTTTCTTTCTATTGTGGCCCAGTGATATAAAACCTATCCACTTTTCTCCTCCATGTCTGCTGTCCCCCAACCCGCCTCTGTACTGCCTTATAACAGAAGGAGAAGAGAGAGAAAGAGAGAAGAGAAAGAGAGAAAGGTGTTAACATTTCGATGAGAGAGACACAGGGAGAGAGACACTATATTATATTATAGAAAGATATTAAAGTAATTGGCTGATTTTTTGGTTTTCTGTAGGTGAAGTTAGAGAGAGAGAGAGAGAGAGAGAGAGAGAGAGAGAGAGAGAGAGAGAGAGAGAGAGAGAGAGAGAGAGAGAGAGAGAGAGAGAGAGAGAGAGAGAGAGAGAGAGAGAGAAGACAGAAAGTTGGAGAGAGAGGGGGAGAAACAGAAAGGTAGACTAACAGTGAAGGTAGAGAATCAAATCAAATCAAATCAAATCAAATCAAATTTTATTGGTCACATGCGCCGAATACAACAGGTGCAGACATTGCAGTGAAATGCTTACTTACAGCCCTTAACCAACAGTGCATTTATTTTAAACAAAAAAAGTAAGAATAAAACAACAACAACAAAAAAGTGTTGAGAAAAAAAGAGCAGAAGTAAAATAAAGTGACAGTAGGGAGGCTATATATACAGTAAAATAAAGTGACAGTAGGGAGGCTATATATACAGGGGGGTACCGTTGCAGAGTCAATGTGCGGGGGGCACCGGCTAGTTGAGGTAGTTGAGGTAATATGTACATGTGGGTAGAGTTAAAGTGACTATGCATAAATACTTAACAGAGTAGCAGCAGCGTAAAAAGGATGGGGTGGGGGGCAGTGCAAATAGTCCGGGTAGCCATTATTAGCTGTTCAGGAGTCTTATGGCTTGGGGGTAGAAGCTGTTGAGAAGTCTTTTGGACCTAGACTTGGCACTCCGGTACCGCTTGCCGTGCGGTAGCAGAGAGAACAGTCTATGACTAGGGTGGCTGGAGTCTTTGACAATTTTGAGGGCCTTCCTCTGACACCGCCTGGTATAGAGGTCCTGGATGGCAGGGAGCTTTGCCCCAGTGATGTACTGGGCCGTACGCACTACCCTCTGTAGTGCCTTGCGGTCAGAGGCCAAGCAGTTGCCATACCAGGCGGTGATGCAACCAGTCAGGATGCTCTCGATGGTGCAGCTGTAGAATTTTTTGAGGATCTGAGGACCCATGCCAAATCTTTTTAGTCTCCTGAGGGGGAATAGGCTTTGTCGTGCCCTCTTCACGACTGTCTTGGTGTGTTTGGACCATGATAGTTCGTTGGTGATGTGGACACCAAGGAACTTGAAGCTCTCAACCTGTTCCACTACAGCCCCGTCGATGAGAATGGGGGCGTGCTCAGTCCTCTTTTTTTTCCTGTAGTCCACAATCATCTCCTTTGTCTTGGTCACGTTGAGGGAGAGGTTGTTGTCCTGGCACCACACGGCCAGATCTCTGACCTCCTCCCTATAGGCTGTCTCATCGTTGTCGGTGATCAGGCCTACCACTGTTGTGTCGTCGGCAAACTTAATGATGGTGTTGGAGTCGTGCCTGGCCATGCAGTCATGGGTGAACAGAGAGTACAGGAGGGGGACTGAGCACGCACCCCTGAGGGGGCCCCCGTGTTGAGGATCAGTGTGGCAGATGTGTTGTTACCTACCCTTACCACCTGGGGGCGGCCCGTCAGGAAGTCCAGGATCCAGTTGCAGAGGGAGGTGTTTAGTCCCAGGATCCTTAGCTTAGTGATGAGCTTAGAGGGCACTATGGTGTTGAATGCTGAGCTGTAGTCAATGAATAGCATTCTCACGTAGGTGTTCCTCTTGTCCAGGTGGGAAAGGGCAGTGTGGAGTGCGATAGAGATTGCATCATCTGTGGATCTGTTGGGGCGGTATGCAAATTGGAGTGGGTCTAGGGTTTCTGGGATTATGCTGTTGATGTGAGCCATGACCAGTCTTTCAAAGCACTTCATGGCTACAGACGTCAGTGCTACGGGTCGGTAGTCATTTAGGCATGTTATCTTAGAGTTCTTGGGCACGGGGACTATGGTGGTCTGCTTGAAACATGTTGGTATTACAGACTCAGTCAGGGACATGTTGAAAATGTCAGTGAAGACACTTGCCAGTTGGTCAGCACATGCTCGGAGTACACGTCCTGGTAATCCGTCTGGCCCTGCGGCCTTGTGAATGTTGACCTGCTTAAAAGTCTTACTCACATCGGCTACGGAGAGCGTGATCACATAGTCGTCCGGAACAGCTGGTGCTCTCATGCATGCTTCAGTGTTGCTTGCCTCGAAGCGAGCATAGAAGTGGTTTAGCTCGTCTGGTAGGCTTGTGTCACTGGGCAGCTCGCGGCTGTGCTTCCCTTTGTAGTCTGTAATAGTTTTCAAGCCCTGCCACATCCGATGAGCGTCAGAGCCAGTGTAGTATGATTCAATCTTAGACCTGTATTGACTCTTTGCCTGTTTGATGGTTCGTCGGAGGTCATAGCGGGATTTCTTATAAGCGTCCGGGTTAGAGTCCCGTTCCTTGAAAGCGGCAGCTCTACCCTTTAGCTCAGTGCGGATGTTTCCTGTAATCCATGGCTTCTGGTTGGGGTATGTACGTACGGTCACTGTGGGGACGACATCATCGATGCACTTATTGATGAAGCCAGTGACTGATGTGGTGTACTCCTCAATGCTGTCTGAAGAATCCCGGAACATGTTCCAGTCTGTGCTAGCAAAACAGTCCTGTAGCTTAGCATCTGCCCATCTGACCACTTTTTTATTAACCGAATCACTGGTGCTTCCTGCTTCAGTTTTTGCTTATAAGCAGGAATCAGGAGGATAGAGTTATGGTCAGATTTGCCAAATGGAGGGCGAGGGGAGAGCTTTGTATGCGTCTCTGTGTGTGGAGTAAAGGTGGTCTAGAGTTTTTTTCCCTCTGGTTGCACATTTAACATGCTGGTAGAAATTAGGTAGAACGGATTTAAGTTTCCCTGCATTAAAGTCCCCGGCTACTAGGAGCGCTGCATCTGGATGAGCGTTTTCCTGTTGATTAATGGCCTTGTACAACTCATTCAGTGCAATCTTAATGCCAGCATTGGTTTGTGGTGGTAAATAGACAGCTATGAAAAATATAGATGAAAACTCTCTTGGTAAATAGTGTGGTCTACAGCTTATCATAAGATACTCTACCTCAGGCGAGCAAAACCTCGAGACTTCCTTGGTATTTGATTTTGTGCACCAGCTGTTGTTTACAAATATACAGAGACCGCCACCCCTTGTCTTACCAGAGTCTGCAGTTCTGTCCTGTCGATGTAGCGTATAGCCCGCTAGCTGAATGTTATCATTGTTGTCGTTCAGCCACGACTCCGTGAAACATAAGATATTACAGTTTTTAATGTCCCGTTGGTAGGATAACCGTAATCTTAAATCGTCAATTTTATTCTCAAAAGATTGAACGTTGGCTAATAGGATTGATGGGAGAGGCAGTTTACTCGCTCGCCGTCGGATCCTTACGAGGCACCCGGATCTGCGTCCGCGATATCTCCGTCTCTTCCTCACGCGAATGACGGGGATCTGGGCCTTGTCGGGTGTCTGTATGATATCCTTCGCGAACGCCTCGTTGAAGTAAAAATATTCGTCCAATGCGAGGTGAGTAATCGCTGTCCTGATATCCAGAAGCTCTCTTTGGTTATAAGAGACGATGGCAGAAACATTATGTACAAAATAAATTACAAATAACGCGGAAAAACACACATAATAGTACAATTGGTTAGAGGGCTGTAAAACGGCAGCCATCTTCTTCCGGCGCTGTTCTAATCACGGAGGGAAGGAGGGGTCCAGACACACTCGCGCACACACACTCAAACACACTCTCACATTCACACACACACACATTTCGGGAGAGAAAAAGGGCTTGTTGTGACTGACTGTGGGTGTGACCAAAGGAGTAACTTAGACTCTTCTCCCGTTTACCTGAGGAGCTACATATAGCCGTGTGTGAGGTAGGAAACACACACTCACCCACACGTGTCGACGCTGCTGCCCTGCCGATTCACCTTGACTCACCTGGACTGAAGAAAACATATACCACACCTTAACAGGTAACATCAGTGCCTCTCTCACACACACACTTATACACACCTGAGAATTGCTGTTCTCACTTGTACAGCTTGTTAATGGTCTCAATTTTGTATTTTGTATTTTCTTTACACATTCAGGCTTTTGGATACATTATTGTGTTGGCGAGATTTTATGTTGAAATTCTTGAGTGTTTGTGTGTGTCAGCGGATGTCTGTCTGTCTCTGCCAATATAAGTCGCATGAAAGTTTTTATGAGTCACATCTCACTAAGTAAAATGCAATAACTTAAGTTCTGCAATTAGTGTGTACAGTATGTAATAAATATTGTGTGTTTTGGCCACAAAATACAAAATTACATAATTTTGCGTAAAATTGGGCACAGTCAATACCTCTAGGCAACAATAGTTAGTCAGTGGATTGGTGTGTTTCAGATAAATCTGATCTTGTAGGATTTTACTTAAATTCTTCACATTATTCTTACATTAGGATCTGTCATTTTACTAAGGGTTTTGCCAAGTGCTTCAGTAACATATTTTATTTTGTCATACATATAAGTGCATGTAGGCATACAGAATTTGATGGATAATCTTGAGTTCCACGTTGATCACTTGGGGCCGAATCCTGACCTGATATCTGTGCTCATAACTTACTGTAGACTTTTTGCATAGATTTTGCTTTGATATCAAATGAGTAATGATTATCACACACACACACACACACACTGAATCAGGGTAACAACAATCCCCTAAACACACTTGGCAGAGACTAAACAGTGCAAATGACCACAGACACACACACATACACACTTTGAGGCATGGAAACCCCAATGCGTCCCAGGAGAGGAAAAAGCAGGGTACTTCCCCATCAGCGATCACAGGGTTAATTTGATGTAGCATAATAATGGCATCTCTAGGCAATTATAATTCCGCCATCGACATGGCACTCCCAACGTTCCAAACTGGAAAAGACATGAGGTCAGGTCAGGAACAAAGAATTCCGGAAATACAGAACAGAATTCACAGGAAAAAATTACTTGACTGTTTACGTGTGTTAAATGGAAATGGAAGTGTAGTGTGTAAATTAACTCAGCGGCCAAACTGAGGAGCCACCCCTTCTACTTTTGAGAGTTTGATCCACGGGGCCTCAGTGTGTGTGATTGAGAAACAGAAACTCACTGGGAGAGAGTGAATTTTTATATACTTTATCAAATCTGATAATGTGTGCTTATGAGCATGTTTGAGCCAGGGCTATAGCCATCGTAGCTTTAGCTGCAGAAGAGTGTGTGTGTAGGAGGTGTGTGAGTGTTATGTATGTCTACCTTAAGGGTGATGGGTGGGGCTGACAATAAAGGCATCATTGTCTTTATCCACTTACACATCTGTCAGTTGTACAGACAGACACCTGAACACAGAGGAATCACCTGAGTTTTCCCCTCTGAAAAATTATGTTAAAACTGACCATACTTGATAAGATTGCAATGGAGAAAATAGTTTGACAGAAAAAAATGACATTATTTTCTCTGTAAAAGTCACTCAGTTTTGTGAGTAGGGCACCAGCAGGATTGAATTCATTTTAAATTGTAAATGTAAAACGTCTATAGTTACCTGCCTAATCCTTAACTCTGTTTGTTCTGTTTGTCCTTTGCAGGCCACTGTCCTCTCTCAGCATGTCTCTGTGTCTCATGTTTATCATGAGAGTTAATTGTTAATATTACTTATATTAATCCTTCTCTCTGTTCGTTCTATTTGTCCCTTGCAGGCCACTGTCCTTTGTCATCATGCCTCAGTGTGTGCCCTCTAACCTCTGTGTGCTAATGCTGCTGCTGACCCTGCTGCTGCTGTCTCCATTCAGCTTCAGCTACAAGGGGCTCAGCACAGGACCTGGCTGCCATCTATACCGTCAGTCTAACACACACAGACATATACAGATACACACATAGAATATACAGATATACTCACACACACACACACACACATAATGTACAGATACACACAAACACACATACTGTACAGTACAGATACACACACTCATGCTGAGCGATTAGTGCTTTTTGAGGTCGGTTAGGTTTCGGTTCGATTATTAAAAAATAATCAGGAATGAATGCTGTAACAACACAGAATAAAACAATTAATAAAAGTCCCATGATGGTAGTGACTGCCCATTACTGCTTATCACTTATAAACCATCATTTATTCAATTACTTTACTTTAATAAAATATTTCCGTTGTTGTGTATATTACATTTGTTTTATTTGATGACTTTATTATTTCATTCCAGGACATCATTTCATCTCTATAGAGCTGCTGCTTATGCTGTCTGATAAAATCACTATTTCGCAGATCTTCAAAGTAAATAAGGCATACTTTTATGACTGCTGAATACCAACTATCAATCACTTAGATCATGTATTTTCAGGTAGGGATACTTCACCAAGCAACTGCTGATTTCTACATCCCCTCACTATCGCGCATTCTTCTGTCTCTACCATAGCAGGCATAAAAGAAACACAGACCGGACAAGTAGATATGCAACGGATTATGGTCATTGTAGTTAATTACCACATTTTATATGCTAAACTATGTAGAATATTGGCCTGTTGGAAACAACAACTCCCTACTATGTCGCACAGTTCCGGCTGGATCTGATTTATCTCTAGAAAATCTGTGCAATGTGCGCATTGAGCTCACAGGAAAAAAACAGAACAAAATGGAATTCAAATAATTGAACTGATGTTGGTCAATTATTTATTTTTTTACGAAAAATAAAAGAAATGTTGGTTAATCACTTAACGCACGCACGCACGCACGCACACACACACACACACACACACACACACACACACACACACACACACACACACACACACACACACAAAATGTCCCACACCACATCTCCATCCATTCACACTAATCCCTCTCTCCTCCTTTACTCTCCTGCAGCGTTTAACGTGACCATCCGTAGTGACCGGCGTGGGACATGTAAGGGAACCCATGTTGTGTATGCATGTGTTGGGTACTGTGAGTCCAGTGCCTTTCCCTCGCGCTACTCTGTCCTGGTGGCATCTAACTTCACTCACAACATCACCTCAGCATCAAGATGTTGTACCATCAGCAAGGACGCAAAGGTAGAGTATACTCAGACAGACAGACACACACACACGCACAAACACGCATGCATGCACACACACATACGTAGGGTAAGGGTATGTCATCCTGATTACCTATTTGGTTGGAACATGGTCACTTGACATGTCTGAAATGTGATATAAAATACAATTTTACAATTGTATTCATTCCCCTAAGATCAAAGTTAGTCTGGACTGCCCTCGCGCTCGTCACCATGACGACATTGAGATCCTGACGGCGCGGGCCTGTCACTGCGACATGTGTCGCAAGTCACGCTACTGAGACGCCACTGTCGCCGTGGGAACACGCAACAAACTGTAACATGAGGACTGGGATAAGAAGGAGTCCCAAGTAGAGCAATCTGTCAATCAAATGTACTGTATATGTGTGAGAGGGTGTGAGAGGGTGTGTGAGAGAGAGAGAGAGAGAGAGAGAGAGAGAGAGAGAGAGAGAGAGAGAGAGAGAGAGAGAGAGAGAGAGAGAGAATGGCGTGTGTGCATGACTTGAGAAAAACTTTTTATAACGTTGCTTTATTTAAGAATTGTTGGTTTAAACATTGGTTTAAGACAGGAGAAGACAGTTTGTGACCCTGTATGAGTTACACCCTATTCCCTATGTAGTGCACAACTTTTGATCAGGGTCCATAGCGCTTTGGTCAGAAGTAGTGCACTACAAAGGGAATAGGGTGCCATTTGGGATGTATCCGTAGGCACTGACTGCCAGTTAAACCACTATAGGTAATACAATAATTAACCATACATAGATCTGCTATACAGCCCCTACCACAGAACTAGAATGTGTAGAACTATAATCCACTTTCAAATCAATGGGTGGACTGGCAGCCAATTTGAGTGTTTACCAATCAAGTTGCCATGGTCAGTAGTTCCAATTCTGTTCTATTCATTCTATTTCTATGGCCACTACAACAGACAGACATTGTGAGACGAAATAATGTACATAAAACTTTATTTATATTAATGAGCTTGAACAACTGATGTTTTGTAAATAAGTGACAAGAAATAATGTTGGAAGTGTTGACGAAAATAAAAATGGAAAAGATCACTACAGATTTGTAAAGTAGTTTGCTGTGTAATAACAGCAATATGAAACCCTCTTGGTCTTTCTCTCTCCACACACACACACACACACACACACACACACACACACACACACACACACACACACACACACATACGTACACACATACACACACACACCCTCCTCTCATATCCTCAATATCTCTCTCTCACAAACAAACACACACCCTGCTCCCCCTCCACCCCCACTCATACACATACTCCTTTCACTACCATCAGAAGGTCTCACACTCAGTGTCCTGTGTGAAGAAGACAGTAGCGGCACTGCAGGGTGATAATATAGGGGTAGAGGGGTGAGACACACACATACACTCCCCACACAGCTCTAGGTGTAAAGGGGGGAGACGTGAAGCTGGCAGCCTGGCAGATGGGCCGTCAGGTAACGGTACGCCCGTAGGAACACACATGGTGGTGCCGCTGGATGTAGGGGGGCTCTGGGAGCAACTTCTTTAGGGGCGACAGGAACAACATAACAACCCTATTAATCCTGCCAACGATAGATCATTGTTTTTGTATAAGGCGAGATATGGCGAGATGATATGTTGAGATGGCAAGACGTGTGACGACATATAGAGCACTATTGGACCAAGCAAGAATAAACACACACAAAATTGGAGGCTTGGAGGCGGGGCAAGCTCAAAAAAGGCCTATCATTGTTCAAGGAAGTGTCCAGGTGTGTACATGTGTTTGTGCGAGTGTGTGTGTTGTCCTGGTTACCTCCCTCCCAGGTGATGCAGCAGTCAAAAGACCAATTGGTTTTTAAAAAGATCAGAATTGGGCTGCCTGTGTAAATGCAGCCAGAGAGAGGGAGCGGGGCAACAACATCCTGAGACAGAGGGAGGGAGTGAGGGAGGGAAAGAGAGAGAGCGAGAGAGAGAGAGAGAGAGAGAGATAACGAGACAGAAGAGAGAGAGAGAGAGAGAGAGAGAGAGAGAGAGAGAGAGAGAGAGAGAGAGAGAGAGAGAGAGAGATGGGGGGGGGGTGATGATGAGAATGTTCTGATGGCTCAATACACTTTAAACTCATACATCAAATTTACATCTGGTCTACAACATCTGGTCGACAACATTTTTAAAATAATTTAGGGTAACTTTCACATAAGTTACTATCAGTTCAATCTTGCATCATATAAGACAGGTAAGTCAAACTATTGAAGTCTCTTCTGTTCTGACACTACAAACATATAGAACTCCCCCTAGCGTACGTCATGATTCCTGCACGGCCGGCCAAGAGATCTCTGTGCTGAGCCTGAGCAACTTCGCAAGTACAGTGATAAGTTCTTGTCATGATAAAGGGAATAAAATGTCCATCAGTTATACAGATATTTTATTGTATTAAAATTGTAAGCTAAACTGATTTCTAAACGTTTACATCAATGATGTAGATGCGTTCTTAGAGTTCTACTGGTTGCTATCACCGTCATATCAACAGAATCAAAGGTCTGTTTTGTTCACGTACAGAAATGTACATGAAAACATTTATATTCCGACGGCAAGGCTGATGGTCCTCGTGCGCTCAAATTACCTGGAGTGACGCGCGCGGTGCCAAGAAACATCATTGTCATGAGCCATGTCCGTTAACTACAAAAAAAGAAAGGGAGTAAACTATTTTTAAGGAGCAACAAATCATTTAACATTTCCCAAATGTTGTCAAAATAAAGATAACCACCAACAACGAAGTAGCCTATACAAACCTGTTTTGTAGGCTACGTAAAGACTAGTTTAATTATAAAAACAACAGTTGGGCATCTTCTCCACTGTCTGAATATGCCCTATCTCGGAACAAATGTGTTGTTGTTGCTTTTAGTCCAATTATAATGAAATGCACTTAAACTTGGCGACTCCCGGTAAAATGTAGATTTCTGCCTAAATAGACATTCCCAAAAGTAAATATTTTTCATGAGATGGCCCTAAATAATAACTAGTAATGATGCATAATTCTAGAAAGATCTGGAACCCACCATTCTAGTAAAACATTGTTATAAATTGCTGAGGTGTACTCACTTTTGAGGACACAAGCTCAAAACATATTATTAAAAAATACAAAAAATCATACATTATTTTTTCCCTATTCAACAAAAGTGGAGGAATAGGGCTTGAAATGAATGAAATGCGTTCTAAATATAGTAACAATCAAATTATGACTTACTATACAATTTCACCTTTCTCATAAATGTAAAATAAATATGATACAAATTTGGCCACATTTCATATAACTGACAACAGAGCATTTCCTGCCAAGCGTCGTCTGAGCAATGCAGAGACACTATTCGAAAGATACTATTCGAATGTCTGCAGATTTCGTCCCTCTTTGACCAAGAGAAAGTGGTCGTGTTTCAATTCAAAAAAATTATTTCATGTTTTTTTTATGTTGAAAGCTATAAATTCGACTGAGATTGATTGAAGATATTCACTTGTGGTGACAATCAATGCAACTTCCAATTGACAAAATGCATCCCATAACATTTTAACATGGAAAGACGTGAAGCTGTTCTATCATTCAGCCTACAGTAGAAGCCAATGTGTGGTGTTCAATGTAGGCCTACATTCCAATATACTTTTTTTAAAAACATGCAGGGCTTGACATTAACCTGTTTATCCACTTATCCTTCAAACAAGGAGCTGACTGAAAATGTTGTTGTGTTGTTTGATGCAAGAAAAACACACGCAGAAAACCCCCAGATTTACCAACGGGATGGGAGGAGGGATACAGTGGGGGAAAAAAGTATTTAGTCAGCCACCAATTGTGCAAGTATTCCAACTTAAAAAGATGAGAGAGGCCTGTAATTTTCATCATAGGTACACGTCAACTATGACAGACAAAATGAGAAAAGAAATTCCAGAAAATCTTCATTGTAGGATTTTCAATGAATTTATTTGCAAATTATGGTGGAAAATAAGTATTTGGTCAATAACAAAAGTTTCTCAATACTTTGTTATATACCCTTTGTTGGCAATGACACAGGTCAAACGTTTTCTGTAAGTCTTCACAAGGTTTTCACACACTGTTGCTGGTATTTTGGCCCATTCCTCCATGCAGTGAGCAGTGATGTTTTGGGGCTGTCGCTGGGCAACACGGACTTTCAACTCCCTCCAAAGATTTTATATGGGGTTGAGATCTGGAGACTGGCTAGGCCATTCCAGGACCTTCAAATGCTTCTTACGAAGCCACTCCTTCGTTGCCCGGGCGGTGTGTTTGGGATCATTGTCATGCTGAAAGACCCAGCCACGTTTCATCTTCAATGCCCTTGCTGATGGAAGGAGGTTTTCACTCAAAATCTCACGATACATGGCCCCATTCATTCTTTCCTTTACACGGATCAGTTGTCCTGGTCCCTTTGCAGAAAAACAGCCCCAAAGCATGATGTTTCCACCCCCATGCTTCACAGTAGGTATGGTGTTCTTTGGATGCAACTCAGCATTCTTTGTCCTCCAAACATGACGAGTTGAGTTTTTACCAAAAAGTTATATTTTGGTTTCATCTGACCATATGACATTATCCCAATCCTCTTCTGGATCATCCAAATGCACTCTAGCAAACTTCAGACGGGCCTGGACATGTACTGGCTAAAGCAGGGGGACACGTCTGGCACTGCAGGATTTGAGTCCCTGGCGGCGTAGTGTGTTACTGATGGTAGGCTTTGTTACTTTGGTCCCAGCTCTCTGCAGGTCATTCACTAGGTCCCCCCGTGTGGTTCTGGGATTTTTGCTCACCGTTTTTGTGACCATTTTGACCCCACGGGGTGAGATCTTGCGTGGAGCCCCAGATCGAGGGAGATTTTCAGTGGTCTTGTATGTCTTCCATTTCCTAATAATTGCTCCCACAGTTGATTTCTTCAAACCAAGCTGCAGATTCATTCTTCCCAGCCTGGTGCAGGTCTACAATTTTGTTTCTGGTGTCCTTTGACAGCTCTTTGGTCTTGGCCATAGTGGAGTTTGGAGTGTGACTGTTTGAGGTTGTGGACAGGTGTCTTTTATACTGATAACAAGTTCAAACAGGTGTCATTAATACAGGTAACGAGTGGAGGACAGAGGAGCCTCTTAAAGAAGAAGTTACAGGTCTGTGAGAGCCAGAAATCTTGCTTGTTTGTGGGTGACCAAATACTTATTTTCCACCATAATTTTCAAATAAATTAATTAAAAATCCTACAATGTGATTTTCTGGATTTATTTTTTTCATTTTGTCTGTCATAGTTGACGTGTACCTATGATGAAAATTACAGGCCTCTCTCATCTTTTTAAGTGGGAGAACTTGCACAATTGGTGGCTGACTAAATACTTTTTTCCCCCACTGTATACGTTCGAAGGAGCCCGCTGCTTCATCAAGTCCTCGTACATCTGGGATGGACCAGTGAGGCTTCAAGGTGACAGTTAAAGAGGACAGCTCTCACTCTCGAACTGCTCAGAGGAAAGGAGAGGAGACGAGAGGAGAGAAGGAGGAGAGGTGAAATACACTCCTCTCTCTCTGCTCTAGCTCCCAACTCGTAAAACAAGAGGAAAGCTGGCTTTGGCCAGTGGATAGAACATTTATCTCACAAACATGATATTTTAATGGATTTGAAATGTACTACAACTGATTATGTACAGCTTACGGCTTGTACCTGCTCTGCTCTTAGGGAACAGGCTGTATGTTTTTTCTCTTTGGGCAGACTAGATTTAGCTTCACACACTTTCTGATTCAGTGGGAATCAGATGATGTCAGTGTCATTTGCATTGAAAAACGCCTACGGTACACACACACACAGACACACACACATACCCACATACACAGCTAGAATAACCTGCCCTGGTTTTTAAGGAGTGATTCACTTGTCTCTAGGCACTCCTGAATTACCTCGGCCCCAGTTTACATCAACATCAAGCATTGTAGGTCCTGTGTAGCTCAGTTGGTAGAGCATGGTGCTTGCAACGCCAGGGTTGTGGGTTCGTTTCCCACGGGGTGCCAGTATGGAAAAAAAAAAAATGCACTCACTAACTGTAAGTCGCTCTGGTTAAGAGTGTCTGCTAAATGACTAAAATGTAAATGTAAACCACTTGACAAAATAAAATGCATTATTATGTCCATACCATTATTACAGAGTCAGACAAATTATGATGCCCTTTGCCTATTGGCTACTTAAGACTGTCTCAATTTACAACATTGCCCCTTTAAGACAAAATAATAGTCTTTACCCAACTCGCTTTCAAAGATGTCTAGAAATGTACACGTTTTGTGCTCTTGTAGGAAGCAATCACTCCACCATTGCTGACTACAAATTATCAATAACTGGGCTAATAATTCACTAAAAGAACATGGTTGTGTTTCAATTCTACAAAAATATTTCATGTTTTTTTTTTATGTTGAGAGCTATAAATTCAGCTGAGAATATCACAGTGAGATGAAACCACAATTACCGGATTCGCTAGACTGTCCCTTCTAATACGTTGTCTCCCAGGCTCCGTCGCTCAGAGGCTATAGGTTCTTTGTCTGGATAGAACAGAAAATGTGACACTCACTCCCTATGCAAATGTAGGGTGTGAAACCTGACACTTCAAGTCAGCCCCACTGACAGAGTGGTAGCGGAAAGCAGACAGATGGGGCTTTCTGGCACTATAAGGCACTGGACCCTGTGACATTCACAGAGTGCTCTGTTCACCACAATATCAGTCGGAACTGGTACAGAACCGCTCAAAGTCCCCTATTATAACATCTATGCCCCATTAGATGGATGGAGTGATAGGGACAAGAGAGAGAGAGAGAGAGAGAGAGAGAGAGAGAGAGAGAGAGAGAGAGAGAGAGAGAGAGAGAGAGAGAGAGAGAGATAAAGAGAGAGAGATAAAAGAGAGAGAGAGAGAGAGAGAGAGAGAGAGAGAGAGAGAGAGAGAGAGAGAGAGATTACACACGAGACCATTAAAAAACGACACACACACTCCATTGTTTTCTCAAAGTGAAGTTAATTTAGCACATCATCTTCTCCTTTTTACAACCCCAGTTTAACTTGACTGTACATTAATCTACCCAGCTGTTGGTCCCCGAAAAAAAAATACATTGTCATCCTTGATCGTTTCTATGTTTCTGAGCACGGATAGCTTACAGACCAGACCAGGAGGACAGTGCAATTCTAGTTTAGTGATGCTACGTATGCGTACATATTCAATTCCATTATTCCATTATTATTGCTGCTCTATAATTCTACTGGCGGGAACCTCTTCTTTCCATTGATAAATTGCGTTCCAATTCTGGATTTCCGGAAGGATTCTTCTAATTCTAGAACAGAATAGTGGAAGGGAAGATTCTTCTCCCAGCGAACTGACTGACTGACAAATGGGGGAATTATGGGTAACTTGCAAAATTCAGGAAGTGTTTTAACGATAGTGAGGTTTGTTTCTTTTATGTATTTTTTTGTTTTGTTGAAATTAAAAACAGTTAGAAGAGTGTTGAAGGCTGCTGGTCTGGTTGTCTTGGTAACAAGACACAAGAAAAACCTCCAGATTCACAATCAATCGAAAGTGTTACATTCTGATTCAAACCCTGTTCCTACGAAAGGAGAGAAAGGGAGAGAAGAAAGAGAGAAAGAGGGATCGATGCCACGTCTCTCCCTCTATCACTCTGTCTATACACATCACCTGTCACTTTTACACTCATACCGAACTCTCTCACACACACACACACACACACACACACACACACACACACACACACACACACAAACACACACTTCCATCACCTCTGCATCTTACACACATGAACACACACACGAACACACACACACACACATACACACACACTTCCATGACCTCTCCATCTCTCTCTCTCACACACACACACACACACCAACTTCTCATCTTTGCCAACTTCCTGCAATAAGGTCACAATTCCAGAGATCAAATAAAAAATATCATAAATATCAGATATCGCCAAAATGAATATACAAAAACATAACAAAAATATAAAAACAAATTCAAAATCATTTCATCAAATGAATGAATAATAATAATATGCACAGAAGTACAGTAAGACAGTGTGATATTAAGGACTAGTAGACTGAGCCCGCAAGGTGGTAGACTAAGGCCGCATCCAAATGGCATTATATTCCCTATATAGTGCACTACTTTTGACCAGAGCTCTATGGGTCCTGGTCAGAAGTAGTGCACTTCATAGGGAATATGGTGCCATTTAGGACACACATACCACCCTACACACATTATCCAAAACAAATTAGAATATTACTTGAAAAACGTGGTTTTCTGACTCTCTTCCTTCTCTCTATCCCCAATTATGAACGGACAAGAATAATAACATATCAGAACATTGTTCTAGTCTAGCAGATTAGGGGTCGCCCAAAATCATACACTGGGTGCGTCCCAAATGGCACCCTATTCCCTAAATAGTGCACTACTTTTGACCAGGGCCCATAGGGCTACCCATAGGGCGCTGGTCAAAAGTAGTGCACAATGTAGGGAATAGGTTGCCATTTGGGAAGTAGCCCCTTTCCCCCATATAGTGCACTGCTTTTGGTCAGTAGTATTGCACTACAATATGGGGATTAGGCCCCATATAGTATACTACATTTGGCCAGTAGTGCACTCGCTCTGTAGCGAATAGGGTGTGATTTGGTCCATGCTCTAGTTCTGCTAAAGCTTTAGGAGTGCTACACTAAAGATTCTCCCACCAACACTATAATAATCATAATATTCAGACATATATATAAAAACATCAGTAGTAGTAGGAGTAGTAGTAGTACAGTAAAGAAGAATAGAAGAAGGAACAATATGATGTAGCATTCACTTCATCTTCATCATCAACATCAATCCTCTGCATCTTTTGGGACGGTAAAAAGTCCTTTGTCAGAGAACCCGGGAAAACGGTTCCACGTCAAAACCTAGACAGCTAGAACCAGTACCAGTTGATCAGTGTGTGTGTGTGTGTGTGATAGAGAGAGAGAGAGAGAGAGAGAGAGAGAGAGAGAGAGAGAGAGAGAGAGAGTAAAATATGTCTTGTTTAAGATGGGCAGTGTGTGTGTGTGGGTAGTCTTGTAGTAAGTGTGTAGAGGGCTGTGTTTGTACTTCAATGTAGGTGTATCTAGTCTAACAGGGTGAGTGTCAGTCTATGTGTTTGAGTTAATTCATCTTTTGTTTACATTCTGCATGAGTGTGTGTGTACACAGTATATTCCTGTGTGTGACTACGTGTGCGTTCATGTGTACGTTCTCAGTGTGTGTGTGTGTGTGTGTGTGTGTGTGTGTGTGTGTGACTGTGTATACTGTCTCTGTATGTCCTCTAAGTACTCTATGTATCCTGGTACTGATCCTCCACTGTCTGGCTCTAGGTGTTAGAGGAGGCTCCGCTGAGCTCGGGGTTTGGCTGCTCAGGGAATGCTGTCTGTGGGGAGGAGGGCTGAGGAGGCTCCCCTCTCTCCTGGAGGTTCTTCTGATTGCGACTGGCCTCCCCCAGGGTCTGCAGTCTCCTCTCCTGCTGCTCCTCCAGCCCCCGCCACAGCTCTGCACGCTCACACTCCCTCTTCAACTCCCTTGAGGGGGAGGGGTGAGGAAGGGAGGAGGGAGAGAGAGAGAGGAGGAAGGGATGGATGGAGGGAGAGCAGATGGGGAATGGAGGTAGGAAGAGAGAGAAAGCTTAGGTTATATACACTGAGTGTACAAAACATTAGGAACACCTTCCTACTATTGAGTTGCACCCCCCGTTTTGCACTCAGAACAGCTTCAATTCGCTGTGTGAATGGTGTCAAAAGCGTTCCTCGGGGATGCTGGCCCATGTTGACTTCAATGCTGGGGGGGGGTGGTAAGAAAGATTGAGACAGAGGGATGTAACATTAATTATGGCTAGTTTTTCGTAGCCACTGTGATTCTGCATCTGTTTTGCTTGCTCTTAGGGGTTGTAGGCTAGGTATCTGTATAGCACTTTGTGACAACTGCTGATGTAAAAAGGGCTTTATAAAATACATTTGATTGATTGATTGATTGATTGAAGATATTGACTTATGGTGTCAATCAATGCAACTTCCAATTGAGAAAATGCATCCCATAACATTTTAACATGGAAAAAGCTGTTCTATCATTCAGCCTATAGTGGAAGCCAATGTGTGGTGTTCAGTGTAGGCCTGCATTCCATGAGTCATAAAAGAAAAAACATACAGGGCTTGACATTAACCTGTTTATCCACTTATCCTTCAGACAAGGAGGTGACTGAAAATGTTGTTGTGTTGTTTGATGCAAGAAACCACTTTACAAAATAAAATGCATTATTATTTTCATACCATTATTGCAGAGAATCAGACAAATTATGCTACCCTTTGCCTATTGGTTACTTAGCTTATTCAAGACTGTCTCAATTTACAACATTGCCCCTTTAAGACAAGAAAAAATGCTCTTTACCCAACTCGCTTTTCAAAGATGTCTAGAAATGTACATGTTTTGTGCTCTTGTAGGAAGCAATCACTCCCCCATTGCTGACTACAAATTATCTATAACTGGGCTAATAATTCACTAACTAGCAAAGGATATGAACAAATGTGCACACGTGGCAACATGCAGCTCTCGCTTTGATCTTAAAACAAGCGCATCTACGCACGACTACTCATGCTGTAAACACAGTCCAGTTCAAACTGAATGGCACAGATCCATATATGGCAATGGTCTATTTGCATATAGGCCTACTGCAGCTCTGATTGGTTTGTGTAGAGTACGGGCTGAGTCGTGCGTGTCAATGCAATAGAATCCTACTCCGATGCGTTCTGCCTACAACAAAATCTCTTGCATAGTTAGTTTAGCATACTAAGTCTTGCATAATTCATTTGGTTTCGGTATGTTGCATTGAAAGTGGCTAATATTGCGTTGATTCGATCACAATTCCCACAGTAAAGGGAAACGTTGGTAGTGTTAACTAAGGAGGAAAAAATGTTGAGTGAAGTTCAATCTCTTGCTTCTCTGCGCGGGCTGATATTTATTCTGTGTGGCAGTCCCGGGGAGCTGCGTAACCTGCGCATGCGCGTAGCTTAGAGGGAACATTGATGTCATTAAAGCTCCTTGAATTGAATGTAAGTGAACACAAAGAGAAAAGGAGAAAGAGAGGAAGAGAAAAAAAGAAAGACGGGAGGATGATAAACAGGGGTGTTATACAGACATATTAGTACACACAAGCACGCTCACTTCTGTTTCTCCACTTTGTAAGAGGCAGTGAGGTCATCAAACAGCTTGCTGTTCATCTCCATAAAGGTCTTCAGAACGTTGTAGATCAGAGAGACTATAGTCCTGCAGAGAGAGAGAGAGAGAGAGAGAGAGAGAGAGAGAGAGAGAGAGAGAGAGAGGGGGGATATGGAGGGATGGATAGATGGATGGATGGAGGGAGAGGGGGGGATGGAGGGAGAGAGAAATGGAGGGAGAGAGAGAGAGAGAGAGAGAGAGAGAGAGAGAGAGAGAGAGAGAGAGAGAGAGAGAGAGAGAGAGAGAGATGGAGATGGAGAGGTGAGGGGAGGGGAGGGGAGGGATGGAGGAAGAGAGAAGGACAGAAAAAGAGTGAGGGTGGGGTTAGAGAGGTATATCTGCAAAGATTCACAGTTCATACAGACTTAGAGAGCAAAGGTTATAGGTTAGGGGTTAGAGGTCACTCACTGGTTCCAGTGCTCCTTGGACACTGTGTAGAGCGTGGCGAAGACCAGAGGTAGAATCACCTGACAGTTCTCCTCTATCAGAGACAGGATGTACTCGTTGTTCCAGAAGTACAAAGCCCTCTCCGCTACCTACAACAGGGAAGGAGGAAGAGATGGAGAGAGGGAGGGAGAAAGAGGAAGAGAGAGAGAGAGAGAGAGAGAGAGAGAGAGAGAGAGAGAGAGAGAGAGAGAGAGAGAGAGAGAGAGAGAGAGAGAGAGAGAGAGAGAGAGAGAGAGAGAGAGGGAGAAAGATTGAAGGATGGAGAGGGATAAAGGGAGAGAAGTAGTGAGGGAGAAGGAAGTAAGAGGGAGAGAGGGAGGAATGGATGGATGGAGGGAGAGCAGAAGGGGAATAGAGGGAGGAAGACAGAGAAAGCTTAAACTGACTGTCCAAAACATTAGGAACACCTTCCTACTATTGAGCTGCACCCCTCCTTTTGCCCTCATAACAGCCTCAATTTGTTGGGGTATGGACTCTTCAAGGTGTTGAATGCGTTCCACAGGGATGCTGGCTGGATGTCCTTTGGGTGGTGGGTCATTCTTGATACACACAGAAAACTGTTGAGCGTGAAAACTCCAGCAGATTTGCAGTTCTTGATTGTCTCAAGGCTTAAAAATTATTCTATAACCTGTCTCCTCCCCTTTATCTATACTGATTGAAGTGGATTTAACAAGTGACATCAATAAGGGATCATAGCTTTCACCTGGATTTACCTGGTAAGTCTATGTAATGGAAAGAGCAGGTGTTCTTAATGTTTTGTACACACAGTGTATAACAGTAGAACAAATCTTTATTGTCCAGAGAAGTTTTCCTTTGCAGTTTGTTAGATCAATGTGAGAGGACAGGGATTGGCTGCCCAGATGTGGTGGGCATGGCCTAACCTAGGAGTGTGAGTGTGTGTGTGTTTGTTTGTTTTAATGTGTGTGTGTTTGTGTGTGTGTGTGTGTGTGTGGATGTCCCCACAAGTATAGTAAACAAACAAAAATTTGAACTGGGGACATTTTGTGTTCCCCACAAGGTCAAATGCTATTTCTAGGGTGTTTAGGATTAAGGTTAGAATTATTGTTAGGGTTAGAATTAGGGTTAGGGTTAGGGTTAAGACCTAGGGTTAGGGTTAGGAGCTAGGGTTAGGTTTAGGGTTAAGGTTAATGTTAAAGTTAGGGTTAGGGGTTAGGAAAAATAGGATATTGAATGGGACTGAATTGTGTGTCCCCACAAGGTTAGTTGTACAAGACTGTGTCTGTGTGTGTATGTGTGTGTGTGTGTGTACCTGGAAGTGTGGGCTGGAGATGCAGGCAGCGATCTGTTTGAAGAGAGGCTCCTGAACACGGATAAACTGAGATGGCTCGATCACATCCAGTATCTCCTCTATCTCCCCTAGGAACATCACCTACAGACGCACAGACAGATGCACATGCACACACACACAAGAAAAACACACACACGGATGAAGAGACGGATGCACACAAACATACACACACGCACGGACAGACACACACACACAGATGCACACACACAGACTCACACACACAGGAGAGAATCACACCATGAGTTTATATCAAAATACACACACAAAGATGTCTCACCTCTTTCTGGGTGCAGGTTTTGGGCCAGTACTTGAGGAGCCCTCGTATGATCTGAACAGAAAACAAACAGAGGCAAAGTCCAGCAGGGTGTTACAGTGTTTTATGGATACTGGAAGTTACAGTGTGGGAAGTGACTAACGACAGTTGGGTTGCAAAATTCCGGTAAACGATAACCCAAAGTTCCCAGGTTTTCCCAAAATCCCAGTTGGAGTATTCCTGGAATAAGCAGGGAATATGCAGGAAATCTTGCAATCAGGATTTCTGCAAGGCCTGGGATTTTTAGGGAAGTTACTGTAATTTTACAACCCTAAATGACACAAAAGGTGTTCCTTACGTATTCTGTGACTGTAGAATCTTTCTCCATAAACTGGACCACACAGTACGCCAACTGTAGAGTGGTAGATACATACAGCAGGTTAACACACGTATACACACACACATACAGCCCAGCTAGCACATAATGTTCTGAGAACCATATGTTCCTTTGAGCTTGGTGAGAGCGTGGTTGTCCTATGGTTATTTTGCATACAACCTTCCCATAACTCTCTGGGAATGGCGCCAGATAGTTGCTTGGCTTTAGAACATTCTCAGCACATTTAAGGAACTTGACCCCCAAAAAATATTTTCTTGGAATTTTATTACATTAAGAGAATGTTTCCTAAAAGTTCAAACATGGTTACATTTAATTTCAGTTTGGTAATGTTCTAGGAACATTCTCCAACTGCTTTGACATTGGGAATGTTCTCAAATAGTTCCAAGAACGTTAAGAAACAACGTTCTTCTATAGGAATTTCAGTACGTCTGCATAATGTTTCCTACAGGTTTCCCAATGGTTGTATTTAAAGTCATGTTCTCAAATTGTTCCAAGAACGTTAATAAAATGTTCCATAAAAACCACAAGAAAACTTTTGTAACGTTCAGAGAACGTTCTAAGAATGTTATTTAAAAACATATGCATACAGTAATTAGTGCTTGTTTCCTTTAAAATGGGGTCTGTTTAAATAGACAAAAATTAACAGCTTTGTATGCGTAAAAAAAACATGTTATGCTAGCTCCATCCTGGTGGCACAGTGGACTAATTCCATGGATATAGAAAATAAGATTATAAGTTCAAATCTCACTGATGCCGTGTCACAATAAAACATAAATGTGTTTGCATGATTAATGCCTAAGTAAATGAATTTCCATGTGTTTGGAGTTCAAAAAAGTTAACTCAAAATTTGCTCCTTGGAATTTGTGGAAACGTTCGTTTTTGGTTTCCCATTGGTTCTGGGAACGAAGCCATACGTTTCCTGACCAGTAAAACAATGTTTTTTCAATGTTCTGATAACGGATGTGAAAATTAAGCCTGTTCTGGGAATGTTATTTTTTAGGTTGCAGGGAGGTTCTGAGAACATTTTACTATAGTTCCCTGAAAGTTTTCCTGGGAGGTTTTATTAACATTCTGAGAATGGAAATTATAGGTTATTTGAAGGTAATTAAATAATGTTCTGAGAAAATGTTTCGATAAGACTTTTAATAACACTGCTAGCTTAACTGTGTTGAATGCTTAGGCATTAATCATGCAAACACATATCATTTTATTGTGGCACAGCGTCATTGAGATTTTAACTTATGATCTTCTGTTCTCTATCCATGGAATTAGTCCACTGCGCCACCAGGATGTAGCTAGGATGCCATGTTTCTTAACTCATACAAAGCTGTTCATTTTAGTATATTAAATCAGACACCATTTCAAAGGAAACAAGCACTCATTAAGATCAGGTGTGGCCAATTAGTGGGCGCAGCCAACACACCTGAACACACTTAACAAGATACAGAGTAGAGAGAGTTTTGCTGATGCTGAAAACGGAATGTATATGTTTTTAAATAACATTCTTATTGTTTTATTGTGGTTTTTATGGAACGTTTTCTTAATGTTCTGAGAACATTACTTTAAATAGAAACATGAGGAAACCTGCAGAAAATGATGTGCTGAACTACTGAAATTCCCCCTTAAGAACATGGTATTTTAACGTTCTCAGAACGTTCCGAGAACATGACTTCAAATAGGAACATGAGGAAACCTGTAAAAAACGTTATGATGAAGTACTGAAATTCCCACCTGAGAAACATGGTTCTCAGAACGTTATGTGCTAGCTGGGTATTCTGCACCATTCCCAGAATGTTGTGGGAAGGTTGTATAATAATATGCCATTTAGCAGACGCTTTTATCCAAAGCGACTTACAGTCTTGCATGCATAATTTTTTTTGTGTACGGGTGGTCCCGGGGATCGAACCCACTACCTTGGCGTTACAAGCGCCGTGCTCTACCAGCTGAGCTACAGCTGAGCTACAGCTACATGTTTATGCAAAATAAACATAGGACAACCAAGCTCTCACCAAGCTCTAAGAAACATTTGGTTCTCAGAACATTATGTGCTAGCTGGGCTAGCAGTGTTATTAAAAGTCTTATTGAAACATCCAGTGAAAGTTAAGGAAGTTATTCAAAACCTCCAAATAACCTATAATTTCCGTTCTCAGAACGTTAATAAACCCTATCAGGAAAACTTTCAAGGAACCATAGTAACATTTTCTCAGAACCTCCCTGCAATTTAAAATGTAAGACTTATGGCTTCGTTCCCAGAACCTATGGGAAACCAAAAACTTACATTCCAATAACATCCAATGAATCAAATGTGCTAGCTGGGAGTACTGTATACTGTGTACACACTAAAATATTGTATTTTATACATGCATGCACACACATTCAAATACGCCATCTGATGGCGCCGGAGGGTATGGCTGCCGTTTTATGGACTCTTATCCAACCGTGCTATTTTGTGTGTTTTTTCGGCCCAGTACATCACTGGGGCTAAGCTTCCTGCCATCCAGGACCTCTATACCAGGCGGTGTCAGAGGAAGGCCCTAAAAATTGTCAAAGACTCCAGCCACCCTAGTCATAGACTGTTCTCTCTGTTCCCGCACGGCAAGCTGTACCGGAGCACCAAGTCTAGGTCCAAGAGGCTTCTAAACAGCTTCTACCCCCAAGCCATTAGACTCATGTACATCTAATCAAATGGCTACCCAGACTATTTGCATTGCCACCCCACCCCTCTTTTACACTGCTGCTACTCTCTGTTTATTATCTACAGTTGAAGTCGGAAATGTACATACACTTAGGTTGGAGTCATTAAAACTTGTTTTTCAACCGCTCCACAAATTTCTTGTTAACAAACTATAGTTTTGGCAAGTTGGTTAGGACATCTACTTTGTGCATGGCACAAGTAATTTCTCCAACAAATGTTTACAGACAGATTATTTCACTTATAATTCACTGTATCACAATTCCAGTGGGTCAGAAGTTTACATACACTAAGTTGACTGTGACTTTAAACAGCTTGGAAAATTCCAGAAAATGATGTCATGGCTTTAGAAGCTTCTGATAGGCTAATTGACATCATTTGAGTCAATTGGAGGTATATCTGTGGATGTATTTCAAGGCCTACCTTCAAACTCAGTGCCTCTTTGCTTGACATCATGGGAAAATCAAAAGAAATCAGCTAAGACCACAGAATAGAAATTGTAGAACTCTGGTTCATCCTTGGGAGCAATTTCCAAACGCCTGAAGGTACCATGTTCATCTATACAACAATAGTATGCAAGTATAAACACCATGGGACCACGCAGCCGTCATATCGCTTAGGAAGGAGACGCGTTCTGTCTCCTAGAGATGAACTTACTTTGGTGCGAAAAGTGCAAATCAATCCAAGAACAACAGCAAAGGACCTTGTGAAGATGCTGGAGGAAACAGGTACAAAAGTATCTATATCCACAGTAAAACAAGTCCTATATCGACATAACCTGAAAGGCCGCTCAGCAAGGAAGAAGCCACTGCTCCAAAACCACCATAAAAAAGCCAGACTACGGTTTGCAACTGCACATGGGGACAAAGATCGTACTTTTTGGAGAAATGTCCTCTGGTCTGATGAAACAAAAATAGAACTGTTTGGCCATAACGGCCATCATTATGTTTGGAGGGAAAAGGGGGTTGCTTGCAAGCCGAAGAACACCATCCCAACCGTGAAGCACGGGGTGGCAGCATCATGCTGTGGGGGTGCTTTGCTGAAGGAGTGACTGGTGCACTTCACAGAATAGATGGCATCATGAGGAAGGAAAACTATGTGGATATATTGAAGCAACATTTCAAGACATCAGACAGGAAATTAAAGCTTGGTCGCAAATGGGTCTTCCAAATGGACAATGACCCCAAGCATACTTCCAAAGTTGTGGCAAAATGGCTTAAGGACAACAAAGTAAATGTATTGGAGTGGCCATCACAAAGCCCTGACCTCAATCCTACACATTCTTAAAATAAAGTGGTGATCCTAACTGACCTAAAACAGGGAATCTTTACTAGGATTAAATGTCAGGAATTGTGAAAACTGAGTTTAAATGTATTTGGCTAAGGTGTATGTAAACTTCCGACTTCAACTGTATTTATAGTCACTTTAATAACTCTACCTACATGTACATATTACCCCAATTACCTCGACTAACCGGAGCCCCCGCACATTGACTTGGTACTGGTACCCCCTGTATATACAGTGAGGGAAAAAAGTATTTGATCCCCTGCTGATTTTGTACATTTGCCCACTGACAAAGAAATTATCAGTCTATAATTTTAATGGTAGGTTTATTTGAACAGTGAGAGACAGAATAACAACAACAAAATCCAGAAAAATGCATGTCAAAATGGTATAAATTGATTTGCATTTTAATGAGGGAAATAAGTATTTTACCCCCTCTCAATCAGAAAGATTTCTGGCTCCCAGGTGTCTTTTATACAGGTAACGAGCTGAGATTAGGAGCACACTCTTAAAGGGAGTGCTCCTAATCTCAGCTTGTTACCTGTATAAAAGATACCTGTCCACAGAAGCAATCAATCAATCAGATTCCAAACTCTCCACCATGGCCAAGACCAAAGAGCTCTCCAAGGATGTCAGGGACAAGATTCTAGACCTACACAAGGCTGGAATGGGCTACAAGACCATCGCCAAGCAGCTTGGTGAGACGGTGACAACAGTTGGTGCGATTATTCGCAAATGGAAGAAACACAAAAGAACTGTCAATCTCCCTCGGCCTAGGGCTCCATGCAAGATCTCACCTCATGGAGTTGCAATGATCATGAGAACGGTGAGGAATCAGCCCAGAACTACACGGGAGGATCTTATCAATGATCTCAAGGCAGCTGGGACCATAGTCACCAAGAAAACAATTGGTAACACACTACGCTGTGAAGGACTGAAATCCTGCAGCGCCCGCAAGGTCCCCCTGCTCAAGAAAGCACATATACATGCCCGTCTGAAGTTTGCCAATGAATATCTGAATGATTCAGAGGAGAACTGGGTGAAAGTGTTGTGACCAGATGAGACCAAAATGGAGCTCTTTGGCATCAACTCAACTCGAGGAGGAGGAATGCTGCCTATGACCCCAAGAACACCATCCCCACCGTCAAACATGGAGGTGGAAACTTTATGCTTTGGGGGTGTTTTTCTGCTAAGGGGAAAGGACAACTTCACCGCATCAAAGGGACGATGGACGGGGCCATGCACCATCAAATCTTGGGTGAGAACCTCCTTCCCTCAGCCAGGGCATTGAAAATGGGTCGTGGATGGGTATTCCAGCATGACAATGACCCAAAACACACGGCCAAGGCAACAAAGGAGTAGCTCAAGAAGAAGCACATTAAGGTTCTGGAGTGGCCTAGCCAGTCTCCAGACCTTAATCCCATAGAAAATCTGTGTAGGGAGCTAAAGGTTCGAGTTGCCAAACGTCAGCCTCGAAACCTTAATGACTTGGAGAAGATCTGCAAAGAGGAGTGGGACAAAATCCCTCCTGAGGTGTGTGCAAACCTGGTGGCCAACTACAAGAAACGTCTGACCTCTGTTATTGCCAACAAGGGTTTTGCCACTAAGTCATGTTTTGCAGAGGGGTCAAATACTTATTTTCCTCATTAAAATGCAAATCAATTTATAACATTTTTGACATGCGTTTTTCTGGATTTTGTTGTTGTTATTCTGTCTCTCACTGTTCAAATAAACCTACCATTAAATCTATAGACTGATCATTTCTTTGTCATTGGGCAAACATACAAAATCAGCAGGCTATCAAATACTTTTTTCCCTCACTGTAGCCTCGCTATTGTTATTTTTACAGCTGTTCTTTAATTATTTGTTACTTTTATTTGGTATTATTTTATATTGTATTTTTGGGGGGTATTCTTTCTTAAAACTGCATTGTTGGTTAAGGGCTTGTAAGTAAGCATTTCAATGTAAGGTCTACACCTGTTGTATACGGTGCATGTGACAAATAAAATTTGATTTGTGTATACACACACAAACACTGTACACACACACCCCATGTGTCATGTTATAAGCAGTGGTATTGCAGTAATCTGTAGAGTTTTTCCTTGTTGCAGCATTCCTTAGAGTCAGAATACCCACTCACCCACAAACCCCCCACACACACACACACACACACACACACACACACACACACCCACACACACATTCCCTAGAGCAGGGTCGTCCCCCCCGATGTAAGTTTTGTTTTTCGCCCTAGCACTACACAGCTGATTCAAATAATCCAAGCTTGATGAGAGTTGGTTATTTGAATCAGCTGTGTAGTACTAGGGCAAAAAACTAAACGTGCACCCAGGGGGCCCCAGGACCGAGTTTGGGAAACCCTGCCCTAGAGTGTGAATACAATGGGATGTAAAACCCTGATCCCACCGGATTACTGCGCTAAGGATCGGAAAGAGAAGTTTTCCAAGTCGGTGCCTGAATATGTGCGTGTGCGTATGTGTTTCGCGGTTGGCCCTATGCCTAGGCTCGTTGCCATGGTGAGTGGGCACCGTGGCGACGGAGTGTGTGTGTTTACTTCGGAAGGAGTGATGTCACAGTCTGCCCTGAGGGGATATGACATATTAGAGCTTATACCTCTCCTTTCTCTCTCTCCCTCTCTCTCTTTCTCTCTTTCTGTATCTTTCTCTCTCTGTCTCACTTTCTCTCTCTCTTGATCTTTCTCTCTCTCTCTAACTATCTGTCTCACTTTCTTTTTCTCTATAACTCATTCACTTTCTACCTCTCTCTGCTTCCTTCTCACTTTTCCCCATCTCTCTTCGTTTTTTTCACTCTTCATCCCTGACTTTCTCTATCCCTCTCTCTCTATGCACATTATATGGAAAGATCAACAGAGGGTTGGAGCGGAGGTAGAGGGTGAATGGAGGGTGAAAGGAGCGAGGGATGAATGAGAAAAGCAGGAAAGAACCAGTGATTAAAATGAGATGACAGGAGTTGAAGCGTTTAAAGTATTAAAGTCAGATTAGTGACAAGCCTAGGGTAAATACAGAGTTGGATTCTGTTGTTAGGTGAGGGATTATCGGTATTGTAGTCTGTTAGGATAGAGTTTATGGTGTTTGTAGTTCCAGGGTAATAAGAGGTGACAACTGGTGACTTTAATAATGTAAATACAGCAGCCTAAACCAGTGTTTGCCAACTCCATTCCTCGAGTACCCCCAACCGCAGACATTTGTTTTGTAGCCCCAGACAAACTCACCTGATTCAACTCATGGAGGGCTTGATGATTAGTTGACAAGTTGAATCAGGTGTGGTTGTCTGGGTCTACTACAAAAATGTATGCTGTTGGGGGTACTCAAGGAGTTGAGAAACACTGGCCTAAATCATGGGCTATTTTTGACCAGAGCCCCCACCCTATTACCAATAAGCTCAATAAGGAATAGGGTGCCATTTGAGAAACAGGCCATTGTTCCCTCCCACCCTGCTGAAAAAAACAGCATAGACCAGCATAGGCTGGTGACTAGCCTTCATTGTGTTTTCACTGGTGTCCAGCCTTCATTGTGTTTTTGCTTGTGACCAGCCTTCATTGTGTTTTTGCTGGTGACCAGCCTTCGCTGTTTTTTTGCATGACCAGCTAGACCATGCTGGTCAGCTAGACCCCTTAAACTCAACTCTGAGTTCCACTGTTTTTTTAAATTGTTCACCTCTAATCAGGTACTGATTTAGACCTGGGACACCAGGTGGACGCAATTCATTATCAGGTAGAAAAGACAACCAGCAGGCTCCGGCCCTCATAGGGTAAGAGTTGAATACCCCTGAGCTAGACCATGCTGGTCTGCCAGCAGAACCACCTAGATCAGGGGTTCCCAAACTTTTTTGGCCAGCAACCCCATTTTGATATCAAAACATTTTCGCGACCCCACCATGTAAAAAACATGATTTAATCAACTGCCCATGTTCATTTTTTTAATTGGGTCTATGACAGTCTATTACAAATCAGTCTGACAGTAATTTTGATAGTTTTTCAATCTTAACCCTCCCGTTGTCCTAGGGTCAAAATGACCCGCCACTGTGTTGATCCAACTTTATTTAATTTTTATATTTTTTGGATCATTTGTGAGAAGGAGGCAGTGATACTTTCTTTAAAGTCTCACTGCCTCCTTCTCACAAATGATCCCCAAAAAATAAAAATTAAATAAAGTTGGTTCAACACAGTGGCGGGTCATTTTGACCCTAGGACAACGGGAGGGTTAAGGAAGTATGGTTTGAGATGACTGAAATCAGAATCAGAAAGGTATTGGGAAGTTCAGAAGATCTTCAGGCAATCATTTTTATGTTCTTTTTCCCTCAGTCTGATTTAGTGCCTGGTCTTGTCCATTCTGTTCTAATGAGCCAGGGTTGTGGGTTCGATTCCCACAGGGGGCCAGTATGAAAAAATTATATATTAAAAAATAATGTATGCACTCACTAACTGTAAGTCGCTCTGGATAAGAGCGTCTGCTAAATGACTAAAATGTAAATGATCACAGCTGTATGTGCAGTCAGTCAGTCTGTAGTGTGATTTGAGGCCGGTCTCTAGTGGTCATGGGTGCACATTGCAGTCACTCTCATTTAATATTTAAAGCTGCAAGATGTAACTTTTTGGGCAACCCAACCAAATTCACATAGACATGTGAGTTATAGATATGTCATTCTCATTGAAAGCAAGTCTAAGAAGCAGTAGATCTGTTCTATGTGCGCTATTTCTATGCTTCCCGTTCTTCAGTTTCGTTTTTTTGCTTCAAACAGCTGAAAATACAATATTTTTGGTTATGGAAAATATATTTCACAGCAGTTTAGATTGTACAATGATTCTCCACACTATACTTGCTTGTTTTGTCACATAACTTGAAATTAGGTGAACTATTACAATTTTAGCAACCAGGAAATTATTTCTCCATAGTGCACCTTTAACTCTTAGTACTTGGGAACAGAGCGAGAGAGCGAGAGAGCGAGAGAGCATGTGTGCGTGGTTAGCAGGCCGTGCTGCGTGTGTTAATAAATAATACATGGAGTCTGAGGAGAGAAATGTAGGGCAAGCTGACGTTTATACTCAGAATACACACACACACACACACACACTGACACATACACAAACACACACACACACATATATACACACATATATACACACACACACACCAAGGCTGAGACGCACACATACAAGTACATTCAGATTGAATAGAGCACACATACACATATAGAAACCTACACATTGACACATAGACACACACATTCACAGATACTGGTTGTGTGTGTGTGTGTGTATAAGAGGATGGTGTAAGTTGTGATCACAGCTGGATGTGCAGTCAGTCAGTCTGTAGTGTGACTCGAGGCCGGTCTCTAGTGGTCATGGGTGCACATTGCAGTCGCTCTCATTTAATATTTAAAACTGCAATATGTAACTTTTTGGGCAACCCAACCAAATGCACATAGAAATGTGAATTATAGATCTGTCATTCTCATTGAAAGCATGTCTAAGAAGCGGTAGATCTGTTCTGTGTGTGCTATTTCTATGCTTCCTGTTCTTAAGTTTCATTTTTTGCTTCAAACAGCTGAAAATACAATATTTTGGGTTATGGAAAATATATTTCACAGCAGTTTAGATTGTACAATGATTTTACACTTGTTTTGTCACATAACTTGAAATTAGGTGAACTATTAGAATTTTAGCAACCAGGAAATTATTTCTCCATAGTGCACCTTTAACTCTTAGTACGTGGGAACAGAGCGAGAGAGCGAGAGAGTGAGAGAGCGAGAGAGCGAGTGAGCATGTGTGCGTGTGTGTGTGGTTAGCAGGCCGTGCTGCGTGTGTTAATATATAATACATGGAGTCTGAGGAGAGAAATGTAGGGCAAGCTGATGTTTATACTCAGAATACACACACACACAAACACTGACACATACACAAACACACACATATATACACACATATATACACACACCAAGGCTGAGATGCACACATACAAGTACATACAGATTGAATAGAGCACACATACACATATAGAAACCTACACATTGACACATAGACACACACATTCACAGATACTGGTTGTGTGTGTGTGTATAAGAGGATGGTGTGAGCCATGGGTGCACAATGAAGTCTCTCTAATTTAATATTTAAAGCTGCAATGTGTAACTTTTTGGGCAACCTGACCAAATTCACATAGAAATGTGAGTTATAGATCTGTCATTCTCATTGAAAGCAAGTCTAAGAAGCGGTAGATCTGTTCAGTGTGCACTATTTCTATGAATCCCGTTCCTACGTTTGGTTTTTTATTTCAAACAGCTGAAAATACATTTTTGGTTATGGAAAATATATTTCACAGCGGTTTAGATTATACAATGATTTTCTACACTATACTTGCTTGTTTTGTCACATAAACTGAAATTAGGCAAAGTATTCGAATTTTAGCAACCAGGAAATGATTTCTCCATAGTGCACCTTTAACTCTTAGTACTGGGGAACAGAGAGAAAAAGAGAGAGAGAGAGAGAGAGAGAGAGAGCATGTGTGCGTGGTTAGCAGGCCGTGCTGCATGGTGTGTGTGTGTGTGTGTGTGTGTGTGTGTGTGTGTGTGTGTGTGTGTGTGTGTGTGTGTGAGTGACTGACCTGTGCGTGGAAGATGGACAGGGACTTGGCTGAGTGTAGAGGGATCAGGACTCGAACCAGGAATTGCTTATGTTCCGACTTCAGGGGCAGAGCAAACCCGTTTATAATGCTGTAGAGAAAGAGAAGGTTCCCTATGAAATTTAAAAAATTCAAGCATACAACCTAAGAAAATGTACAACAATGGCAAATACTTTGATGAAGAAAAAACCTAAGAAAGAAATGGAGAAACCTAACCAACCAAAACCATAGAGACCTAGAAAACCTGAGCCTACGCCTTCACTATGGTGAATCACTAAAACAATACAGAAATGCACTACGGAAAAAGAAGGAACAGCACGTCAGAAATCAGCTCAATGTAATTGAAGAATCCATAGAATCTAACTGCTTCTGGGAATATTGGAACACACTAAACAAACAACAACACAAAGAGTTATCTATGCAAAACGGAGATGTATGGATAAACCACTTCTCCAATATTTTTGGCTCTATAACAAAGAACAAACAGCAAAAACATATACAGTGCATTCGGAAAGTATTCAGATTCATTGACTTTTCCACATTTCATTCCCTTACCGCCTTATTCTAAAACGGATTAAATCGTTTTTTTCCTCATCAATCTACAAACAATACCCCATAATAACAAAGCAAAAAAAATTAAGATGGCGCCGACAGAGACGGCTGCCTCGCTTTTAGTCCTTAGGAAACTTTGCAGTATCAAGATGGCCACCATTGTTCCTGTACCCAAGAATGCAAAGGTAACTGAACTAAATGACAAACACCCCATAGCACTCACTTCTGTCATCGTGAAGTGCTTTGAGAGACTAGTCAAAGATCATATCACCTCCACCTTACCTGTCACCCTAGACCCACTTCAATTTGCTGACCGCCCCAATAGGTCCACAGACGATGCAATCGCCATCACACTAAACACTGCCCTATCCCATCTGAACAAGAGGAATAGCTATGTAAGAATGCTGTTCATTGACTATAGCTCAGCATTCAACACCATATTACCCTCCAAGCTCATCATCAAGCTTGAGGCCCTGGGTCTCAACCATGCCCTTTGCAATTGGGTCCAGAACTTCCTGATGGGCCGCCCCCAGGTGCTGAAGGTAGGAAACAACATCTCCACTTCGCTGATCCTCAACACTGGGGCCCCACAAGGGTGTGTGCACAGCCACCTCCTGTACTCCCTGTTCACACATGACTGCGTAGCCATGCACGCCTCCAACTCAATCATCAAGTTTGCAGACGACACAACAGTAGTAGGCTTGATTACCAACAACGATGAGACAGCCTACAGGGAGGAGGTGAGGGCTCTAGGAGTGTGGTGTCAGGAAAATAACCTCTCACTCAACGTCAAAAAAACTAAGGAGATGATCGTGGACTTCAGGAAACAGCAGAGGGAGTACCCCCCCTATCCACATCGACGGGAGAGCAGTGGAGAAAGAAAGGCTGAAGAAATTTGGCCTGTCACCTAAAACCCTCACAAACTTTTACAGATGCACAATTGAGAGCATCCTGTCGGGCTGTATCACCGCCTGGTATGGGAACTGAACTGCCCACAACCGCAGGGCTCTCCAGTGGGTGGCGCGGTCTGCACAACACATCACCGGGGGCAAACTACCTGCCCTCCAGGACACCTACAGCACCTGATGTCACAGGAAGGCCAAAAAGATAATCAAGGACAACTACCACCCGAGCCACTGCCTGTTCACCCCGCTATCATCCAGAAGGCGAGGTTAGTACAGGTGCATCAAAGCTGGGACCGAAAGACTGAAAAACTGCTTCTATCTCAAGGCCATCAGACTGTTAAACAGCCATCACTAGCACAGAGAGGCTGCTGCCTACATACAGACATGAAAATCACTGGCCACTTTAATAAATGGAACACTAGTCACTTTAATAATGCCACCTTAATAATGTTTACATATTTTGCATTACCCATCTGATTTGTATATACTGTATTCTATACTATCTATTGCATCTTAGCCTACAGTGCCTTACAAAAGTATTCATCCCCCTTGGCGATTTCCTATTTTGTTGCATTACAACCTGTAATTTAAATGGATCTTTATTTGGATTTCATGTAATGGACATACACAAAATAGTCCAAGTAAAAAAAAATAAAAAAAATTAATAACGGAAAAGTGGTGCGTGCACATGTATTCACCCCTTTTGCTATGAAGCCCCTCAATAAGATCTGGTGCAACCAATTACCTTCAGAATTCACAAAAAAAATATCCAAAACTTTGAACATCCTACGGAGCACCATTAAATCCATTATTTAAAAATGGAAAGAATATGGCACCACAACAAACCTGCCAAGAGAGGGCCGCCCACCAAAACTCACGGACCAGGCAAGGAGGGCATTAATCAGAGAGGCAACAAAGAGACCAAAGATAACCCTGAAGGAGCTGCAAAGCTCCACAGCGGAGATTGGAGTATCTGTCCATAGGACCACTTTAAGCCGTACACTCCACAGAGCTGGGCTTTACGGAAGAGTGGCCAGAAAAAAGACATTGCTTAAAGAAAAAAATAAGCAAACACGTTTGGTGTTCACCAAAAGGCATGTGGGAGACTCCCCAAACATATCGAAGAAGGTACTCTGGTCAGATGAGACTAAATTTGAGCTTTTTGGCCATCAAGGAAAACGCTATGTCTGGCGCAAACCCAACACCTCTCATCACCCCGAGAACACCATCCCAACAGTGAAGCACGGTGGTGGCAGCATCATGCTGTGGGGATGTTTTTCATCGGCAGGGACTGGGAAACTGGTCAGAATTGAAGGAATTATGGATGGCGCTAAATACAGGAAAATTCTTAAGGGAAACCTGTTTCACTCTTCCAGAGATTTGAGACTGGGACGGAGGTTCACCTTCCAGCAGGACAATGACCCTAAGCATACTGCTAAAGCAACACTTGAGTGGGGGGGGGGGGGTGAATGCAAGTTTTCAGTTTTTTGGTCTTATTTCTTATTTCAAAAAATATTTTGCATCTTCAAAGTGGTAGGCATGTTCTGTAAATCAAATGATACAAACCCCCCCAAAATCCATTTAAATTCCAGTTTGTAAGGCAACAAAATAGGAAAAATGTCAAGGGGGTGAATACTTTCGCAAGCCACTGTATGCCACTCATCTCATCCATATATTTATATATTCTTATTCCATTTCTTTACTTAGATTGTGTGTATTAGGTTTTTGTGTGGAACTGTTAGATATTACTTGCTAGATATTGCTGCACTGTCGGAACTAGAAGCACAAGCATTTCGCTACACTCGCAATAACATCTGCTATGTGACCAATACATGTGATTTGATTTGATTTGAAAACAGTTTTTTTTTTTATATTTGCAAATGTATATAAAAAAAAAAAGTATTCAGACCCTTTATTCAGTACTTTGTTGAAGCACCTTTGGCAGCGATTCCAGCCTCGAGTCTTCTTGGGTATAACACTACAAGCTTGTCACACCTGTATTTGGGGAGTTTCTCCCGTTCTTCTCTGCAGATCCTCTCAAGCTCTGTCTGATTGGATGGGGAGTGTAGCTGCACAGCTATTTTCAGGTCTCTCCAGAGATGTTCAATCGGGTTCAAGTCCAGGCTCTGGCTGGGGCACTCAAGGACATTCAGAGACTTGTCCCGAAGCCGCTCCTGCATTGTCTAGGCTGTGTGTTTAGGGTCGTTGTCCTGTTGGAAGGTGAACCTTCACCCCAGTCTGAGGTCCTGAGCACTCTGGAGCAGGTTTTCATCAAGGATCTCTCTGTACTTTGCTCCGTTCATCTTTCCCTCAATCCTGACTAGTCTCCCAGTCCCTGCCGCTGAAAAACATCCCCACAGCATGATGCTGCCACCACAATGCTTCACCGTAGGGATGGTGCCATGTTTCCTCCAGACGTGACGCTTGGCATTCAGGCCAAAGAGTTCAATCTTGGTTTCATCAGACCAGAGAGTCTTGTTCTTCATGGTCTGAGAGTCCTTTAGGTGCCTTTTAGACAAACTCCAAGTGGGCTGTCATGTGCCTATTACTGAGGAGTGGCTTCCGTCTGGCCACTGTACCATAAAGGCCTGACTGGTGGAGTGCTGCAGATATGGTTGTCCTTCTGGAAGGTTCTCCCATCTCCACAAAGGAACTCTGGAGCTCTGTCAGAGTGACCATCGGGTTCTTGCAAAAATACTAAAAACCTGTTTTCGCTTTGTCATTATGGGGTATTGTGTGTAGATTGATGAGGAAATGTTTTTATTTAATCCATTTTTGAATAAGGATGTAACGTAACAAAATGTGGAAAAAGTGAAGGGGTCTGAATACTTTCCGAATGCACTCTACATGATCAAATACAAATCTTAGAATCTACTATTAAAGACTACCAGAACCCACTGGATTCTCCAATTACATTGAATGAACTGCAGGAGAAAATACAAACCCTCCAACTAAAAAAAGGCCTGTGGTGTTGATGGTATCCTTATTGAAATGATAAAATATACAGACCAAAAATTCCAATTGGCTACACTTAAACTCTTTAACATCATCCTCAGCTCTGGCATCTTCCCCAACATTTGGAACCAAGGACTGATCACCCCAATCCACAAAAGTGGAGACAAATTTGACCCCAATAACTACTGTGGGATATGCATCAACAGCATCCTTGGGGAAATCTTCTGCATTATCATTAACAGCAGACTTGTTCATTTCCTCAGTGAAAATGATGTACTGAGAAAATGTCAAATTGGCTTTTTACCAAATTACCGTAGACAGACAACAAACTCACCCTGCACACTCTAATTGACAAACAAACAAAACAAAACAAAGACAAAGTCTTCTCATGCTTTGTTGATTTCAAAAAAGATTTTGACTCAATTTGGCATGAGGGTCTGCTTTACAAATTGATGGAAAGCAGTGTTGGCGGAAAAACATACGACATTCTAAAATCCATGTACACAAACAACAAATGTGCAGTTAAAATTGGCAAAAAACACACACATTTCTTTCCACAGGGCAGTGGGATGAGACAGGGATGCAGTTTGAGCCCCACCCTCTTCAACATTTATATCAACGAATTGGCAAGGGCACTAGAACAGTCTGCAGCACCCGGCCTCACCCTACTAGAATCTGAAGTCAAAGTCTACTGTTTGCTGATGATCTGGAGCTTCTGTCCCCAACCAAGGAGGGCCTACAGCAGCACCTAGACTTTCTGCACATATTCTGTCAGACCTGGACCCTGACAGTGAATCTCAGTAAGACAAAAATAATGGTGTTCCAAAGAAGGTCCAGTTGCCAGGACCACAAATACAAATTCAATCTATTCTAAACTATTCTAAAACAAATCCAATTTTGATAAACACCCACGTCTATTGGGTGAAATACCACAGCGTGCCATCACAGCAGCAAGATTTGTGACCTGTTGCCACAAGAAAAGGGCAACCAGTGAAGAACAAAAACCATTGTAAATACAACCATATTTACTTTATGTTTATTTATTTTCACTTTTGTACTTTAACTATTTGCACATCGTTACAACACTGTACAGTATATATCCATAATATGACATTTGACATGTCTCTATTCCTTTGGAACTTTTGTGAGTGTAATGTTTACTGTTCATTTTATATTGTTAATTTCACTTTTGTTCATTATCTATTTCACTTGCTTTGGCAATGTAAACGTATGTTTCCCATGCCAATAAAGCCCTTTGAATTGAATTGAAAGAGAGAGTGAGAGAGAGAGAGAGAGAGAGAGAGAGAGAGAGAGAGAGAGAGAGAGAGAGAGAGAGAGAGAGAGAGAGAGAGAGAGAGAGAGGGAGAGAGAGAGAGAGAGAGAGAGAGAGAGAGAGGGAGAGAGAGAGAGAGAGAGAGAGATACAGAGATACAGAGATAAATTGGGTGGGTAGAGGAGAACAAAAGGAGAGAGGTGGATAGAAAGAGAGAGGGGAATGGATAGAGGTGTGAAAGAATGAAAAAAAGAGGAGAGAATAATAGAAACAGCGAGGAGGAAGAGCAGGAGGAGAAAAAGAGGAGAGGAGGAAAAACGGATTAAGAAAGGATTAAGAAAAAAAGTGTCATCATATCTTGTCATCATCACCACATCTCTCTCTCCCTCTCTCTCTCTTCTCTCTCAATTTCAATTTCAATTCCATTTCAATTTAAGTGGCTTTATTGGCATGGGAAACATGTGTTTACATTGCCAAAGCAAGTGAAATAGATAATAAACAAAAGTGAAATAAACAATAAAAAATGAACAGTAAACATTACACTCACAAAAGTCCCAAAGGAATAAATACATTTCAAATATCGTAATATGTTTATATACAGTGTTGTAACGATGTGCAAATAGTTGAAGTACAAAAGGGAAAATAAATCAACATAAATATGGGTTCTAAATGTACAATGTTGTTTGTTCTTCACTGGTTGCCCTTTTCTTGTGGCAACAGGTCACAAATCTTGCTGCTGTGATGGCACAGTGTGGTATTTCACCCAATAGATATGGAAGTTTATCAAAACTGGATTTGTTTTCAAATTCTTTGTGGGTCTGTGTAATCTGAGGGAAATATGTGTCTCTAATATGGTCATACACTTGGCAGGGGGTTAGGAAGTGCAGCTCAGTTTCCACCTCATTTTGTGGGCAGTGTGCACATAGCCTGTTTTCTGTTGAGAGCCAGGTCTGCCTTTCTCAATAGCAAGGCACTGAGTCTGTACATAGTCAAAGCTTTCCTTAATTTTGGGTCAGTCACAGTGGTCAGGTATTCTGCCACTTTGCACTCTCTGTCTGTTTCGGGCCAAATAGTTTGCTCTGTTTTTTTGTTAATTATTTTCAATGTGTCAAGTATTTATCTTTTTGTTTTGTTTTCTCATCAAAAAGAACATAAACTTCAACATACCAATTAGGATCTGGCAAAAAAATACTTGAATCAGTTATAGAACCCATTGCCCTTTATGGTTGTGAGGTCTGGGGTCCGCTCACCAACCAAGAATTCACAAAATGGGACAAACACCAAATTGAGACTCTGCATGCAGTATTCTGAAAAAATATCCTCAGTGTACAATGTAAAACACCAAATAATGCATGCAGAGCAAAATTAGGCCGATACCCGCTAATTATCAAAGTCCAAAAAAGTCCTGTTAAATTTTAATTCTACAACCACCTAAAAGGATGTGATTCCCAAACCTTCCATAACAAAGCCATCACCTACAGAGAGATAAACTTGGAGAAGAGTCCCCTAAGCAAGCTGGTCCTGGGGCTCTGTTCAAACACAAACAGACCCCACAGAGCCCCAGGATAGCAACACAATTAGAGCCAACCAAATCATGAGAAAACAAAAAGATAAATACTTGACACATTGGAAAGAATTAACAAAAAAAACAGAGCAAACTAGAACGCTATTTGGCCCTACCTGACCACTGTGACTGACCCAAAATTAAGGAAAGCTTTGACTATGTACAGACTCAGTGCCTTGCTATTGAGAAAGGCCGCCGTAGGCAGACCTGGCTCTCAAGAGAAGACAGGCTATGTGCACACTGCCCACAAAATGAGGTGGAAACTGAGCTGCACTTCCTAACCTCCTGCCAAATGTATGACCATATGAGAGACACATATTTCCCTCAGATTACACAGACCCACAAAGAATTTGAAAACAAATCCAGGTTTGATAAACTCCCATATCTATTGGGTGAAATACCACACTGTGCCATCACAGCAGCAAGATTTGTGACCTGTTGCCACAAGAAAAGGGCAACCAGTGAAGAACAAACAACATTGTACATTTAGAAACCATATTTATGTTTATTTATTTTCCCTTTTGTACTTCAACTATTTGCATATCGTTACAACACTGTATATAGACATATTATGATATTTGAAATATCTTTATTCATTTGGAACTTTTGTGAGTGTAATGTTTACTGTTCATTTTTTATTGTTTATTTCACGTTTGTTCATTATCTATTTCACTTGCTTTGGCAATGTAAACATATGTTTCCCATGCCAATAAAGCCACTTAAATTGAAATGGAATTGAAATTGAAATTGAGAGAGAAGAGAGAGAGAGGGAGAGAGAGATGTGGTGATGATGACAAGATATGATGACACTTTTTTTCTTAATCCTTTCTTAATCCGTTTTTCCTCCTCTCCTCTTTTTCTCCTCCTGCTCTTCCTCCTCGCTGTTTCTATTATTCTCTCCTCTTTTTTTCATTCTTTCACACCTCTATCCATTCCCCTCTCTCTTTCTATCCACCTTTCTCCTTTTGTTCTCCTTTACACACCCAACGTTTCTCTTTCTCTCTCTCTCTCTCTCTCTCTCTCTCTCTCTCTCTCTCTCTCTCTCTCTCTCTCGTTATTTGTGTCTGTCTTCCATTTATCGTTTTTTGAAATCCTTTTATCGCCCTTTTTCTTCCCTTGTTTCCACTCTTCTTATTTGAGGACTGAAAGAGAGATATCTGCCTCTCTCTCTTGCTCTCTATCGCATCCCTCTCTAATCCTCCCTTTCTCATCCTCTCTCTTCTGTCTACGGCACCCCTCTATACCCCTCTATTTCATTCTCCCTCCCCTCCCGTCTCTTTCTCCCCACCCTCTCCCTCTCTCTCCCTTTCTTCTATCTATCAGTGAGTGTGTGGGTGGGTCTATAAATACTCAGTCAGCATCAACCTGAAGCCCACACCCCCTCCTTCTCCCAAAACATTGACTCACTCACTCCTTCACTTACTCCTTCACCCTCCCTCCCTCCATATCTCTATCTCTCAATCTTTCAGTCTCAGCATGAAGAAACCTTCTAAAATCAAACATCTGTTTTGTTGACTAGGGAGAAAGATAAACAGTGTGTGTGTGTGTGTGTCACTTGTTGTAAGGGAGAAAGATAAACTGTGTAGTGCAGGGATTGGGCAATTAGAGGCCCGCGGAACAATTTCCAAACTCACTCAGGGTCTCAACTGCACTTCCTAACCTCCTGCCCTGTGCCTGTAGCGAGTTGAAATAGTAGAATACACAAGGTGCAATTTTGGTTGTGCATCGAAATTTGGTTATGTCAGTCACTGACAGTCACTCAATTAGCCATGTCAGCTAACAATTTTAAGATTAGTAAGTTAGTCTAGCCAGCTATCTAAACTTGTAGTAATCATGGCCGAATACCAACCTGGGCCCTGACCTCCAGTAGCCCCCCAATGATTTTATTAGTCCCATATCATATTAACATGGCATAAGTCATGGCAAAAGGTGTAGAATTGCAGTAAATTAGCTTTAAAACTGCTCAAATGTTTCTCCACCCCATGTCAAAATGAATAGAACTGCAGGAAATTGCTATTTTTTTCTCTCTGTCTCATGGCTAAATTTTGAGAATTGCATGAAATTTGTTATAAAATTGCAATATTTCCTCTCCACGCCATGGCAAAATGTGTAGAATTGCAGGAAATTAACTTTAAAGATCCAATGCAGCTGTTTTTATCTCAATATCAAATCATTTCTGGGTTACAATTAAGTACCTTACTCTGATTGTTTTCAAACAAAATGGTAAATAAAAAATAGCTTCATAGCGAAGAGTAATTTCTCAAGTAAGAATTTTGCTAGGACTGTCTGGGAGTGGTCTGAGTGGGGAGGGGCTAACTGAAAACTAGCTGTTATTGGCAGAGACGTTTGGAACTCTCTTTCTCATTGGTCTATTAACTAATTTCACCAGGCAGTCCAAAACTCCAAACCACCCAAACAGGCTGAAATTTCAGGCATCATCATTTTAAAAATGTCACAGTATTGTTCCAACCTCATAGTGTGTAAATATATATATAAAACACAGGAAAATCAAGGTTTTGACTGCACTGGGCCTTTAAAGGGATAGTTCACACAAATGACCAGTATTAGCATTTTTCGCACTTGTCCAAATCATCCGAAAGTATCTACAATTGATTGTGAAGCTAAACAAAGTCACTTATAGAGGTTTTGAACATGATGTTTGAAAAATGCTAATATCTGTCCCATGACAAATGGGATTTGTTCCACAAATGCTAAAACGTTGACATATCTTGTACATAGACTACTTACAGATTAAGGAAACCAATGTGTCATTTTGTAATTTAGGTGAACTTTCCCTTTAAAACTAAACATTTTCTCTCCATCATTCAAGACATGAGCCAGTAAAAAGAATTGCCTGCGAGGTGGGGGGCACTCCAACCAAATCTTGCTTAGGGCCTCCAAAAGGTTAGGGCCGGCCCAGGCTACTGGTATAAAGCATTTCGTTAACAGAGTTAAGTATAGTTTAATTGCACAAATGGATTGATTGCACAAATCAGTTGACTGCATGTGTGAGTATAGATTTGGGTACGCAGATCCGCGAGTTCTGATTTTTTTTGTGGCCCCCACCCCCATCAAAGTTGCCCATCCCTGGTTTAGAGTGTAGAGGGGATGCACAGCTTCAATCCTCGAGGATGGCAATGTTGGCTGGTTTTCTTTATTTTTTATCAGAAATTGGTTTTCCCTTGGGGAAAGGTCTAGAGTCTGCACTCTCTAGACTAGAGTTCTTATTCAACATTTTAGTTTTTGCCCTAGCACTACACACCTGATTCCACTAATCAAAGGTTTACAGTTTTTTTCGATCGCTAACAAGCATTGTTCAATACTGCGGATACATGTGCAAAACTCTAAATACAGTTATCACAACAACACTCTATGTGGCAACCTGTGGATCATTTGTCATTGTTTTGACACAAAATGCATTAAATGACAACATCTTTCAAATTACATAAATACTTGTCTCACAAAAACACATTTACCAACAAAACTCTAGTTATCTACAGACCATTTTGCAAATGTTAAGATACCCTTATCAAAACTGTTAAACTCAAGTTCAAAAGCTACTGAACATTTTATTAGACTGCAATGTTTTACATTTCTACAGTAAAAGCAAAATAGAAAATAATAATAATAACTCTTAATTATTCACAGCTGATTTTCATTCTACATTATGTAACTGAAGACCTACCCAGGTGTTTTCCATTTTTGTGTCATTACCATCTCTACAAATGGGGACATCTTTGGAATATATTTTATATAAACATGGACCCAGCCAGAGATCGTGTAGTAGCTTACAGAGGTGGAAGAGTTGCCTGGAGAGGCAGAGGATTACGTATCTGTGGTGGAAGACAACTGAGGGGATTACGTATCCGTGGTGGAAAACGATTGAGGGGAAGACCCAGAGTTTTAGTGTCAGATGAGATTAGGGCTACAATCATTGATCATGTTGTCAATCATGGTCTATCAATGAGAGATGCTGGTCTCAGAGTGCAGCCAAATTTGCAACGCTCAACTGTGTCATCTATTATAAGAATCTTCCAGCAAACTAACTGGTAAGATATGCATTCTGCATGGGCATCTAACTGTACTGAATATTACTGTAGAGTAGTAAATCGAGCAAAAGCTCTCCAAACCACTTGTGTGTAATTATTTCTGTTTTAGGACCCAACGGTTACCAAATGGAGGGGGGTAGGATTTTCTCTGCTCAGCAGGAAGCTGTAATTGTTGACATGGTCATTAGCAACAATGCCATAAAACTCAGAGAAATTCAAGAGAGAGTGTTGGCAGACAAAAATTCATTTCAAAACGTTGAAAGTGTAAGCATGACAACCATTGCTAGAGTCTTGACAAAGCATCATATCAGCATGAAGCAGGTGTACACTGTTCCCTTTGAGAGGAACTCTGATCGTGTCAAGGAACTCCGGTACCAATATGTGCAGGTAAGATGTCTATATCCTGTAATACAGTACTGTTTTTACTGTAAACAAAACCCACCAGAGCACTGCACACTCAGCAGTGATTTCAGTTACAGTATACTGTAATGCAAACTACTGTTATAGAATAACTGTTATGTTGCCCTGTGGATTTACAATATTTTAGAGTGTCATGGAGCTTGAAGCCAGGCCAACACCGCACATGTTCGTCTTTGTGGTGAGGCTGGTATTAACATGGTGGAAGGAATGTGATTGGGAAAAGAGCAACAGTGAATGTTCCGGGCCAGAGGGGTGCCAACATCACAATGTGTGCCGTAATATCCTCTGAAGGATTGCTGTTACATAAACCACTAATTGGGCCATACAACACAGTGCGCCTCATTTCATTCATGGATGACCTCTATGGAAGGCTTTTGCCAGGTGAAGAAAGAGGGCAAGTCAGAAGAAATATGGAAACCTGGGTGATTGTATGGGACAATGTGACATTTCACTACTCCCATGCAGTCACAGAGTGGTTTGCAGCCCATCCCGGGATGGTGTCACTTTTCCTCCCCCCTTACTCTCCCTTCCTCAACACCATAGAATAATTATTTTCCTCATGGAGGTGGAAAGTTTATGACCATGATCAAATGTCACTCTTGGATGCAATGAATGCAGCATGCCTGGATATCTCTCCAAAAGATTGCCAGGGATAGATCAGGCATGCAAATAGATTATTTCCTAGGTGTATTGCGCGAGAGGCCGCACGGTGTGATGTGGATGAGAACTTGTGGCCCAATGCAGCAGACAGGGTTCACTAGCATTGTTGTCACGACTTCCGCCGAGGCTGCCTCCCCTCCTTGTTCGGGCAGGTTTCGGCATTCGTCATCACTGGCTTACTAACCACTGCCACCCCAATTATCATCATCACATTTGTCTTGTCTTGTCAATCACACACACCTGGTTCTAATCCCCTCATTAGTCTGTGTATAAGTGTTCCCTCTGCCCCCCTTGTCCTTGTGGGTGATTGTTTGAATGTGAGAGTAGTGTAGCTCGTGGAGCTACTCATACCATTTTGTTGCCAGGGTAGATGATTCCCCTGTGTCTATGTATTGTATGGAGATACTGTTACAGTGTACTGCCAGGGTAGATAGTTTCCCCTGTGCCTGTTTCGTTTGTCGCTATTCCAGTGTATTTTGTGTAACGAAGGAATAAACTCTGTATTCGGTGACTACCCTCCTGCGCCTGACTCCTTCCATCACACGCATCACAGAATCACCCACCTGCTATGGAGTCAGCGGGAGAAGAGCGCATGCCTGAAGTCGTGGCACGAGTCCAGGAACATTCCCCGATGCTGGCCAGCGTGGGGGAAGCGATGGATCGGGTTCTTCAGGTCGTCCAACGCCTGGAGAGGACAGGACCCGATTTGTCAACACCAGCTGGTCAACCGGATCCAGCCACCTACACCCCAGCACCCAGAGGGATCCAGATATCCCAACCACGGGCGTTCGATGGGACGGTGGCGCTCTGCCAAGGATTCCTCCTCCAACTAGAGCTTTACTTCTCCAGCATCAGGCTGGCGCCATCGGAGCGGGAGAAGGTGTCCGTCCTCGTTTCCTCCCTCTGTGGGAAAGCCCTGGAGTGGGCCAACGCGGTGTGGAACGAAGGAGGAGCCGCGTTGGAGGACTACGGGGAGTTCGCTCGCCTCTTCCGGGTGGTCTTCGATCACCCGCCCGAGGGTCGATAGGCGGGCGAGCGGCTGGTCCACCTGAGGCAGGGGACGAGGACCGCGCATGACTTCGCGTTGGAGTTTCGGACTCTGGCAGCGGGGTCCAGGTGGAACGAGCGGGCCTTGATCGACCATTTCCGTTGCCATCTGCGGGAGGATGTCCGATGGGAGCTAGCCTGCCGGGACACCATGTTGTCCTTCACGAGACTGGTGGACATGGCCATTCGTTTGGACAACCTGCTGGCAGCTAGAGGACGTCCTGGTAGGGGTCTGCCCGTTTCCACCCCGGACGACTCGGCTCCCGAGCTGATGGAGCTGGGTGGAGCCGCTGTCCGAGAGAGCGGAGGAAGAAAGCGACAGTGCCACTCTGGTGGCACGAAGGGACAGTACACCACACGTCGTAGTCAACGTTCTTTTGGGCCTGGAGGCGGCAGGCAGGGCACTCTCGCATCACACTAGGTATCGAACACCCACACTTGTTCAGAGCCCTCTGCTGCGCACTGTACCCTACCTATCCACTTTCCCGATCACATGGTAGTTCCCCAGTGTAAGGCGCTAGACGATTCAGGCGCAGCTGGGAACTTTATGGCCAAGGCATTTCATTGGTTCCCATATCCATTCCACTCCCCATCAGAGCACTTGATAGTCGACCATTGGGGTCCGGGTTTGTTACGGAAGTCACTATACCAGTCACCATGATCACCCAGGAGACACATTGTGAGCAGGTTATTTTTTTCGATTATTGAGTCTCCTGCTTTCCCTGTGGTATTAGGTATCCCTTGGCTAGCACTCCACAACGACGCAGAGGGCTCTCACGGGGTGTTCGCGAGAGTGTCAAGGTAGGTGTCTAGGTGTTTCCATTGGTACAACCATGGTGGAAAGTCCAGACGGTACCTCCACCGTGCGTATTCCCCCCGAATACCTCGATTTGGCGCACGCGTCTAAATTACCACCTCATCGGGCGGGGGATTGCGCGATATACCTTCGGGTAGACGCTGTACCTCCCAGGAGTCATGTGTGCCCGCTGTCGCAGGCTGAAACGGAGGCTTTGGAAACATACATCACCGAGTCCCTCGGCCAGGGGTATATACGTCCCTCCACTTTACCCGCCTCCTCAAGTTTCTTCTTTGTGAAGAAGAAAGACGGCGGTCTGTGCCCGTGCATTGATTATCGATCACTGAACAGGGAGACGATTAGATTTAGTTATCCTCTCCCCCTCTTTCCTTCAGTGATTGAGTCAATGCATGGGGCGCGCTTCTTCACTAAGCTAGATCTCAGGAGTGCATACAACCTGGTGCGTGTTCGGGAGGGGGATGAGTGGAAGACAGCATTCAGCACAACCACAGGGCATTATGAATACCTGGTGATGCCCTACGGTTTGATGAATGCTCCATCCGTCTTTCAGTCCTTTGTGAACAAGGTGTTTCGGGACATGCTTGGTCGCGGTGTGGTGGTCTACATCGATGACATCCTGGTGTATTCCACTACGTGCGCTGAGCATGTGTCCCTGGTTCGCAAAGTGCTGTTAGAAAATGACCTTTATGCCAAGGCAGAGAAGTGTATGTTTTTCCAGCAGTTTGTCTCCTTCCTCGGATACCGCATTACCACCTCAGGTGTGGAGATGGAGGGAGATCGCATTTCAGCCGTGCGTAATTGGCCGACTCCAAACACGGTTAAGGAGGTGCAGCGCTTCCTTTGCCAACTACTATCAGAGGTTTATCCGGGGTTTTGGCAAGGTCGCAGCTCCCATTACATCCCTGTTGAAGGGTGGGCCTGGTCTGCTGAGGCTGACCTTCAGGAGACTGCGGGGTCTGTTCACCTCAGCCCCGGTACTGGCCCACCCTGATCCATCACTACCGTTCGTAGTAGAGGTGGATGCGTCCAAGGTAGGGATAGGCGCTGTCCTGTCCCAACACTCAGGCACCCAAGCTCCGCCCCTGCCTGTGCCTTCTTCTCTAAGAAGCTCAGCCCGGCGGAGCAGAACAACGACGTTGGTGATCGGGAGCTGTTGGCTGTTGTCCGAGCTTTGACCGTGTGGAGGCATTGGCTCGAAGGAGCGAAACACCCTTTCCTCGTCTGGACGGACCACCCTAACCTGGAGTACATCCGGGCAGCGAGGAGGCTGAATCCTCGCCAGGCCAGGTGGGCCCTATTCTTCACCCGGTTTGATTTTACACTATCATACATTCCGGGCACGAAGAACGTGAACGTACTGTCCCAGCTGTATGACACAGAGGAGAGGCCCAGAGACAACACCCCCATACTCCCGGCCTCCACACACGTCACCCTCCTCTGGTCACCCAGGTATCGGTCATACAGCGCGCTGCTTGATCGGAAAGTACTGGTGGCCTACCTTGGCTAAGGACGTGAGGGTGTACGTCTCCTCCTGCTCGGTGTGCGCCCAGAGTAAGGCACCTAGGCACCTCCCAGTGGGTAAGTTACAACCTTTACCAGTTCCACAACGACCATGGTCTCACCTTAGTATAGATTTTTTGACCGATCTTCCCCTCTCCCAAGGTAACACCACCATCCTAGTCATTGTGGACCGCTTTTCCAAGTCCTGCCGCCTCCTTACTCTGCCCAGTCTCCCCACGGCCCTGCAGACTGCGGAGGCCCTGTTTACTCACGTCTTCTGGCACTACGGGGTGCCAGAGGATATAGTGTCCGACCAAGGTCCCCAGTTCACGTCCAAGGTCTGGAAGGCATTCATGGAACGTCTGGGGGTCTCGGTCAGCCTGACCTCAGAGTTCCACCCCGAGTCAAATGGGCAGGTGGAATGGGTAAATCAGGATGTGGGTAGGTTCCTGCGGTCCTACTGCCAGAACCGGCCGGGGGAGTGGTCGGTATTCTTGCCATGGGCAGAATATGCCCAGAACTCTCTCCGACACCATTCCAATGTGTTTTAGGTTACCAACCGGTTCTGGCACCGTGGCACCAGAGCCAGACCGAGGCTCCTGCGGTGGATGACTGGTTTCGGCACGTGGAGGAGGCGTGGGACGCTGCCCACATTCACCTCAGAAGGCCAACGCTGACCGTCACTGCATTTAGGCCCCGGTCTTCGTACCGGGGGATCGGGTCTGGCTCGCGACCCGGAATCTGTCCCTCTGCCTGCCCTGCCGGAAGCTGAGCCCGCTGTTTGTGGGGCCGTTCAAAGTCCTGAGGAGAATCAACGAGGTCACTTATAGGTTGTTACTCCCCCCTGATTACCGTATTGAGGACATTCTATACAGTACAGGTTTGCCACGCGTCCTCCTGGACGTCCCCGAGGCTGGGGTCGGCGCGCTGCTGGAGCTGCGCGTCAAGGGGGGGTACTGTCACGACTTCCGCCGAGGCTGCCTCCCCTCCTTGTTCGGGCAGGCTTCAGCGTTCGTTGTCACCGGCTTACTAACCACTGCCGCCCCAATTATCATCATCACATTTGTCTTGTCTTGTCAATCACATACACCTGGTTCTAATCCCCTCATTAGTCTGTGTATAAGTGTTCCCTCTGCCCCCTTGTCCTTGTGGGTGATTGTTTGAGGACATTCTATACAGTACAGGTTTGCCACTCTTATGTAAAAATGACTGTTGGTTCATCTAAAAAAATATGATATTAAAGACAAATTGACACATTTTAGCTGTTTTGTAGGTCATGATATTATGAATGACAAAGTGTGCATGTCGTGAGAGACTGTTAGCTTTTATTTGGTAGAAAGATTTGCTTTTGTGACATATAGGATGTGCATTGCCAAGTTGCATGTTGTTTTGATAACTGTATTTAGAGTTTTGCACATGTATCCGCAGTATTGAACAATGCTTGTTAGCAATCGAAAAAAAACTGTAATAATGACTTGATTAGAGGAATCAGGTGTGTAGTGCTAGGGCAAAAAACTAAAATACGCACCACTTTAAGTCTCCAGGAACAGGAATAAGAAACAATGCTCTAGAGAGTGCATAGACCTTTCCCAAAGGGAAAACCAATCAGGGACATGTATTGATCTAACAGAACTTGAGGGCCTGCACCCCATAGAGGGTAAAGAGTGTGTGATACAAGATGATACACACCTGCCCAGAATCTCCAGTAGCTCTGCCACACCGTTGAAGTGCTCAGTCTCATAGATAAACCTGGAAGAACAGAGACAGGTCACACAAACGCATAATTTGCAATATTTCAATTTGTGTGTGTGTGTTGGGTTTACGTGTGAGTCTGCATGAGTGTCTGTGTGAGTTTGCACGTGAGTGAGTGTGTGAGTATGTACATGCGTGCGTGTCTGCCTGAGCGTGTGTGTGTGTGTGTGTGTGTGTGTGTGTGTGTGTGTGTGTGGTACCTGAGGAAGATATTGTTGATCTGTTTGCGTATGTACGCCCGCAGGCCGAGCAGTTTGCCGTAGACACGATGCAGGATGGTCTTGAGGTACTCTCTCTCCCTCGGATCTTCACTGTCAAACAATTCCAACAGCTACACACACACACACACACACACACACACACACACACACACACATACAGACAGGCACACACAGAGAAAGAGAGATAAATGATCAAAATGCAGACATAGAGAACCCAGAGAGTCTGAGTAATACACAAACAGAGACAGAAGAAATAGCTTTTTACCTGAAGAACAAACTTCTGGTCGACATAGCGTTTGGCCATGGAGGGCTGGAAGTCTGGGCTCTCCAGGAAACGCAGAAAGAACTCATACACCAGCTGAGAAAACAGACACACAGAGAACACACACACACACACAGTTAAGACAGAGTTAAGACTGAGGATGATACATGGAATCATCTTCACAGATATAGATTTCAAGTCTGTTACTAATCGTATGACTGCCCGTGTTTGTGTGTGTGTGTGTGTGTGTGTGTGTGTGTGTGTGTGTGTGTGTGTGTGTGTGTGTGTGTGTGTGTGTGTGTGTGTGTGTGTGTGTGTGTGTGTGTGTGTGCATGCGTGTACCTGCAGGTGTGGCCAGGAGGCCTCTAGAGTGGGTTCATCCTCCTCCGGGTCAAACTCTGGGTTCTCACTGGGAGGTAACGTCCTGAAGATATTCACTGAGATCTAAAAGAGGATAGAGTGATGGAGGGATGGAAGGAGGAGAGGAGAGGAGACGAGATGAGAGGTGGAGAGGTGGAGAGGTGGAGAGAGGAGAGGTGGAGGGAGGAGGAAAGGAAAAGGAGGAAAAATAAGAGAATAGAAACTTCATAACCCTTTCTCTTTTCTCAAACGCTATCTATCTATTTCCTTTGTCCTGTCCCTCTCTTCCTCTCCTCCCTCTTTCTCTCTCCTTCAACCAATCCTTTATTTTAGTTTACACTCCAGTTGAAGAGGTCTTTACATCTCCCCACCTCCTCTCATCCCTCCATCTCTCCCTTTCTCCAATCTTCTACTCCTCTCTATCCCTTCTCCACCCCCTTTCCTCTCCTATTCTCCCCCCTCTCCCTCCCTCCATCCCTCTCTCCTCTCACACTCTCTTCTCCCTACCGCCTCCCCCTCCCTCCCTCTCTCCATCTCTCTCACCATCTTAATAGCCTCTGGGTAGAGTGGCTCTATCAGAACTCCTCTGCTTGTAGCAACAGACTCCACCAGTTCGTTGAGCGCAGCTCGTTTGATCTCTTTCCCCTTCAGGTCTGCCACACAGTCCAGGAAGTCAAAGAGGACGCAGCACTGCTGCAGCTTCTTACAGAACAGGTCATGGAGCTCTGCCACAGGGGCATCTGGGGAGGGATGGAGAGAGGGACGGTGAGAGGGATGGAGAGAGGGACGGTGAGAGGGATGGAGAGAGGGACGGTGAGAGGGATGGAGAGAGGGACGGTGAGAGGGATGGAGAGAGGGACGGTGAGAGGGATGGAGAGAGGGACGGTGAGAGGGATGGAGAGAGGGACGGTGAGAGGGATGGAGAGAGGGACGGTGAGAGGGATGGAGAGAGGGACGGTGAGAGGGATGGAGAGAGGGACGGTGATAGGGATGGAGAGAGGGACGGAGAGAGGGATGGAGAGAGGGACGGTGAGAGGGATGGAGAGAGGGACGGTGAGAGGGATGGAGAGAGGGACGGTGAGAGGGATGGAGAGATGGACGGAGAGAGGGATGGAGAGAGGGACAGGTTAAACACACAACACTCCTGCAAACAGTCAAAACCTTTTCAACCAACAGGCTGCACCTTTTGATCACATCAAGGTAACACAAAACCCTTGAACTAAATGTTCAAAGTCTAAATGTTCAAAAGTGTACATCCATCCCTCTTCCTCTTTGCACCTCTCCAACCCTCTCCCCCAACCCTCCTTCCCTCTCACAGGGCTCTACGCTGACCTTTTTTATAAGGAGCATGTGTTGAAAAATTGTTGGAAAATGTAGGCGCACAAAACAAAAAATAGGAGCACAATGAAAAATATTTTAGATATTAACGCTAGAATCCACCCAAAAATGTGCCTCACTGATGCTCCTAAATAGAACTTCCAGGTCGCACAGCAAAATATTTAGGTGCATATGCGAGTAAAATGGTCGAACTGTAGAGCTCTGTCTCACCCCTCCATCCTTTTCTCCCTCCTCTCTCCCTCCATCCATTCCTCTCTCTCCCTCCATAGTCAGACTATGAAGGAGAAATCTAATCCGTTTTTAATGGAGAGTAATTGTATGAAGAAGAGCCGAACTAGGAACCAGAAAGAACAGATCGAGAAAGGGAGGGAAAAGAGAGAGAAAGAGAAAGAGAGAGAGAGAGAGAGAGAGAGAGAGAGAGAGAGAGCGAGAGAGAGAGAGAGAGCAAGGGAGTATGACTACAGTAGGGATGGGCAACTGGCGGCCCACTGAGGCCCTCGAGTCGATTTTCAAAAACGGGGGGCCCGACCTCAGTCTGGGTCTCAACTTACTGTTGAGAATTAGAATAGTATAATACATAATATGCAATTAAAAAATGTGGTTGTGCATCAGCAGTTTTTCTCTTGTTACAGTATGTCAGTCACTGACAGTCACTCAATTAGCCATGTCAGCTAACAATGTTTTAATTGGTAAGTTAGAACTAGTAATCATGGCCAACTAGTAATCATGGCCAAATATCGACAGGGCACGCAAGGCACATGCCCAGGGGCCCTGACCTCCAGGGGGCCCCAATTGATTTTGTTAGTCACTCTCACTCAGATATCATATTAACATGGCATAAGTCATGGCAAAATTAGTAGAATTGTATGAAATGTGTTATAGAATTGCAAAAATGTCTCTCCACCCCATGGCAAAATATGTACTTTAACATGTCCTTTAAATGTACTAAAACATTTATCTGCGCCATCAAGACACGGGCCAGTAAAATGTTAAAAAGGTAAGGGCCAGCCCTGCATTTAGTTAAGTAGTTTAACTGCACAAATATATTTATTGCACAAATCACTTGACTGCATGTGTGGGTATTGATGTGGGTACGCAGACCCGCGAGCCACTGCATCGCGTCATGATGACTTCACATTTTTTGTGGCCCCCATCCCCATCAAAGTTGCCCATCCCTGGGCTACAGTATTAAGGAAAGGAATTGTGCCCATAGGCCTGTTCAAAAGTAGTGGACTATATAGGGAATAGGGTATCATTAAGGATACAGGAGGAGGGGGCGGTAGGGAAAGGGGTGAAGAGAGAGGGGGAGCGAACTAGAATAAGAGAGAGAGAGAGAGAGAGAGAGAGAGAGAGAGAGAGAGAGAGAGAGAGAGAGAGAGAGAGAGAGAGAGAGAGAGAGAGAGAGAGAGGGAGAGAGAGAGAGAGAGAGATTTACACAGGGTTCTACATGGAACCCAAAAGAGTTCTACCTGGAACCACAAAGGGTTATCCTATGGGGACAGCCGAAGAACCCTTTTGGAACCCTTTTTTGTAAGTGTACATATTGTAGCTTCCGGAGCACAGTGGCAGAAAAATATAAATTAAATTGGAGACAGTGAGTTTGTGGAAACATGGATGGAGAGAGAGGGAGAGAGAGGGAGAGAGAGAAAGAGAGAGCTAGAGAGCAAAAGGGCAGGAGAGAGAAATAATGTGAAAAAGACAGGGAGTTTAAAGGTGTGCAGACATCTTTAAGGGGCAGACATGAAGAAGCATCACTGATTCAGACACCCGGCAACACACACACACACACACACACACACACAGACAGACAGAGCTAAATATAGTACTGCCACAGAGAGAGGGAGAAGAGAGAGATGGGGGAAAGGGCGAGAGAGAGAGAGAGAGAGAGAGAGAGAGAGAGAGAGAGAGAGAGAGAGAGAGAGAGAGAGAGAGAAGGGAGAGGTATACTGGGTTAAAGGATGACATCATCTCTGTTGCTCTTCTGTCTCTCACTCTCTTTCCCCTTCCTCCCTCCATCTCCCTGGGTACCTCTCCTCCATCCATCCCTCCCTCCCTTTCTTTCTCCTTCTCTCTGTGGCTTTCTAAATGAGATGAGCAACTACTGCTCTTGTCTTTAAATAACACTTTTTCTGTTTTGGCTGTGTGTGTGTGTGTGTGTGTGTGTGTATGTATGTGTGTGTGTGTGTGTGTGTGTGTGTGTGTGTGTGTGTGTGTGTGTGTGTGTGTGTGTGTGTGTGTGTGAGTGTGACGACGAAACGCTCTATTTTAGCTGCCACCCTCCTCCCTCTCTCTCTCACTGTCTAACCTCACCCACATTATGACGCAGTGAGAGAGAGAGAATGAGAAAGGGAGAGAGAGAGAGAGAGGGAGAGAGAGAAAGAGACAGAGAGAGACAGAGTCAGAGGTAAAGAGAGATAGACAGAGAGAGAGAGAGAGAGAGAGAGAGAGAGAGAGAGAGAGAGAGAGAGAGAGAGAGAGAGAGAGAGAGAGAGAGAGAGAGAGAGAGAGAGAGATAGAGAAGATATAGAATCATAATTTCTTTATTATGTCCCTTTCGGGAAATGGTGTCTTGCATCTCAACACAGCATCACCACATAAGAGACAATTCGAAATGTACTGGGCTGGGGTGGGTCTAAGTTTTTTTTTGCTTTGGGGAGGGATGTGTGGTTTTTTATTGGGCACAGAGGAGGTTTTTCCCTGGTTTACATTGTCCCTTTTGCAGGTTTTACTATATAATTTCTTCCATCCTAGTCACATTTCCTCATCTACTTGCATGCACCGCACCTATATCAAGGTGTTTTGGTACATCCCTTATGCACTATGCTTTTGTGTGCGCTAACTATTACTATACCACCAGGTCAATATGGTCTACCAGTCTAACTGTCTATCCTGCCCTCTATCCACCATTCATAGTGACAATAGTGGTAGGTGGATCGTATATGTCCAGATCTGCAATAGGCTAACTAGCATTCATACCACACATAAAATCATTCAAAGCTGCACCAGTTTTCAATATGACAAGAACAAATAGGAATAGCTGATAGACAGAGGAGAGGCCAGGTGCGTCATTGCGCATGAAAGATCCCCTATTGATCTTTTTGACAAGACAATAATCCTACCTAGACTAACATACAACTACACAATGCAATGAATAATTGCGTTATTGTTTTCAAGTGAGTACAAAATTCTACTCTAGGCTGCAGTGAAAATGTACTTTGAATAATGGCGCAAAAGCCCTGTGATTTGAATGTTTCATTCCATTTGAATCACTCGATAAGGTCTAGAAAGGGACAGTAGCAGGCCGGTCTGGCTGTATTTTTACTTCTGATACTGAGATATGCTGTCTGTTGCGGATCATCATTCTCCCAAGTCGTCCTATAATAATGTGACCACATAAACTGCGTTTACACAGGCAGCCTAATTCTGATATTTTTTCCACTAATTAGTCTTTTGACCAATCACATTATACATTTTCACATCATATCTTTTTCAGAGCTGATTTGAATGGTCAATAGACCATTTAGGGAAAAAAATACCATAATTGCGCTGCCTGTGTAAACACAGCCATATCCTCCCAGCAGGCCCAGTTATTAAGGAAAGCTTAGTAATCTCCAATCCGTACGTCTACTCCTCGCACACCTAGAACCTAACTCTTTAATATAGCCTAAAGATTTGTCATTTAACTTTTACCTTTTATATGTGGCATAAACACAACCAGTCACAATGTTTTAATCTGATTAGGCTACTTCAAAAGTCTCCTGTAGGCTACCTGCGCACGTTCGTCCAAAATATAATTACAGCATTAAAAACTGTGTAGCAGCCATTTGATAAATGGAAAGAAACATCTGTTACAAAACACCAAAAGGTTTAATGACATTTGGAGATTGTCAAACCAAGCCTTCGATACTGGATAGGCCTACATGGTAGGGAGGGATGTATTTTATGTTTGTCGAGATTAACAGAAGTTAGGTTTCCCTTCATTTGGCAACAGATTTTCATGTGAATATTCAAAAATCCACATAAAGAAAATATTTGAATTTTCCCACCAATGGTGTGTTTCCACCAAACAGACTTGTTGCGGATAACAATCAGTGCGTGATAACATAGTGCACACAAAATGTACTTTTTCGCTTACGTTAGCAGATGTGCCTACACAGATGTGCCTACACTGGTCTTGGCACTTGCGCTCTAGCCAACACTCGCAGATACAGTGCGGGTAGGCTAGTCTACATGATGACATTATTATGGCATCCAAGCAGTCAAGCATCTATCATCATGTCACCAGAATTAGACACTCAATATTTATTGGAAAGGAGCATTAAGATCACCGTGCACTTTCACCACCCTGTGAAGTTCATCATATGTTATTTAATCTGTAGCCTGTTTGCTTATGGCTGTATACAGTTCATTGAGTGCGGTCTTAGTGCCAACATCAGTTTGTGGTGGTAAATAAAAAAAATGTATTTAGTCAGCCACCAATTGTGCAAGTTCTCCCACTTAAAAAGATGAGAGAGGCCTGTAATTTTCATCATAGGTACACGTCAACTATGACAGACAAAATGAGAAAAGAACATCCAGAAAATCACATTGTAGGATTTTTAATGAATTTATTTGCAAATTATGGTGGAAAATAAGTATTTGGTCAATAACAAAAGTTTCTCAATACTTTTGAGAAACTTACTTACAGAAAACGACCTGTGTCATTGCCAACAAAGGGTATATAACCCTTTGTTGGCAATGACACAGGTCAAACGTTTTCTGTAAGTCTTCACAAGGTTTTCACACACTGTTGCTGGTATTTTGGCCCATTCCTCCATGCAGATCTCCTCTAGAGCAGTGATGTTTTGGGGCTGTCGCTGGGCAACACAGACTTTCAACTCCCTCCAAAGATTTTCTATGGGGTTGAGATCTGAAGACTGGCTAGGCCACTCCAGGACCTTGAAATGCTTCTTACGAAGCCACTCCTTCGTTGCCCGGGCGGTGTGTTTGGGATCATTGTCATGCTGAAAGACCCAGCCACGTTTCATCTTCAATGCCCTTGCTGATGGAAGGAGGTTTTCACTCAAAATCTCACGATACATGGCCCCATTCATTCTTTCCTTTACACGGATCAGTCGTCCTGGTCCCTTTGCAGAAAAACAGCCCCAAAGCATGCTTCACAGTAGGTATGGTGTTCTTTGGATGCAACTCAGCATTCTTTGTCCTCCAAACACGACGAGTTGAGTTTTTACCAAAAAGTTCTATTTTGGTTTCATCTGACCATATGACATTCTCCCAATCCTCTTCTGGATCATCCAAATGCACTCTAGCAAACTTCAGACGGGCCTGGACATGTGCTGGCTTAAGCAAGGGGACACGTCTGGCACTGCAGGATTTGAGTCCCTGGCGGCGTAGTGTGTTACTGATGGTAGGCTTTGTTACTTGGGTCCCAGCTCTCTGCAGGTCATTCACTAGGTCCCCCCGTGTGGTTCTGGGATTTTTGCTCACTGTCTCTGTGTTTTCTCTAGCAGGAGGTAAGCTTGGCTTCTTATATGGTGTTGAGTAAAGCTTAAACCATGTATTTAGATTGTAGGTAGGTATTGTAGGTAGGTATTGTAGTTAGGTATTGTAGGTAGTTTATTTAGGTAGTTATTGTAGGTTATTGTAGGTAAGTTTTGTATTCGGCGGTGCCCGGTGAAGCACGAGGCTAGCTAACCCACTACCTGGACCAATAAAGCTAGCTAGCTAGCGGGTAGCTACTGGTAACTTTTAACAACTGTGGATAGTTGTTTCCAATGTTATTTCACGCTTAAGAGTACCTGTAATTAAGCCAGCTAGCTACCTACCATTCAGCTGTTTTTCTAACCTCATTATCTGAGGCATTAACGTTAGGTAGTTAGTAGCTACTGTACTTAATTACAGCTACTGATTGCAGAAGACCAATGTATTCTTGTCTGCCACCCAGACAGCTGGCGTCGGGTAAGTTTGGCTTTATACATAGCTTGGGCTTTGTCGAGTAGGGCTTAAACTATGTATTTAGATTGTAGCTAGGTATTGTATGTAGGCATCGTGGGTTGTTGTGGGTAGTTATTGCATGTAATTATTGTAGGTTAGCATTGTATTCGGCGGTGCCGGGTGTAGCACGAAGCTAGCTAGCTAGCTAACTCACCTCCTGGACTAGCTGGCGAGTAGCTATTAGCAACGGTAGCAACTAAATACAATATCCTTTTAGCCAGCTACATTTGTTCGCAGCGCCGCCGTTTTTCAAAACAAAGTCAACACAGCAGCCATTGCTAGCTAGCCAACACGACCAGCTAGCTGTACTGTAGCAGCTAAATACAATATATTTGTGCTAGCTAGCCAACGTTTAATTATTGCTGCGTTATGAAAGGAACTAGACACGGACACGAATTATCTGTTTAGTGTGTTAACACACTATTGGTAGTTTGTTGTAACCAAGTATTGGTGCTAAACTGTGTGTTATTGGATGCTAGCATGCTAGTTAGCTATGGCGTCATAGTTAGCTAGCTGAATAAAGTAAGTTGAGTCTATTCCTTGAAACATTGAACCGCTGTAGTTTACAACAATTCTAATTTCTAAAGTGGAAGTTGGGAGAGTTTTATTCGGGTGGTTCAGTGAAACAATTATAGTTTCTGAGGTGGAAGTTGGGAGAGTTATATTTGGGAGTTTTTGGTGAGGGAGGCCGTACTCTCTCCTTTCCCAGATGTTTAGTTCATTTCATTCCGATCTCCTCTACATTATTGTAGCCTTTTGCTACAGCCTGTCAACTATGCCTCTGCCTATCCCTGTTCTCTCCTCTCCGCACAGGCTACACAAACGCCTCACACCGCGTGGCTGCTGCCTCTCTAACCTGGTGGTCCCTGCACGCACCACACACCTGGAGTTCCAGGTCTCAGGCAGCCTCTGGAACTGCCGTTCTGCTGCCAACAAGGCTGACTTCATCCCAGCCTATGCTACCCTCCAGTCCCTCGACTTCCTGGCGCTGACGGAAACATGGATTACCACTGAAAACACTGCTACTCCTACTGCTCTCTCCTCGTCTGACCATGTGTTCTCGCATACCCCGAGAGCATCTGGTCAGAGGGGTGGTGGCACAGGAATCCTCATCTCTCCCAAGTGGACATTCTCAATTTTTCCCCTAACCCATCTGTCTATCTCCTCATTTGAATTCCATGCTGTCACAGTCACTAGCCCATTTAAGCTTAATATCCTTGTCATCTATCGCCCTCCAGGTTCCCTTGGAGAGTTCATCAATGAGCTTGACGCCTTGATAAGCTCCTTTCCTGAGGATGGCTCACCCCTCACAGTTTTGGGGGATTTCAACCTCCCTACGTCTACATTTGACTCATTTCTCTCTGCCTCCTTCTTTCCACTCCTCTCCTCTTTTGAACTCACCCTCTCACCGTCCCCCCCCTACTCACAAGGCAGGCAATACGCTTGACCTCATCTTTACTAGATGCTGCTCTTCTACTAATCTCACTGCAACTCCCCTCCATGTCTCCGACCACTACTTTGTATCCTTTTCTCTCTCGCTCTCCTCCAACACTACTCACTCTGCCCCTACACAGATGGTAATGCGCCGCCGCAACCTTCGCTCTCTATCTCCCACTACTCTCTCCTCTTCCATCCTATCATCTCTTCCCTCTGCTCAATCCTTCTCCCCTCCAATCTCCTGATTCTGCCTCCTCAACCCTCCTCTCCTCCCTTTCTGCATCCTTTGACTCTCTGTGTCCCCTATCCTCCCGGCCGGCTCGGTCCTCCCCCTCCAGCTCCGTGGCTTGATGACTCATTGCGAGCTCACAGAACAGAGCTCCGGGCAGCGGAGCGGAAATGGAAGAAAACTAAACTCCCTGCCGACCTGGCATCTTTTCACTCCCTCCTCTCTACATTTTCTTCATCTGTTTCTGCTGCTAAGGCCACTTTCTACCACTCTAAATTCCAAGCATCTGCCTCTAACCCTAGGAAGCTCTTTGCCACATTCCCCTCCCTGCTGAATCCCCCCCCCCCCCCCTCCTCTCTCTCTGTGGATGACTTCGTCAACCACTTTGAAAAGAAGGTTGACGACATCCGATCCTCGTTTGTTAAGTCTAATGACACTGCTGGTCCTGCTCACACTGCCCTACCCTATGCTTTGACTTCTTTCTCCCCTCTCTCTCCAGATAAAATCTTGCGACTTGTGACTGCAGGCCGCCCAACAACCTGCCCGCTTGACCCCATCCCCTCCTCTCTTCTCCAGACCATCTCCGGTGACCTTCTCCCCCTACCTCACCTCGCTGATCAACTCATCCTTGACCGCTGGCTATGTCCCTTCCGTCTTCAAGAGAGCGAGAGTTGCACCCCCTTCTCAAAAAACCAACACTCGATCCCACTGATGTCAACAACTACAGACCAGTATCCCTTCTTTCTTTTCTTTCCAAAACTATTGAGCGTGCCGTCTTTAGCCAACTCTCTTGCTATCTCTCTCAGAATGACCTTCTTGATCCAAACCAGTCAGGTTTCAGGACTGGTCATTCAACTGAGACTGCTCTTCTCTGTGTCACGGAGGCTCTCCGCACTGCTAAAGCTAACTCTCTCTCCTCTGCTCTTGTCCTTCTAGACCTGTCTGCTGCCTTTGATACTGTGAACCATCAGATCCTCCTCTCCACCCTCTCCGAGCTGGGCATCTCCGCGCGGCTCACTCCTGGATTGCGTCCTACCTGACCGGTCGCTCCTACCAAGTGGCGTGGCGAGAAGCTGTCTCCGCACCACGTGCTCTCACCACTGGTGTCCCCCAGGGCTCAGTTCTAGGCCCTCTCCTATTCTCCCTATACACCAAGTCACTTGGCTCTGTCATATCCTCACATGGCCTCTCCTATCATTGCTACGCTGACGATACACAACTAATCTTCTCCTTTCCCCCCTTCTGATAACCAGGTGGCGAATCGCATCTCTGCATGTCTGGCAGACATATCAGTATGGATGACGGATCACCACCTCAAGCTGAACCTTGGCAAGACGGAGCTGCTCTTCCTCCCGGGGAAGGACTGCCCGTTCCATGATCTCGCCATCACGGTTGACAACTCCGTTGTGTCCTCCTCCCAGAGTGTGAAGAGCCTTGGCGTGACCCTGGACAACACCCTGTCGTTCTCCGCTAACATCAAGGCGGTGACCCGATCCTGTAGGTTCATGCTCTACAACATTCGGAGAGTACGACCCTGCCTTACACAGGAAGCGCACAGGTCCTAATCCAGGCACTTGTCATCTCCCGTCTGGATTACTGCAACTCGCTGTTGGCTGGGCTCCCTGCCTGTGCCATTAAACCCCTACAACTCATCCAGAATGCCGCAGCCCGTCTGGTGTTCAACCTTCCCAAGTTCTCTCACGTCACCCCGCTCCTCCGCACACTCCACTGGCTTCCAGTTGAAGCTCGCATCTGTTACAAGACCATGGTGCTTGCCTATGGAGCTGTGAGGGGAACGGCACCTCTGTACCTTCAGGCTCTGATCAGTCCCTACACCCAAACGAGGCCATTGCGTTCATCCACCTCTGGCCTGCTGGCTCCCTTCCTCTGCGGAAGCATAGTTCCCGCTCAGCCCAGTCAAAACTGTTCGCTGCTCTGGCACCCCAATGGTGGAACAAGCTCCCCTCACGACGCCAGGACAGCGGAGTCACTCACCACCTTCCGGAGACATTTGAAACCCCACCTCTTTAAGGAATACCTGGGATAGGATAAAGTAATCCTTCTACCCCCGCCCCCCTTAAAAAATAAATAAATAAATAAATTTGTAAAGTGGTTAACCCACTGGCTATAGGGTGAATGCACCAATTTGTAAGTCGCTCTGGATAAGAGCGTCTGCTAAATGACGTAAATGTAAATGTAATTTTGACCCCACGGGGTGAGATCTTGCGTGGAGCCCCAGATCGAGGGAGATTATCAGTGGTCTTGTATGTCTTCCATTTCCTAATAATTGCTCCCACAGTTGATTTCTTCAAACCAAGCTGCTTACCTATTGCAGATTCAGTCTTCCCAGCCTGGTGCAGGTCTACAATGTTGTTTCTGGTGTCCTTTGACAGCTCTTTGGTCTTGGCCATAGTGGAGTTTGGAGTGTGACTGTTTGAGGTTGTGGACAAGTGTCTTTTATACTGATAACAAGTTCAAACAGGTGCCATTAATACAGGTAACGAGTGGAGGACAGAGGAGCCTCTTAAAGAAGAAGTTACAGCTCTGTGAGAGCCAGAAATCTTGCTTGTTTGTAGGTGACCAAATACTTATTTTCCACCATAATTTGCAAATAAATTCATTAAAAATCCTACAATGTGATTTTCTGGATTTTTTTCTTCTCAATTTGTCTGTCATAGTTGACGTGTACCTATGATGAAAATTACAGGCCTCTCTCATCTTTTTAAGTGGGAGAACTTGCACAATTGGTGGCTGACTAAATACTTTTTTTCCCCACTGTACATGTCTTCGTTCAGCCACAACTCGGTGAAACATAAGATATTACAGTTTTTAATGTCCCGTTGGTAGGATATTCGTGCCTGTAGTTCGTCTACTTTATTATCAAGCGATTGTAAATTGGCCAATAGTATCGATGGCAAAGGCAGATTAGCCACTTGTTGCCGGCTCCTTACCAAGCACCCCGATCTCCTTCCGCGATATCTCATTTTCTTTCTACTGCGAATGACGGGGATGAGGGCCCTGTCGGGTGTCTGGAGCAAATCTCTCTCGTCCAACTCATTAAAGAAAAATTATTCGTCCAGTTCAAGGTGAGTAATCGCTGTTCTGATGTCCAGAAGCTCTTTTCAGTCATAAGAGACATTAGCAGCAACATTATGTACAAAATAAGTTACAAACAATGCGAAAAAGCACACAAAATAGCACGGTTGGTTAAGAGTCCATAAAACGGCAGCCATGGATGGATGTCGAATACTGACTTGTATTACGGGTGACCTGCCTGAATATTGATATAATACCCATCATATCGAAGTTAACTTGGAGTCACGCGATGATATGATGTGTGATCCTCCCATGACGACTCGGAAACTATGCAGTTAATTTCAGCGTAAAAGATGGCACCGGAGGGGATGGCTGCTGTTTTAATGGACTCTTAGCCAACCGTGCTATTTTGTGTGTTTTTTCGCATTGTTTGTAACTTATTTTGTACATAATGTTGCTGCTACCGTCTCTTATGACCGAAAAGAGCTTCTGGACTTCAGAACAGCGATTACTCACCTTGAACTGGACAAATAAATTTTCTTTAATGAGTCGGACGAGAGGGATTTGCTCCAGACACCCGACAGAGCCCTCATCCCCGTCATTCGCAGTAGAAAGAAAATTAGATATCGCGGAAGGAAATCGGGGTGCTTGGTAAAGAGCCGGCGACGAGTGGCTAATCTCGCTTTGCCATCGATACTATTGGCCAATTTACAATCGCTTGACAATAAAATGGACGAACTACAGGCACGAATATCCTACCAACGGGACATTAAAAACTGTAATATCTTATGTTTCACCGAGTTGTGGCTGAACGAAGACATGAATAACATACAGCTGGCGGGTTATACACTGTATCGGCAGGATAGAACGGCAGCCTCTGGTAAGACAAGGGGTGGCGGTCTATGTATATTTATAAACAACAGTTGGTGCACGATATCTAAGGAAGTCTCGAGGTTTTGCTCGCCTGAGGTAGTGTATCTCATGATAAGCTGTAGACCACACTCTCTACCAAGAGAGTTTTCATCTATATTCTTCGTGGCTGTCTATTTACAACCACAAACCGATGCTGGCACTAAGACCGCACTCAATGAACTGTATACGGCCATAAGCAAACAGGAAAATGCTCATCCAGAGGCGGCACTCCTAGCGGCCGGGGACTTTAATGCAGGGAAACTTTAATCTGTTTTACCTAATTTCTACCAGCATGTTAAATGTGCAACCAGAGGGAAAAAACTCTAGACCACCTTTACTCCACACACAGAGACGCATACAAAGCTCTCCCTCGCCCTCCATTTGGCAAATCTGACCATATTTCTATCATCCTGATTCCTGCGTACAAGCAACAACTAAAGCAGGAAGCACCAGTGACTCGGTCAATAAAAAAGTGGTCAGATGAAGCAGATGCTAAGTTACAGGACTGTTTTGCTATCACAGACTGGAATATATTCAGGGATTATTCCGATGGCACTGAGGAGTACACCACATCAGTCACTGACTTCATCAATAAGTGCATCAATGACGTCATCCCCATATTGACTGTACGTACATACCCTAACCAGAAGCCATGGATTACCGGTAACATCCGCACTAAGCTAAAGGGTAGAGCTGCCGCTTTCAAGGAGCGGGACTCTAACCCGGAAGCTTATAAGAAATCCCGCTATGCCCTCCGACGAACCATCAAACAGGCAAAGCATCAATACAGGACTAAGATCGAATCGTACTACACTGGCTCCGACGCTCGTCGGATGTGGCAGGGCTTGCAAACTATTACAGACTACAAAAGGAAGCACAGCCGCGAGCTGCCCAGTGACACGAGCCTACCAAACGAGCTAAATTACTTCTATGCTTGCTTCGAGGCAAGTAACACTGAAACATGCATGAGAGTATCAGCTGATCCGGACGACTTTGTGATCACGCTCTCCGTAGCCGATGAAAGATCTTTAAACAGGTCAACATTCACAAGGCCGCAGGGCCAGACGGATTACCAGGACGTGTACTCCGAGCATGAGCTGACCTGGCAAGTGTCTTCACCGACATTTTCAACCTCTCCCAGTCTGAGTCTGTAATACCAACATGTTTCAAACAGACCACCATAGTCCCTATGCCCAAGAACACTAAGGTAACCTACCTAAATGACTACCGACCCATAGCACTCACATCTGTAGCCATGAAGTGCTTTGAAAGGCTGGTCATGGCTCACATCAACACCATTATCCCAGAAACCCTAGACCCACTCCAATTTGCATACCGCCCCAACAGATCCACAGATTATGCTATCTCTTTTGCGCTCCACACTGCCCATTCACACCTGGACAAAAGGAACACCGATTTGAGAATGCTATTTATTAACTACAGCTCAGCGTTCAACACCATAGTGCCCTCAAAGCGCATCACTAAGCTAAGGACCCTGGGACTAAACACCTCCCTCTGCAACTGGATCCTGGAATTCCTGACGGGCCGCCCCCAGGTGGTAACAACACATCCGCCACGCTGATCCTCAACACGGGGGCCCCTCAGGGGTGCATGCTCAGTCCCCTCCTGTACTCCCTGTTCATTCATGACTGCATGGCCAGGCATGACTCCAACACCATCATTAAGTTTGCCGATGACACCTCTCCCTCAATATGATCAAGACAAAGGAGATGATTGTGGACTACAAGAAAAAGAAGAGGACTGAGCACGCCCCCATTCTCATCAACGGGGCTGTAGTGGAGCAGGTTGAGAGCTTTAAGTTCCTTGGTGTCCACATCACCAACAAACTAATGTAACAGTGTTGCTTCCGTCCCTCTCCTCGCCCCTACCTGGGCTTGAACCAGGGACCCTCTGCACACATCGACAACAGTCACCCTTGAAGCACCGTTACCCGTCGCTCCACAAAAGCCGCGGCCCTTGCAGAGCAAGGGAAACAACTACTTCAAGGTCTCAGAGCGAGTGACGTCACCGATTGAAATGCTACTAGTGCGCACCGCTAACTAGCTAGCCATTTCACACCGGTTACACTAACATGGTCCAAGCACACCAAGACAGTCGTGAAAAGGGCACGACAAAACCTATTCCCCCTCAGGAGACTGAAAAGATTTGGCATGGGTCCTCAGATCCTCAAAAGGTTTTACAGCTGCACCATCGAGAACATCCTGACTGGTTGCATCACTGCCTGGTATGGCAACTGCTCGGCCTCCGACCGCAAGGCACTACAGAGGGTAGTGCGTACGGCCCAGTACATCACTGGGGCCAAGCTTCCTGCCATCTAGGACCTCTATACCAGGCGGTGTCAGAGGAAGGCCCTAAAAATTGTCAAAGACTCCAGCCACCCTAGTCATAGACTGTTCTCTCTGCTACCGCACGGCAAACGTTACCGGAGCGCCAAGTCTAGGTCCAAGAGGCTTCTAAACAGCTTCTATCCCCAAGCCATAAGACTCCTGAACATCTAATCAAATGGCTACCCAGACTTTTACGCTGCTGCTACTCTCTGTTTATTATCTATGCATAGTCACTTTAATAACTCTACCTACATGTACATATAACCTCAATTACCTCGACTAACCGGTGCCCCCGCACATTGACTCGGCACCGGTACCCCCTCTACATAGCCTCGCTATTGTTATTTTTACTGGTGCTCTTTCATTATGTGTTACTTTTATTTCGTATTATTTTATATTGTATTTTTTTGTGATTTTTTTGGTATTCTTTATTAAAACTGCATTGTTGGTTAAGGGCTTGTAAGTAAGCATTTCTCTGTAAGGTCTACACCTATTGTATTCGGCGCATGTGACAAATACAATTTAATTTGATTTGATTTGATGTCTGGCGACGTCGGGAAATGACGTGGAAACCGGCCACTAGGGGCAACAGTGAGCACTGTTACCTTCAAGTCGGTTTCGGTTTTGCTAGGGTGTTGTGGACGTGGATGGCAGATGGGCGTAAGCATCTGCCTCTGGTTTGAAAGGTTGCATGTTAACGAATATTTTTGTTTTAAGCTTTAACCCTTACCTTAACAATTCTGAGTTAATGCCTAACCTTAAGAATTCGGAGTTAATGCCTAAACCTAACCCTAACCTTAAAAATTTGGAGTTAATGCCTAAACTTGACCTTAAACACTTCGAAATGTGACGTTTGGAAGAACTTTGAAATTTGACATTTGACAAACATGGGTGAACCTCTAATTCTGACGTGAGATTGTGAGAGCTGGTTGCAATATTTATGCATGAAGGTGTTTCCACCACCATTTCTTTCATTATTAATTTTACAGACACAAAAAATCCTGTCGGCATTTATACAATTGTTATGAAACTTCCTGACTTTACTCGAATAAAACTGTGGATGGAAATGTGGTTAGAGTCTATTTTTGATTGTGGTGTTGAAATGATAAGCCATGATATTGAAGCGCCTGAAGTCGGTTTGCTTTGCTTATTGGTTGTGTGGTGCATTGGCACAGAAAACTGTTGGTGGAAAATTTGTATAAAAAATATAGCATCAAAATGTTGAAAATCTGATTTCCCCCTAGCTGATCATTGTCTGCAGCTGGCTCTGATCATAGTGTAAGGAAACAGGCAGGGAGGGTGAGCTGGTCCGTGGTGGTCGGCAAACCCTCAACCTTCTGGCCTGTAGCCCTACGTTGCATCAACTGTGCCACAAAAAGCATGCTGAAGTGGCAAAGTCGATATCAATGTTAATAAACACAGGGTCGCTACAGTTATTGCTATTTGTGGCCGTAAACATTATTTTGAGTTAACTCTGAAGGGGGAGGGGGTGTCATTTTTTTTCAGTACAAGGGGAGGGTCATGTGAAAATATTTTTAACAGAAGGGAGGGGTGCACATTTCTTTATGACACCTCGGTTGGACAACCCCCCCAGCATAAAGACATAAATACAACGTAAATCAAGCAATAATTACAGGATTTGTACAGCTCTTCTACACACACACAAACACACCCACAAGTTTTCAGCTCCATTTATGTGTATGTATGAATCACTAGACTTCACACTGAATACATTTGCCTTTCACAATACTAACAGAATACACCATTGTCTATACAGCTAACACAAGAAACTGAATACAAGAAGCTGAATGCAAACAATTCATAAAACAAGCGCCTGAAAATCATCACATTTTGTATTTTCCTTTCTTCTCCTCTTTCTTTTTTGTTCCTCACACAACTATGTTACTGTATTTCGTTACTATTATTGCGTTCTTCCCTCTCTTCCTCTTCTCTCTCTCGTCTCTTCCCTCCCTTTCTCCATTCCTGCACCTGTCAACTTAGATTTTCTCTCCTTTTTAATTGTCTCCCTCTCTTCTTCTCTTCTCTCTCGCTCTCTCCTTCTCTCTCTCCCCTCCCTCTCTCTTTCTTTCTCTCTCCCCCCAACCCTTCTCTCTCTGTATTGATCAGAAGGGAGAGGATTCTGTGTCTTCTGTAACCCTATACCTACCCTCTCCAGCTGGCCTCTCCGTAGCTCCTAACCCTGACCCTAAACCTAATTCTAACCCTAACACAAATTCTAATCTTAGTCTTCTGGTCCCCACAAGTATAGTTAAACACGTCCACACACACACACACACACACACACAAATAATACATGAATAGATGATTCTAGTTAGAACTGAGAGAGAGAATTGAGAAGTGCACCAGCTGAAATGACTATTGTCGTTGTCTGCATGGGACCCAATGTAAGTACACACGAACACACACACATATACACTAGGGTGATTAAAATAATTAAATAGAGTTAATAAATTGTTGAATTTTCTCAAATTTGGCACTAAAAAAGGTTTTTCCATTTAAGAAGCAGCGCATTGAGTTACAGGCATACTATGCTTTGATTGTAAGGGAATGAAACACAAAATTATGTACATCTGAATGTTTTAAAAGCATTTTCACCATAAACAACACACAAGTCACTAACATAGCTACAGCTATTAATGCTCCCAATGTTTAAGTAGGTCTACTCACTCTGTAGCTCAGCTGGTAGAGCACAGCGCTTGTAACGCCAGAGTAGTGGGTTCGATCCCCGGGACCACCCATACACAAAAATTTATGCACGCATGACTGTAAGTCGCTTTGGATAAAAGAGTCTGCTAAATATTAGATTATTATCAATGTTCTTGAAGTTTAACACTAGTGCACAGCACACACACACTCTCGCTCTCTCTCTCACACACACACCGCACACACACACAGCTTAAAGTACTGTTAAAGCTTCATGAATTCTTAATGATTGTGACTATAGGAAAAAAGAGGTGGCTCTATGGATACAAAGAGCTTTTAAACTTGTCCAACAATGTTATGAAAACACTGTAACCATCGGTAATGTTCAGATAACTTTACACACATAGGCCTACACACTATCCATCCCTCCAACACCCTCTCTCTCTCACTTACTCCTGCTCTCATGATATTGATTACTGCATTGTTGGGAAAGAGCAAGAAAGGCATTTCACTGTACTAGTGCACGTGACAATAACAACTTGAAACTTGAAACACACATCCTCTCTCACACACACAGAAGCATTCACACCGCACTCTTGCATATACAGCCTACCTTTGAAGCATCTCTTTGAGGAGCCTATTCCTTTTTCAGTTCTTCCTGTGCCATCCAAATTCATGCATAGTCTAGTCAGTGGTCAAGTTATCAGGTTGCTAGCTAGGTAACTAGCCCTGGATCATGACTCTCAGTTCCATTACATTGCACATGTGTCATTGGATGAAGGTGTCTTCTGTAAGGGGGAGTTTTGTTAAGAGCCCCGCCGCTCAATCTGAACATTAGTGTCGCTTGTGGTACAGTTTTGGAAGCATAATGACCTTATCTTTCATATCAGCGAGAAATAATAATAAAACATTTTTAAAAGGTTGAATTGACACACACTTTGATAGGGTTAGGGTTAGTGTTCCCACACAGCCATAGTATCTCCATGTTATAGCGCTTGTTTACGAAAAACAGACAGAAGGCAGGAGGTGACCACCTGTGCTAATTAGCTATCTAGAGTGCTCCGAACACCTGTGTGTAAACGTAACTCAGGAAGTGTAGCAGAAGTGTAGTTTTGTTGGATGGAGGCACCCATAGCTGTATGGATCTGTGCGAAACTACTACAGTAAGTGTATATTTTTTATTTGAAGGATTCTTTCTTGTTGATGAAAGACAAGTGCCATATGTTTTGAAAGCCGTATCGCAAGCGATGATTATTGACGTTTCTAAATGTTAAAACACATAATCGGGATTGTAGTTCACATGAGCCAGTCGTGGGCGAAGTTAATGACTGAAAACAGTAGCAATAAGGCAGAATGACGCCTAGAGTTTTCGAGTGCTAGCTAGGTAACATGACTAGCTAACTAAACAATGCTGTTTGTTATCAAACCAAAAAATTGCGCCATAACGTTGGATGCCAACCGCCAACCACCGATAAACCCCACAGAAGAAGAAGAGGTAGCTAACTAGCTAATAACCGGTAGACCGTTTCCTTCACTCCAACACCGTGTTACTAGCTAACTAGTCAGCTAGCACACGGTGTCACTAGCACACGGTGTCGCCCCCGCCTCCCACCTGCTGGGAGGCGGGGTCGAACAGTAGACAGTGTCCTTCGCCCCCGCCTGTCGGGCATTGTTTTCCCGCAGTTCTTAACGATGGTGAGGGCAGGTGTTCGGCAGGCGGGAGTGAAGGACAACAATTATGGTAATACTTTTATTTCCCTTTTGACCCACATTCAAAAGTGTCACACAATCATGAAGGTCGTGGTTCTCTGTAGCTCAGCTGGTAGAGCACGGCGATTGTAACGCCAAGGTAGTGGGTTCGATCCCCGGGACCACCCATACACAAAAAAAAAAATGTATACACGCATGACTGTAAGTCGCTTTGGATAAAAGCGTCTGCTAAATGGCATATTATATTATTATGTTGTGATCGAGGGTGGTCGTTCATGCAGGAACCAATGGAATGCTCAAAGGGGCGATCCTGCAGATCCAGGAATGCCCACATGGAGGAACGACCAGAATTGCGGCCTGCAGTTGCACACTATTGTGATTAACGGCGTCAAAAATGTTTACGCCGATAAACATGTCACACCTTACTCTTCCTTCTCTCTCTCTCTCTCTCTCTCTCTCTCTCTCTCTCTCTCTCTCTCTTTCTGTCTCCCTCCTGCTTTTTTCTCACTTCCTCTCTCTTTCTGTCTCTTTCTCTCCCCTCTCTCTCTTTCTTTCTCTCTGTAATTCGTTCACTGTCCCACAGAGTTTAGGTAGAAACCCAGAGAACAATCTTTGCTTCCCAGAATGTTTCTTGTAGGTCAAGAAACAACTTTTCCTGACCTACAGTATTTATGTCTACTTGTTGAGTTTTCTAATACATTTGTGAATGGAACACACACACACACACACACGCTCTGCACTCTCAGAAAAAAAGGGTATGGTTAGGGTACAGTATTGTTCTCTGTGGTAATAAAAAATCTAAATACACAAATGTACCTTCAGAGGTACACATATGATCTCACATGGTACTGTTCAGTACCTTTTAGGGTACATGTGCGGATAATCTAGTATAATGGTAAAAAAATGGACCCAATATTTTTTATGTAAAGGTACAATCATCACACACTCAAAAAAAGGGGTACGGTGAATGTACACTGTAAACCCCAATGTACTGTCTGTCATTACTTTAAACTTTTGAGGAAACCGGTTGCACTTATCATATCTGAGTACAGTTACTTAAAGGTACCGAACAGTCATTTTGATTACCATGTAAAATAACTTTTTGAGTGACAGAAATATCACCCTTAATATTTTTTGGTGATTGAAATGCAAAATATTTGAGGAAAATTAATTTTTCTCTCATGGCTAACTACCAGGAAGTTTGAAAAGACAGGCTGAGTGGGCAGGGAGTTTATATTCATGAGCTCGCTGAAACACCTACAGTGCATTCGGAAAGTATTCAGACCCCTTTACTTTTTCCACATTTTGTTACGTTACAGCCTTATTCTTAAATTGATTAAATAAAAACATTTCCTCATCAATCTACACACAATACCCCATAAAGACAAAGTGAAAACAGGTTTTTAGAAATGTTTGCACATTTATTACAAATAAAAAACACAAATACCTTATTTACATAAGTATTCAGATCCTTTGCTATGAGACTCAAAATTGAGCTCAAATGCATCAAGTTTCTATTGATCATCCTTGAGATGTTTCTACAACTTGATTGGAGTACACCTGTGGTCAATTGAATTGATTGTACATGATTTGGAAAGGCACACACCTGTCTATATAAGGTCCCACAGTTGACAGTGCATGTCAGAGCAAAAACCAAGACATGAGGTCAAAGGAATTGTCCGTAGAGCTCCGAGACAGGATTGTGTCGAGGCACAGATCTGGGGAAGGGTCCAAAACATTTCTGCAGCATTGAAGGTCACCAAGAACACAGTGGCCTCCATCATTCTTAAATGGAAGAAATTTGGAACTGTCACGCCCTGGCTCTGGGGACACTGTTATGTTGAGCCAGGGTGTGTAGATCTATGGGTTTTGTTTCTATGGGTGTTTATTTCTATGTTGGCCAGAGTGACTCCCAATCAGAGGCAACGAGTGTCAGCTGTCGTGGGTTGTCTCTGATTGGGAGCCATATTTAAACTGTCTGTTTTTCATTCGGGTTTGTGGGATTTTGTTCGTGTTTGGTTTGTTTATTGACCATTGACTGTCACGTCATCGTTTTGTTGTTTTGGTCGTGTGATCATTTATTAAATAAATATGTTCACGTTCAACGCTGCGCCTTGGTCCTCCTCTATGTTAGACGATCGTGACAGGAACCACCAAGACTCTTCCTAGAGCTGGCCGCTTGGCCAAACTGAGCAGTCTGGGGAGAAGGGCCTTGGTCAGAGAGGTGACCAAGAACCCGAGGGTCACTCTGACAGAGTGGCGGTCAGTGTCGTTTAAGATGAGGGAGGGCAACAAAAAAAATCATGAGCATGGCCTTATTTCTATCACAGCATATTGGATGACTCTCATTCATATTCCATTCATCCAGTTCAATGTAACAGCGATAGATTTAGGCTACTACATGATACTAACATTTTCCCTATACCCATCATGAGGTTGCTACAACCTAGCCTAAGAATGAACATTTACAACATAGGTGCACACCGGTCGAGAGACAAATTTGAGATGACAGACAGTGACACGTGGACAGACAGTGACATTCAATACCGCCTTGCATACTCTTGCCTGCATCTAGCTGATATAGGGTGTAATCATTAGTCCAATAGTTGCAAATGAGAGTTTCTATTGGACAAATTCAGGTATGTTTATCCCTGTTTTTTCCATTTGCTTCCGTTTAAGAAACGTTTTTCAAACAGAATCGGTGGAATGAATACAGCTGTGATCACGCGTAAACACAGTTCACTTTCATAGCAGCCAAGTTATATTCCTTCTCGCATCTCTCCTCCTCTCACCTCTTCCCTTTGCTTGTGGACTTCAATTTCACAACACATCAGCTGTATGGAACCAGATGAAGGAACCTTTCCCAGCCAAACCGCTACACACAGCCTACATCGTTGTGACCATATTAGCTAAAGTAACATCATAGTCAGCATAGCTAATAGAACTAACGCGTTAGTAAACCTCCTACAATCATGCAGCAACGTTGCAGTGTACAGTCAGTAAGCAGTTACACTAGCGGGCCCCGGTGGCAATAAATGAGTAATACCAAAAGCTTACCTTCACTTGGAAGAGTTCCAGTGTTTTGTTGGAAAGTCATAGCCAGCTAGCTAACATAGCATCCCTGTTTGAGCAGGGTGTTTCAGTAGGCTGAAACTGAAAGTGTAAAATTAATTTGTTCAAAACTGTTCAACTATTGTCTTTCTCTTTGAGTCAAGTACTCACCACATTTGATACACTGCAATGCTAGCTAGCTGTAGCTTATGCTTTCAGTACTAGATGAATTCTCTGAGACTTTGATTGGGTGGACAACATGTCAGTTCATGCTGCAAGAGCTCTGATAGGCTGGAGGACGTCCTCCGGAAGTTGTCATAGTTACTGTGTAAGTTTATGGAAGGGGGTGAGAACCATGAGCCTCCTAGGTTTTGTATTGAAGTCAATGTACCCAGAGGAGGACAAAAGCTAGCTGTCCTCTGGCTACACCATGGTGCTACCCTACAGAGTGCTGTTGAGGCTACTGTAGACCTTCTTTGCAAAATAGTGTGTTTTAATCAATTATTTGGTGACGTGATTATATTTAGTATAGTTTTATCTAAAAAGGATAACTTTTTTTATGTTTTACTATTTTAATTTTAATGAAATTCACTTCCTCCTCTGAGGAGCCTCCACTGTCTGACAGAGCTCCAAAGTTCCTCTGTGGAGATGGGAGAACCTTCCAGAAGGACAACCATCTCTGCAGCCCACCACCAATTAGGTAGAGTGGCCAGACGGAAGCCACATGACAGCCCGCTTGGAGTTTGCCAAAGGGCACCTAAAGGACTCAGACCATGAGAAACAAGACTCTCTGGTCTGATGATACCAAGATTGAACTCTTTGGTCTGAATGCCAAGCGTCACATTTGGAGGAAACTTGGTACCATCCCTAAGGTGAAGCATGATGGTGGCAGCATCATGCTGTGGGGATGTTTTTCAGCGGCAGGGTCTGGGAGACTAGTCAGGATCGAGGGAAAGATTAATGGAGCAAAGTACAGAGAGATCCTTGATGTAAACCTGCTCCAGAGCGCTCAGGACCTCAGACTGGGGCGAAGTTTTGTCTTCCAACAAGACAACGACCCTAAGCTCACAGCCAAGAAAACGCAGGAGTGGCTTCGGGACTAGTCTCTGAATGTCCCAGCTAGAGTGGCCTAGCTAGAGCCCAGACTTGAACCCGATCTAACATCTCTGGAGAGACCTGAAAATAGCTGTGCAGCGACGCTCCCCATCCAATCTGACAGAGCTTGACAGGATCTGCAGACAAGAATGGGAGAAACTCCCCAAATACAGGTGTGCCAAGTATGAAGCATCATACCCAAGAAGACTCAAGGCTGTAATCGCTGCCAAAGGTGCTTCAACAAAGTACTGAGTAAAGGGTCTGAATACTTTTGTAAATGTGATATTTCAGCTTTAATTTATTTTATTTTTGCAAAAATTGTGGGGTATTGTGTGTAGATTGATGAGGGGGGGGGGGGGCAAACAATTTAGTCAATTTTAGAATAAGGCTGTAATGTAACAAAATGTGGAAAAAGTCAAGGAGTCTGAATACTTTCCGAATGCACTGTATGTCAAGAAACTTGGATGCAGTGAGCAGTGTTGCAGTCAGTGGTAGAAAAAGTACCCAATTGTCATACTTAAGTAAAAGTAAAGATACTTTAATAGAAAATGACTCAAGTAAAAGTTAAGTCACCCAGTAAAATACTACCTTGAGTAAAAGTACAAATTATTTCACATTCCTTATATTAAGCAAGTCAGCGGGCACCATTTTCTTATTTCTTTTAATTTACAGATAGCCAGGGGCACACTCCAACACTCAGACATAATTTACAAACGAAGCATTTGTGTTTAGTGAGTCTGCCAGATAAGAGGCAGTAGGGAGGACCAGGGATGTTCTCTTGATAAGTGAGTGAATTGGACCATTTTCCTGTCCTGCTAAGTATTCAAAATGTAACGAGTACTTTTGGGTGTCAGGGTAAATGTATGGAGTAAAAGGTACTGTATTTTCTTTAGGAATGTAGTGAAGTAAAAGTAAAAGTTATCAAAAATATAAATAGTAAAGTACAGATACCCCCCCAAAAAACTGAAGTAGTACTTTTAGTATTTTTACTTAAGTACTTTACAACAATGTTTGCAGTAAAATCATTTCAAGCAAATTTGCTGATACACAAAGCAACTCAAAAAACATTGAAATTGCATCAATGATGGCAATTTCTTTTATACATCTCCCATTTGGCATGTCTCTTGTGATGTGGTTCACAGCAGCACTGACGGATGTGACAACTGCGTCATAGTTTTGAACAACCCTTCCACCCCTTTTGTTCCATGCTGGCTGAAGACCTAGCTATCCAGTAACTAGCTAACACCAGACACAGATGAAAGGGGAAACATATAAGTACCTTTGCCATAGATGAATAGTGTAAACTTGTAATTATATTTGCTGTCACCCTACAGTCAAATATTGGCACCAGTAGAGTAACTGTCTGGCTACTGTACACTATATAAACCACGCATCTCTGCAAACACACCTTCTCCAATGTTGGTTACAAGGCAGTATTTTTTAAAATTAGGTAAGAGAATATCATGTTACCATTGGTGTATTAAAAGGTGAGTTAGGGTGATATCAGACTATCCCCTTAATAATCCCGCCTCCTGAATTCAAGTGTTTGACATGGGGGAGGGGACCAGTAACTCCACATCTGCATTGCTTGCTGTTTGGGGTTTTAGGCTGGGTTTCTGTATAGCACTTTGTGACATCTGATGATGTAAAAAGGCCTTTATAAATACATTTGATTGATTGATTGATTGATTGATGATCAAACATTATTAATGCAGAAGCAACAGTAAATGTTCATACTTTCGTCGTCATACTTTGATCTGGTTTCATTCAAATATCATAAATTTCATGAAAAACATGATTTTGACTGTTCATGACCTTTAGTGAAAGAGACATGGTTGTTGAATTAATAAATGTACAGTCCTGTGGCCTTCATCAAGTGAGTTCTTAGGTGAATGTTATTATTAAAATTAAAGTCTTTATGACAATACATTACATATCTACATATTATATTTATATTATTATTATATTATTATATTATATATCTCATAAGCCCTTATTTTGAGACCTAGCTTTATCCTAATACAGTGGCCTGAAACTCATGGTTTAAAGGCCACATCAGGCCGGCAAGTAGGGTTGCAAAATTCTGGTAAGTCTCCCAAAATTCCCAGATAAAAAAATAAAAAATCCTGTTTGAAGGATTTCCAGGAAATTTACCAGAATTTTGCAACCCTACCTGCAAGTCACATTATGCTGGCTTGCAAAGTGTTTAGTAATTCCTATTGGAATCCAGCCAGAGTTAGGATATCCAACAGTTGAAATCTGTATTCACCCGCAACTTGCATTCATTATGGCTGCCAGGGTTAGAAACAGTGTGAGGAGACTACCTAAGTAATTTAAACTGGAACGGGTGCAAAAAAATGATTGGATTAGTTAAGATTTTTTTTTTTAATCTTTGAGTAGCATAAGATCAATCAATCAATCAACACAGATATTTAAAACAATTCCAAAAAATCTACCTGCAGTAGAGCATGCTGGGAAAAAAAGTTGATTTGTTATCGTAACTTTTTTTTAAATGTAACTGATGTGACTTATCATTTAGTTTTGAGTCAGTACCACGTGCACATTTTAAGTAATCATGACTTTTCATTGACTTTGAGTTGAACTTACTAGACGTATTTCAGTTAAAAATGCCTTGTAGTGTACATGACTGTTTCCCAGGGATGATTCTACATGTGAAGGACTTGGTATAGAGGAACAAATGGTTTTGTCACTATGTTTTTAGGTGAATGTTTTTGCTTAGCAGAAAAGCTACAAATGGAAAATGTATTGAAGAAAGGTACATATTTGTACCCACCATGAGGTACAATGATGAATACACCTGTGCCATCTTATTGACAGAATTTAAATATTGTTACGGCGGGCCTCATTATATTGGAGGCGTGGCTTAGTGGGGGTGTGGCTTTCAGGTAGTTATTTTTGGCCACCCGTGAGTGGAAGTGTTGTACCAGTTTAAAAGGTCTATGGTTATGTTAATTTAAGTTTGAGCATGTCTGCTGCCACTTCTGAAGTCTTTATAAAGGCTTACATAAGAGCATTTCACACCAAAAGAGCTGTAATGGATAATGTAGTGACCTTAGCACAACACTGCCAAATGTTATGGACTTCTTGGCATAATGGTTAAGGTGTTGGCTTGACAGTTGCTGGACCCAGGTTCAAGTCCTGGTAGGGGCTACCCTGTAATTTGCTACATTGGTGTCAGAAGTGGAGAGGCGTGTACATGTGAGGGACTTAGTATAGAGAAGAAGTACATTTTGGTCACTTAAAAGGAACAAATGGTTTTGTCACTTTGGTGATACCCTAAAAAGGCACATTTGTACCTTTTCTAAAGGTACGCTTTTGTACCTGTGGACTATATGTAAGAAAGATACTATCTTGTCCCCTAAAAGTACACTATTGGCTCTTTTAAGGTACGATTTGCAAGGGTACAATTGTGTGTGTGTGTGTGTGTGTGTGTGTGTGTGTGTGTGTGTGTGTGTGTGTGTGTGTGTGTGTGTGTGTGTGTGTGTGTGTGTGTGTGTGTGTGTGTGTGTGTGTGTGTGTGTGAAGCAGGGCGAGTGTGTGTGAAGCAGAGCGATCACGGGATAAACTCTCTGGTCTATCTTAGGGAGCAAGGCTCTGCCAACGGCTTCAGAACTCAGAGCTCACACACAAACACACACACACACACACACACACACACACAGAACCCCCTTATGCCTCTGGATTCTACTGTTTGCCCTTTATCCATAAGATGTGCCTCGTCTGCATATTCTATCACTTATCCAACTGTATTTTCATTGATTGTTGTATTCCAGTGTTTCCTAATCCTGGTTCTGGGGACCCGAAGGGGTGTACATTTTAGTTTTTGCCCTAGCACTAACACACCTGATTCCACTACTCAAAGGTTTGATGATGAGTTGATTAGTTGAATCAGGTGTGTAGTGCTAAAGTAGGGCAAAAACTAAAATGTGAACCCTTTTGGGTTCCCAGGACCAGGATGAAAAAACACTGCTGTATTCAATTTGTTTGCAATTGATTCAGAATTTAATTGGAATCAGTAAGGAATCTGTATGAATAATGTTGTAATGTTCTAGAAATACAACCAGGCCTCTGTTACAGGTTCACTGGCTGTGTTTCAAATGGTAGTTTATTTCCTATGTAGTGCACTACTATTGACAATAGGGCTCTGGTCAAAAGTAATGCACTACAAAGGGAATAGGTTGCCATTTGGGTCGCATTAACTCTTGATAAACAGATTCTCTGTCTCAACTTCCTAGTCAAATAAAGGTCAAATAATACATAATAAAACTAAAAAGGAGCGGAGAGGAGAGGAGAGGAGAGGAGAGGAGAGGAGAGGAGAGGAGAGGAGAGGAGAGGAGGAAAGTCTACCCTGTGGGTGAAAATGTGATCTTAGCATCGTTAGCGTTTTAGCTAAAGCATGGAGACCCATGACCAGGGAGGCAGGCTGATGCTGTAGCCTGAGGGGAGGACATCAAAGCTGGGGAGGAGCGCCAACAGCCTGTTTGAGGGAGATGTGGAGGTCTGGAGGACAAATACTTATGTTACTGTATTGTTGCACTACAACTTGTAAATCGTCTTTGGGTCTCAGAAAATTGTTTTATAAATCCAATGTATTGTTATTATAATACTGAGCCTGTACTCACAAAGCATCTCGGAGTAGAAGTGGTTATGTAGGATCAGGTCCCCTGTAATCTTATTCGTTATGATCTAAAAGACAAAACTGATCCTATATCAGCACTCCTACTCTGAGATACTTTATGAATACAATGATGATGTTCTTTTCTACACAGAAGATCATACAAAATGATTGCCTGATGATCTTCTTCACTTCATAATACCTTTCTGATTCTGATTTCAGTCACTTCAAATCATACTTCCTTCAGATTGAAATACTGTCAAAAGTACTGTCAGACTGATTTGTAATAGACTGTCATATCCCCAATTTAAAAAGTAAACATTGGCCGTTGATTAAATCACTTTTCTTTACATGGTGGGGTTACAAATAAACGCTGATATCAAAATTGGGTTTGAGAACCCCTGCATTATGGGATGTTCTGCTCTAGATTCATCCACTTTGATAATGATTAGAAAATACTTGATTAGCCTACATTAAACATACACTACATGGCCAAAAGTATGTGGACACCTGCTCGTCGAACATCTTGTTCCAAAATCATGGGCAATAATATGGAGTTGCTGCTATAACAGCCTCCGCTTTTCTGGGAAGGCTTTCCACTAGATGTTGGAACATTTCTGCGGGGACGTGCTTCCATTCTGCCACAAGCATTAGTGAGGTCGGGCACTGATGTAGGGCGATTAGGCCTGGCTCGCAGTCGGCGTTCCAATTCATCCCAAAGGTGTTCGATGGGGTTGAGGTCAGGGCTCTGTGCAGACCAGTCAAGTTCTTCCATACCGATCTCAACAAACCATTTCTGGATGGACCTCGCTTTGTGCACAGGGGCATTGTCATGCTGAAACAGGGCCTTCCCCAAACTGTTGCCACAAAGTTGGAAGCACAGAATGCTGTAGCATTAAGATTTCCATTCACTGGAAGTTAGGGGCCTAACCCGAACCATGAAAAACAGCCCCAGACCATTATTCTTCCTCCACCAAACTTTACAGTTGGCACTATGCATTCGGGCAGGTAAGGTTCTCCTGGCATACGCCAAACCTAGATTCGTCCGTCGGACTGCCCGATGGTGAAGCGTGATTCATCACTCCAGAGAACGCGTTTCTACTGCTCCAGAGTCCAATGGCGGCGAGCTTTACACCACTCCAGCCGACGCTTGGCATTGTGCATGGTGACCTTAGGCTTGTGTACAGCCGCTCGGCCATGGAAACCCATTTCATGAAGCTCCCCAATAACATTTATTGTGCTGATGTGGCTTCCAGAGGCAGTTTAGAACTCAGTAGTGAGTGTTGCAACCGAGGACAGACAATTTTTACGCACTACGCGCTTCAGCTCTCGGCGGTCCCGTTCTGTGAGCTTGTGTGGCCTACCACTTCGCGGCTGAGCTGTTGTTGCTCCTAGACGTTTCCACTTCCCAATAACAGCACTTACAGTTGACCAGGGCAGCTCTAGCAGGGCAGAAATTTGACGAACTGACTTGTTTGAAAGGTGGCATCCTATGACGGTGCCACTTTGAAAGTCACTGAGCTCTTCAGTAAGGCCATTCTACTGCCAATGTTTGTCTGTTGAGATTGCATAGCTGTCTGCTCGATTTTATACACCTGTCAGCAACGGGTGTGACTGAAATAGCCGAATCCACTAATTTGAAGGGCCATATAACTTTTGGCCATGTAGTGTAAATGTATATACTGTCTATTACCCTACATCCAGTATGGCCTCATGGACTATATTCATGCAGGTTGATAGGCTTATGATTTTAAATGACTAAATTATATCAGTAGAATAAATGTTGTTGATGTCGTGCACTACTTATTCCGTATGTAGTGCACTACTTTGACACCCTACTCCCTATGTAGTGCACTACTTTTGAGCAGACTACATTTGATCAATAGGCTTATCACATAGAATAGGCATTGATGAGGAGTAGGCTACCCACCTTTCAGGAATAGGCCTAGGCTGTATAAAATAAAGATAGAACAGACGTTGATGGGGAGGTAGGACCCGCCTTTGGGCCCTGGTCAAAAGTGCACCATCAAGGAAATAGGCTGCAATCTAAATCATATTACGGGCCATACTACATAGAATAGACCTTGATCAGCAGGTATAGGACCCATCTTTGAGCAAAGGCAGGCCTACTATAAACATATAAGATAAGACAGATTGAATACACATTGATAGGGCATAAAATGGTAGCCTACTAAAATAGGCCTACTACATAGAATAGACATTGAGGAGAAAGCAGAGGACCCACCTTTGAGTAGCGGCAGTGCCGTCAGCTCGACCTGGGAGCTCTGGTAGCGGAACTGGGACGAGGAGTGGGAGCGCCTCTGCCGGGCTCTGCGCATCGAGCGCCGGGGAAACCCATCCACCTTCTCCGCTGACGGTACAGAGAACCCGGTGGTCGGGGAGGACGGGCTGGTCGGGGGCAGTTTGGTGGTCTCCATCGCTGCTGTGTTGTGTTAGCGAGCGGTCCGGTGTGTGTTTCAAGTTTGTGTGTTTGTGTGTCTGGATGCGCCGATGAGATGCTAGTGAAGGAGAGGCGTATAGGATTGAGATAGGGTGAACCGTTAAAAAAAAAAATCCTTTATAGAGCTAATACGTTAACAAATGAATAAAAATGGATAATCTGGGAATGGAACAGAGGGATGGGGAGGATTAGAGGAGGGGTGATAGAGGAGGGAGGAAGGAGGGAGGGATAGAGAGATGGAGAGGTGCAGTCCAGAGACGGACGGATGGTGTGTGTGTTGCTTGTGACTGCCTGCCTGCCTGCCTGCTGCCTAACGTCTCAATACAGCCGAGGGAGGGAAAAAACGGTTGCTTCACTCGTTTTTAAATTAACCGAAACATATTTTTATGCAAAGACAAACGCATATATCTAACGGGTAGGCCTACTTGTCCATGTATCTATCGATAGAGATAGGAAGAAGCACATGGGTTGTTTAGACTACTACTAAGTCATCAGCCTAAATGTGGTATTTATGTATATATTTCTGTCATGAATATAGCCCGTAGCCTATGGATCCTTAGATAAAGCACATCACACCGATAAAGCAGGCTTATCCCGAGCGCTGGTTATAGGGATCATTCCATTTCGAAAATGTCAACAACATGAATCCATAAAATCAGTTGTTTGATTGGTCCATCCTCATCGATGATAAGTAACTCATTAATTGATTAGCTTATAAAGGCTCATATCATAAAACCTTTGATCTGAGTCCCTCTCAGATGCCGCATCACTATTCCCCGGTTCCGTTAACGGTTCCGTTATTCGGTAACCTGCCTGGCCCTGCCGTTTCAGACTCTGAGATCCACGCAGGGCGGGGATGGAGATGTGGAGCTTGAACGTGTTGACATGTGCGGTTCTTCAGGGGGGGCGGCCGCTGCAACACCGAATGCCCGGTCTCCTTTATAGCTTAAAAACACCACAAAAACCTCGGCTGTGCTGGTTGCTCACAGATGGGTTAGGTTTATATAGGCCTATATTTCCATTCTTGTCTGTCTGCGTGTCGCGTCTCCTCTCTCCTTGGTTCGGTTAGGAAAGGAATGGCTTGTTCTCTCTCTCTCCGTCCTCCCTGTCCTCGTCTCTCTGTTTCGGCTGCGCTTAGGTGGTGCAAGGAGAGACACACACTGCGGATGACGCTCTCCTCGCCACGGAGAATTATTTAATTATTTCAGATATATTTATGTACCCCGGTTTTTACGCCATGGACGGACGGTGGAGCGCCTGGCTTGGGCTAATCGGTGGATGCGTTATGACGCGGCGGGCGCACACTCCCTCTTTCACTCCCCATCTTTAAATAAAAAATAACATAGTTTATCCTTTTATCCGACCTCCTGTCCTCTCCTTCTGTTTCTGTTTCTTTAGCTAGTCTACATCCACCGATTGTTCACCACTGTCACTGTGTCATTCTCTCCACCCTCTCTCTTCCTCCTTCACCCCTTTCTTTCCTCCCCTCTGTGCGTGTCTACGTTAGTTTGAGGCTGATAGTGTCTACAGACGAGGTAAACCATTGTTCATCCCTTTCTTCTTCCTCTCCTCCATTTGTTCTAACCCAGTTTCTCACTCTCAATTGCGCAATCGGTCACTGCATGGGCTCTAGTGCCTGGTGTCTGTCTGCAAGCGCTATGTTTATGATGTAATCATCTGTATTAACCCGGTTAGTAAGCCGTTACCGTTTATTATCACTGTTCCACGTCTCTCCAGTTGTGTCGTAATGCTGCCTCTCTCTCCAACCTTGTCTCAGAGCATTTCAAATTATTCTGTATGCAACCCACCACATTTAGTATTTTATGTTCGGTATTGTAGGCCTATGTATTCATTTGTGGATGGCCATTGCCCATTTCGTATTAAATGTTACAAATTACAGTTCTTATTATATGTCATTAATTTTCAAAACATACAATATATTACGAATTGCAAAATGTACAATATGTTACGAATTTGCAAAAAGTATGATATGTTACGAATTCTAGCTAGGTGGCAAACGTTAGCTGGGCTAGGGGTTAAGGGTAAGGGTTAAGGTTAGGGTTATGTTTAGGACTTAGGTTAAAGGGTTAAGGTTAGGGTTAGGGGAAGGGTTAGTTAAAATGGTTAGGGTTAGGGGAAGGGTTACCTAACATGCTAAGTAGTTGCAAATGATCTAAAAGTAGAAAGTAGTTGAAAAGTTGCTAATTAGCTAAAATGCTAAAGTTGTCCATGAGGAGATTCGAACTCGCAACATTTTAGTTTTTGCCTTAAGTAACCATCTGCCTTATGTAACCATACCAAACATGACATATCATACTAAATGGAGTGTTTTAGATTTAGGTACAGAATAATACGAAATGATCTGAGACCAGGTTGGGCTCTCTCTCTCTGTCTTGCTCTCTCTCTTTCACTGTCCCCTCCTTTTCCTTTCCTTTCCTCTCCTCCTCTCTCCTGTTATCAACCTCTCCTCGCACCAATGAGAGGGTAGCAGTTTGGTAAACGGGAGATGGTGCTGAGCTCGAGCACAGTAGTTGGCTCAGCATCACGAGATGGGTGTGGGATTGTATTCAATGGGATTCAATGGGATTGTATTCAATGATTATATACAGTGCCTTCGGAAAGTATTCAGACCCCTTTACTTTTTCCACATTTTGTTACGTAACAGCCTTATTCTAAAATGGATTAAATAAAACTATTTCGTCAGCAATCTACACACAATACCCCCATAATGACAAAGTGAAAACAGGTTTTTAGAAATTTTTGCAAATGTATTAAAAATAAAAAACAAAAATACCTTATTTACATAAGTATTCAGACCCTTTGCTATGAGACTCGAAATCAAGCTCAGGTTCATCCTGTTTTCATTGATCATCCTTGAGATGTTTCTTCAACTTGATTGGAGTCCACCTGTGGTCAATTCAATTGATTGGACATGATTTGGAAAGGCACACACCTGTCTATATTAGGTCCCACAGTTGACAGTGCATGTCAGAGCAAAAACCAAGCCATGAGGTCGAAGGAATTGTCCGTAGAGCTCTGAGACAGGATTGTGTCCAGGCACAGATCTAGGGAATGGTACCAAAACATTTCTGTAGCATTGAAGGTCCCCAAGAACACAGTGGCCTCCATCATTCTTAAATGGAAGAAGTTTCAAACCACCAAGACTCTTCCTAGAGCTGGCTGCCCGGCCAAACTGAGCAATCGGGGGAGAAGGGCCTTGGATTAGGGAGGTGACCAAGAACCCGATGGTCACTCTGACAGAGCTCTAGAGTTCCTCTGTGGAGATGGGAGAACCTTCCAGAAAGACAACCAACTCTGCAGCACTCCACCAATTAGGCCTTTATGGTAGTGGCCAGACTGAAGCCACTTCTTAGTAAAAGGCACATGACAGCCCACTTGGAGTTTGCCAAAAGGCACCTAAAGACTCTCAGACCATGAGAAACAAGATTCTCTGGTCTGATGAAACCAAGATTGAACTCTTTGGCCTGAATGCCAAGCGTCACGTCTGGAGGAAACCTGGCACCATCCCTACGGTGAAGCAGTGTGGTGGCAGCATCCTGCTGTGGGGATGTTTTTCAGCGGCAGTGACTGGGAGACTAGTCAGGATCGAGGCAAAGATGAATGGAGCAAAGTACAAGATCCTTGATGAAAACCTGCTCCAAAGATTTTTCAGTTTTTTATTTTTAATAAAAACCTGTTTTTGTTTTGTTATTATGGAGTATTGTTTGTAGATTGATGAGGGCGGGGGGGAAACAATTTAATCAATTTTAGAATAAGGCTGTAACCTAACAAAATGTGGAAAAAGTCAAGCGGTCTGAATACTTTCGAAGGCACTGTATATCCTGTTTGAACCCAATTATCTGGTCTTTGAATATAGGAATTTAAGTTTGTTATAGGCCTATTATATTGTAGCACAGGAGGTTGGTGACCCCTTATTTGGGGAGAACAGGCTCTGTGGTAATGACTGGAGCGGAATCAGTGGAATGGTATCAAATTCATCAAACACATGGTTTCCAGGTGTTTGATGCCATTCCATTTGCGCCGTTATTATTATGAGCCATTCTCCCCTCAGCAGCCTCCACCATAAGGTAGCCTACATAACTTGAATGTATGCTATCTTTATCTTCATAGATAGATGCATGTGTTCATGGGTTGTAATCAATGGTTATACAGTGCCTTCGGAAAGTATTAGACCCCTTGTCTTTTTCCACATTTTGTTATGTTACAGCCTTATTCTAAAATGATTTTATCCATTTTAGAATAAGGCTGTAACTAATACAAAATGTGGAAAAAGTAAATGGGTCTGAATACTTTCCGAAGGCAACGTATATATATTATATGTTTGAACCCACATCTGGTGTGTTATAAATATATATTTGATATCATATGAGATCTGGTTTTGCAAATCAGTTATTTGCTATTCATTTTTTCTTTAGCCTATTCATGATACATTATTTTTATGCAGCTTGTTACAATTAATTAATCACACACAAAGGTTTGAAAGTCCATTCAATTGGTGATTTTATACACAAATACATTAACTCAATATGTGAGGTTCTAATGAAGAGTTTACAGTGCCTTGCAAAAGTATTCATCTCCCTTGGCGTTTTTCCTATTTTGTTGCATTACAACCTGTAATTTAAATTGATTTTTATTTGGATTTCATGTAATGGACATACACAAAATAGTCCAAATTGGTGAAGTGAAATGAAAAAAATAACTTGTTTCAAACAATTCTAAGAAATAAATAACGGAAAAGTGGTGTGTGCATATGTATTCACCCCCTTTGCTATGAAGCCCATAAATAAGATCTGGTGCAACCAATTACCTTCAGAAGTCACATAATTAGTTAAATAAAGTCCACCTGTGTGCAATCTAAGTGTCACATGATCTGTCACTAGATCTCAGTATATATACACCTGTTCTGAAAGGCCCCAGTGTCTGCAACACCACTAAGCAAGGGGCACCACCAAGCAAGCGGCACCATGAAGATCATGGAGCTCTCCAAACAGGTCGGGGACAAAGTTGTGGAGAAGTACAGATCAGGGTTGGGTTATAAAAAAATATCAGAAACTTTGAACATCCCACGGAGCACCATTAAATCCATTATTAAAAAATGGAAAGAATATGGCATCACAACAAACCAGCCAAGAGAGGGCCACCCACCAAAACTCACGGACCAGGCAAGGAGGGCATTAATCAGAGAGGCAACAAAGAGACCAAAGATAACCCTGAAGGAGCTGCAAAGCTCCACAGCAGAGATTGGAGTATCTGTCCATAGGACCACTTTAAGCTGTACACTCCACAGAGCTGGGCTTTACGGAAGAGTGGCCAGAAAAAAGCCATTGCTTAAAGAAAAAAATAAGCAAACACGTTTGGTGTTCGCCAAAAGGCATGTGGGAGACTCCCCAAACATATGGAAGAAGGTACTCTGGTCAGATGAGACTACAATTGAGATTTTTGGCCTTCAAGGAAAACGCTATGTCTGGCGCAAACCCAACACCTCTCATCACCCCGAGAACACCATCCCAACAGTGAAGCACGGTGGTGGCAGTGAATGGTTATGTACGCTCAAGTTTTGTGTTACAAAAAAAAATATTTTGCATCTTCAAAGTGGTAGGCATGTTGTGTAAATCAAATGATGCAAACCCCAAAAAAATTAATTTGAATTCCAGGTTGTAAGGCAACAAAATAGGAAAAATGCCAAGGGGGGTGAATACTTTCGCAAGCCACTGTAAAAGCTTATTCCACTCTCAATCAATCAATCAATCATTAATAATGAATTAATCAATCAATTAATCCACTCTCAAAGGAGCAAATCACTGCAATGATCAGGGCTGGTTAGTCTAGTATGACCAAGTTAGCTAGTTCTGATTCACTTAAAACATGTGTAATAAAATAGAAATAACAGACACAAAATCACAATTCACCATTAAATCATATCTTTCAAATGTAAAAAGGATACTAATGACTGGGGGGTAAAGTAGATTTAATTTATTCCCGGTATGGGAGCTCCTGTGTATGCACATGCATGCACCCAAAAAATGTATGGGTGGCAAAATGGCCCTGTACACTCTGCCGGCGTAGGTGCAGTGGCGATTTTCACATGTAAATCTTGGTGGGGCAAACTCCCAATTTATTGGGGAGATGCATGCCAGCAAAGCCACTACACAACACTAAACAATACATGAATTGCACTATAACAGTGACAAACGGTGCCCACAAACTGTTAGGGCCTACATAAAGCTGTCCCAACAGCAGCACTTTCTTTTCAGCACCATAGAGCCATAGAGTGAATCCTTACCACCGCTACACCTGGCTATCAGTGGAGCCTTGTCTGGCAACAAAACAGTTCATTCAGCCTCATTTACTTCCTATTTAAAAAACATAGCTGATATGGCTGACTTGCTTAAACAAATGTGGTTTCTATTGACAATTGAGATGTACAAACTATGGCATAAGGGAACGATGAGCGGATAAGAGGCAATCCGTAATTTTGATTAAGACATTAATGAGCGAGCAAAGATGGACGTAGTCAATATAACTATTTGTTCAGCACTTTTGAAATGTACAGCGACAGAATTCAGAACGTGGGCCGTTCTTACAGTATTCTTCCTGTAGCTCAACAGCTCAACTAGACTGGCTGCCCCACCACCACAAAAAGCACTGAGCTAGGCTGAAACACCTGCATTTTCGAGCTGCCTTACTCAAGAAAGCAAAAAAGAGACCATGTTTGTATGCTGCTTTATTAACTCCTCAATTTCTTTTTTTACATTGGTTGCAAACTGATATGTGACACATATTAATGCCAAAATAACATGCAAAACAGGCAACAACAAAAAATACAAACAATTATTATTATTATTTATACATTTTATAGCTAAACAGGTGGGGCTCAAAATGACGGGTTTTATAGGAAGAAATAGGCTCCAACAAAGTCCTCTTGTTGTTAGTGAAGTCAAATTAAAATGAAGCCAATTGTTGAAATGAATTACTTTCAGCACCACCTTTTTTTCATTATGCTGAAGCCACTCCAAGCTGATGTCTGCCCGCTTGCCTTTTTAGTTGACTTTCTCATTTACTCTCTCTACTAGTTAATAAGTTCATGATTTAAAAAGTGTCTGTCTCATGACATTGTAATACATTTGGTCTCCAGTCTATGGGCTACAGAAAAACCACATCTTTCTACCGTAGGCTACATCATTTATGTGAATTTGATGGAGTATTGGTGGAGCGCCGCATCTCTCCAACAGCAACCTATAGAGGCTGTTGGCGAGAATAATGTGAGGTGTTATGTGTTGTTGGAGGTGCGTCTTGGTCAGTTTAGTTCAGAAAATGCCACCCTCGTCAAACAGCCGCTCTAGGCAGCCGCCTAATCCTGCCTAATGGGCGGGCCGGCCGTGGGGCCTAATCATATAATTCTGTTGAGAATCCCTATTAATTCAATAGCATCTCTGTGAGCCTAGTCATAAAGATTTGTCATTTTACTTTTTAAATGTAGGCTTACCTTTTATTGTGGCATAAACGCAACCTGTCATGATGTTTTCATCTGATTGTAAAAACAACCACTTCAAAGGGCTCCTTTACTAGGCGTCCCGCGCATGTTCATCCACTTGCAGCATACTGTATTTCCAAACTCCAAACAGTGGTGAATAGAAAGAGACATCTGTTACACAAAACACCAAAAAGTGTAATGACATTTGGCGATTGTCATTAGGCCAGAATTAATGCCTCCACTGCTGTCTGCGCGGGTCTCGGTGTCGGCCACTCATCTCTGCCTTGGCAAAATTGTTCTTGTCAAACCACATTGCATTTTGGAGTGTAGGCTATACCACAATTTCCAAGTCCATTCATAAATGTTTCATGCCCTGACATATGATAATGTAATAGCCTACAGTTTACATTTAGTTTTCATTATTGTGATAATTGTGTTTGACCAGTACAGGTAAAACCCACTATTTATTTTGCCAGGACAACTTACCTGAACATACCGCCTTACTTTCACCCCTGCTACTGACCATACTAGGGTTGCAAAGGGAGGGTATATTACGTGAAACTTTCGAAGTTTACCAGTAAACTACCAGAATTTTGGGAATTTAAATTTTTCTGGGAATTTTATCACATGACATCTATTGGCCTTTTTGGGTACTTCAGATTATCACAGGTGTCTGTCATTATCTCTGGCCATCTGTGTGGCCTATAAATACAGTACCAGTCAAAAGTTTGGATTCGCCTGCTCATTCCAGGGGCTTTCTTTATTTTTACAATTTTCTACATTGTAGAATAATAGTGAAGACATCATAACTATGAAATAACACATATGGAATCATGTAGTAACCAAAAAAGTGTTAGAAAAATCCAAATGTATTTTATATTTGAGATTTTTCAAATAGCCACCCTTTGCCTTGATGACAGCTTTGCACACTCTTGGCATTTTCTCAACCAGCTTCATGAGGTAGTCACCTGGAATTAATTTCAATTAACATGTGTGCCTTCTTAGAAGTTAATTTGTGGAATTTATTTCCTTCTTAATGCGATTGAGCCAATCAGCTGTGTTGTGACAAGGTAAGGGGGTATACAGAAGATAGCCCTATTTGGTAAAAGACAAAATCCATATTATGGCAAGAACAGCTCAAATAAGAAAAGATAAATGACAGTCCATCATTGCTTTAAGACATGAAGGTCAGTCAATACGGAACATTTCAAGAACTTTGAAAGTTTCTTCAAGTGCAGTCGCAAAAACAATCAAGTGCTATGATAAAACTGGCTCTCATGAGGACCGCCACAGGAATGAAAGACCCAGAATAACCTCTGCTGCAGAGGATAAGTTCATTAGAGTTACCAGCCTTAGAAATTGCAGCCCAAATAAATGCTTCACAGAGTTCAAGTAACAGACACATCTCAACATCAACTGATCAGAGGAGACTGTGTGAATCAGGCCTTCATGGTCGATTGCTGCAAAGAAACCACTACTAAAGGACATCAATAAGAAGAAGAGACCTGCTTGGGCCAAGAAACCTGAGCAATGGACATTAGACCGGTGGAAATGTGTCCTTTGGTCTGGAGTCCAAATTGGAGATTTTTGGTTCCAACCGCCGTGTCTTTGTGAGATGCGGTGTGGGTGAACGGATGATCTCCGCATGTGTATTTCCCACCGTAAAGCATGGAGGAGGAGGTGTTATGGTGTGGTGGTGCTTTTCTGGTGACACTGTCTGTGACTTACAGTGAGGGAAAAAAGTATTTGATCCCCTGCTGATTTTGTACGTTTGCCCACTGACAAAGAAATAATCAGTCTATAATTGTAATGGTAGGTTTATTTGAACAGTGAGAGACAGAATAACAACAAAAAAATCCAGAAAAATGCATGTCAAAAATGTTATACATTTATTTGCATTTTAATGAGGGATATAAGTATTTGACCCCCTCTCAATCAGAAAGATTTCTGGCTCCCAGGTGTCTTTTATACAGGTAACGAGCTGAGATTAGGAGAACACTCTTAAAGGGAGTGCTCCTAATCTCAGCTTGTTACCTGTATAAAAGACACCTGTCCACGGAAGCAATTAATCAGATTCCACTCTCCACCATGGCCAAGACCAAAGAGCTCTCCAAGGATGTCAGGGACAATATTGTAAACCTACACAAGGCTGGAATGGGCTACAAGACCATCGCCAAGCAGCTTGGTGAGAAGGTGACAACAGTTGGTGTGATTACTCGCAAATGGATGAAACACAAAATAACTGTCAATCTCCCTCGGCCTGGGGCTCCATGCAAGATCTCACCTCGTGGAGTTGCAATGATCATGAGAACGGTGAGGAATCAGCCCAGAACTACACGAGAGGATCTTGTCAATGATCTCAAGGCAGCTGGGACCATAGTCACCAAGAAAACAATTGGTAACACACTACGCCATGAAGGACTGAAATCCTGCAGCGCCCACAAGGTCCACCTGCTCAAGAAAGCACATATACAGGCCCATCTGAAGTTTGCCAATGAACATCTGGGTGAAAGTGTTTTGGTCAGATGAGACCAAAATGGAGCTCTTTGGCATCATCTCAACTCGCCGTGTTTGGAGGAGGAGGAATGCTGCCTATGACCCCAAGAACACCATCCCCACCGTCAAACATGGAGGTGGAAACATTATGCTTTGGGGGTGTTTTTCTGCTAAGGGGACAGGACAACTTCACCGCATCAAAGGGACGATGGACAGGGCCATGTACCGTCAAATCTTGGGTGAGAACCTCCTTCCCTCAGCCAGGGCATTGAAAATGGGTCGTGGGTGGGTATTCCAGCATAGCAATGACCCAAAACACACGGCCAAGGCAACAAAGGAGTGGCTCAAGAAGAAGCACATTAAGGTCCTGGAGTGGCCTAGCCAGTCTCCAGACCTTAATCCCATAGAAAATCTGTGGAGGGAGCTGAAGGTTCGAGTTGCCAAACGTCAGCCTCGAAACCTTAATGACTTGGAGAAGATCTGCAAAGAGGAATGGGACAAAATCCCTCCTGAGATGTGTGCAAACCTGGTGGCCAACTACAACAAACGTCTGACCTCTGTGATTGCCAACAAGGGTTTTGCCAACAAGTACTAAGTCATGTTTTGCAGAGGGGTCAAATACTTATTTCCCTCATTAAAATGCAAATCAATTCATAACATTTTTGACATGCGTCTTTCTGGATTTTCTTGTTGTTATTCTGTCTCTCACTGTTCAAATAAACCTACCATTAAAATTATAGACTGATCATTTCTTTGTCAGTGGGCAAACGTACAAAATCAGCAGGGGATCAAATACATTTTTCCCTCACTGTATTTAGAATTCAAGGAACACTTAACCAGCATGGCTACCACAGCATTCTGCAGCGATACGCCATCCCATCTGGTTGGGGCTTAGTGGGACTATCATTTGTTTTTCAATAGGACAATGACCCAACACACCTTCAGGCTGTGTAAGGGCTATTTTACCAAGAAGGAGAGTGATGGAATGCTGCATCAGATGACCTGGCCTCCACAATGTATTGAAACTGAGATGGTTTGGGATGAGTCGGACCGCGGAAAAGGAAAAGCATCCAACAAGTACTCAGCATATGGGAGAACTCCTTCAAGACTGTTGGAAAAGCATTCCAGGTGAAGCTGGTTGAGAGAATGCCAAAAGTGTGCAAAGCTGTCATCAAGGCAAAGGGTGGCTATTTGAAGAATCTCAAATATAGAATACATTTTGATTTGTTTAACACTTTTTTGGTTACTACATGATTCCATATGTGTTATTTCATAGTATTGATGTCTTCACTATTATTCTACAATGTAGAAAATAGTAAAAATAAAGAAAGCTCCTGGAATGAGTAGGCGTATCTAAACTTTTGACTGGTAGTGTATATAAAATAATCAAATAAGATCATTTTTTAAATGGAAAATAGAATGACAAAGCTGTAAAACATTATCCTAAATATAAACCATGAGCTTAGTGAATACCATTGGTGGGTTTCAGCATGAAATATCCTTTATATATATAATTTTTACAAACTTGTATTTATTTTTCCAATGTCAATATGCATTTGATTTAAATGTTTTGGCGCCAAACTGGTGGCAGTTGTGAAAAAAGTAAATTAGATATTTTTTTCATTAATTAGACCATATGGTCTATCCACTACAAACTCATTGACAATATGGACACAGATATTAAAAATAAATAGGCCTACTGTACAGTTGAAGTCGGAAGTTTACATATACTTAGGTCGGAGTCATTAAAACTTGTTTTTCAACCACTCCACAACTTTCTTGTTAATAAACTATCATTTTGGCAAGTCGGTTATCTACTTTGTGCATGACACAAGTAATTTCTCCAACAATTGTTTACAGACAGATTATTTAACTTATAATTCACTGTATCACAATTCCAGTGGGTCAGAAGTTTACACACACTAATTTGACTGTGCCTTTAAACAGCTTGGAAAATTCCAGAAAATGATGTCATGGCTTTAGAAGCTTCTGATAGGCTAATTTACATAATTTGAGTCAATTGGAGGTGTACCTGTGGATGTATTTCAAGGCCTACCTTCAAACTCAGTGCCTCTTTGCTTGACATCATGGGAAAATCAAAAGAAATCAGCCAAGACCTCAGAAAAAATGTGTAGACCTGCACAAGTCTGGTTCATCCTTGGGAGCAACTTCCAAAAGGACCACATTCATCTGTACAAACAATAGTACGCAAGTATAAACACCATGGGATAACGCAGCAGTCATACCGCTCACGAAGGAGACGTGTTCTGTCTCCTAGAGATGAACATACTTTGGTGCGAAAAGTGCAAATCAATCCCAGAACAACAGCAAAGGACCTCGTGAAGACTACGGTTTGCAACTGCACATGGGGACAAAGATCGTAATTTTGGGAGAAATGTCCTCTGGTCTGATGAAACAAAAAATACAACTGTTTGGCCATAATGACCATTGTTAAGTTTGGAGGAAAAATGGGGAAGCTTGCAAGCCATCCCAACCGTGAAACACGGGGGTGGCAGCATCATGCTATGGGGGTGCTTTGCTGCAGGAGGGACTGGTGCACTTCACAAAATAGATGGCATCATGAGGAAGGAAGATTATGTGGATATATTGAAGCAACATCTCAAGACATCAGTCAGGAAGTTAAAGCTTGGTCGCAAATGGGTCTTCCAAATGGACAATGACTCCAAGCATACTTCCAAAGTTGTGGCAAAATGGCTTAAGGACAACAAAGTCAAGGTATTGGAGTGGCCATCACAAAGCCCTGACCTCAATCCTATAGAATAATTGTGGGCAGAACTGAAAAAGCGTGTGCGAGCAAGGAGGCCTACAAACCTGACTCAGTTACACTAGCTCTGTCAGGAGGAGTGGACCAAAATTCACCCAACTTATTGTGGGAAGCTTGTGGAAGGCTACCCGAAACGTTTGACCCAAGTTAAACAATTTAAAGGCAATGCTACCAAATACTAATTGAGTGTATGTAAACTTCTGACCCACTGGGAATGTGATGAAAGAAATAAAAGCTGAAATAAATCATTCTCTCTACTATTATTCTGACTTTTCAAATTCTTAAAATAAAGTGGTGATCCTAACTGACCTAAGACAGCGAATGTTTACTAGGATTAAATGTCAGGAATTGTTAAAAACTGAGTTGAAATGTATTTCGCTAAGGTGTATGTAAACTTCTGACTTCAACAGTATATGAATACATTTATTTTTAAAGTTATTAAAGTATAAATTACCAAAGTTCACATAGATTGCCATAGATTATCTGTTAATTACCAAAATTAGTAAATTACCTGTAGTTTTGCAACCCTAGACCATACATTATAATGTCAAAAAAAAACAAAAGTCCTACAGTAAATCATCATTAACATTACAGCTACAGAATGCTTCACAAGATGAGTTACATGTCCTTGGTCTATGCATGTGCGATACACCCATGTGGCTTATTGAGTCCATTAATATGGAGTGTCTGTCCTTTTATACAGAAACCTAAATCAGTCTTTCATAGGGTGCCGGAAATCTTACCCCATTAAGGATAAGACACACCATCACTGACATCCGCCGTGTGCAGTAGATCACCTTCTGGGTGTCGACGAACAGTGGCTGTAGAATCACCAGGGAAATTAAGGAAAATGAGTGCCAATGTTCTGTGGTCAGAGGCGACCCCTTTTCAAGTAGTTTGTTGTACTTGCCCAACACCCCCTTATTTTCTTACCATTGTGGTACCTACTTGTATCAGTTAATCACAGTCCGCCATTCCCTGTGCACCTCAATGAACCCAGCTCCTGCCTTCTGTGAGAGAAAAAATTAGTATTAGCATTACTTTAAGGTTAATAGAAATGATAGGTGTGTACAATCCTGTTACTCTGGTTGTGTAAATTGCTGTTTTAACATAACTCTGTACCTAATCCACCACGGCTGTGCATATCTCGTGTTCTTACCCCCACCCTCTGTACTCTGAAACTTGCATGTTCGGATACAAGGTATCTTCAGAACGAAGTCTCTCCTCATCCTCTATTCTAAGAACAAACAGTTCTTAGTACTCGCATGAGAACACAGAGGACTACAAATATTTGGCCACCTCATCCCAGTAGATATCTGTTGGTTCGACACATTGAGACAGTTGTGGTGGAACCAGCCATGACTAAGCATTTATAGGTCTACTATATAAGACCTCTGTTTATCTCTGTATGTCAGAGCTCTCGGCCTAACACTCAAGCGTGTGGGGTCGACCAGCCTCATTATTGAAGAGCACTCACTCTATTCATTTATGTGTGTGCTGTGACCTGCTCCCTTACTAATATGTTTTGAATAAAGTAGTATCCTGATTGGTGATTGACCTTGTCTCTCCTCATTAATTAATTAGAATTTCCACTACATTCTTGGCGACGAGGATGGGATCTGCAACTTCACCTGTTGACCGCTCCTGAAGACCTGGGTAAACTGTGTACAGGGGATCCGAAATTGGGATCTCAGGGAACCACATTCCTGAAGGAGCAGCTGGACCCGCCTAAGATCTGAGAGGAAGCGGGCACAGGTGGATACCAGATCCCGAACATAGTACTGAGAGAGGTGAGCTTGGACAATCTACCAATAGGTTAAGAAGCCCCTGTTGAGGGTACGCTCAGAGCGGGGTCCTCCGTGAGGGGAGGCCATGGCTGAGGTGACTAGCAGGACTGAGTTAAGTTGATAAGAGTGTTCTTAAGTGAGGTGTCCTTGGACATAATTGTTAACTAGCCAGTTGCGGGCAACCAAATGTCCAGAGCCGTGTCTGGGTTGATCACAGCAGGACTGGTGAGGTTAATGTGTAGAGCAAGAGACTAGAGCACGAGTGGTCTTGGGAGGGCACTCGGCTTGGTGAAGCTCATAGAACGAGGGACTAGAGCGCAGGTGACGCCTTACGAGGGCGCCTGGCTTGGTGAAGTTAAATTATAAGTGGTGCAGTGGTCTAAGGCACTGCATTGCAGTGCTAACTGTGCCACTAGAGATCCTGGTTCGAATCCAGGCTCTGTCGCAGCCGGCCGCGACCGGGAGACTCATGGGCGGCGCACAATTGGCCCAGCGTCGTCCAGGGTAGGGGAGGGAATGGCCGGCAGGGATGTAGCTCAGTTGATAGAGCATGGCGTTTTCAACGCCAGGGTTGTGGGTTCGATTCCCACGGGGGGCCAGTATAAAAAAATATGTATTCACTAACTGTAAGTCGCTCTGGATAAGAGCGTCTACTAAAAATGTAAAATAACGTGTAATGTTTTGATCAAATGTTTTGATAAATGAGGTAAACAGGTATGCCCTGGGTTTGTCACGGATTCTGCTGAGACTGCCCTTCCTTCTGGTTCGGGCAGGCTGCGGCGTTCGTCGTCACCGGAATACTAGCTGCTGCCGATCTATGTTTTATGTTTCTATGTTTACCTGGTTGTTGTCTAGTGTTGCGCACCTGTTTCCCATTATAGTATTATGTCCTTCCCTATTTAACCTGTTCGCCCCCACTGTGTGTTGTGCGTGTTTGTTGCTTGTTACGAGTGTCGTTTGTGAGCGGGTTTTCTCCTCCCTGTATTTGGATAGACATAAGAGGATCCACACCACAGTAATTGCAGTGGGTGACATTCCTGTTTGGAGGCAACACCCCGTTCTGGGGCCATTGATTAGACAATATTTGAATAGAGATATTAATTTCCCTGTGCACATGGGAAGTTTAAGTTAAGAAACAAATAACAACTATCAGTGTTTCTCCATTTGTCTTGTTTGTGTGTTCGTGTTTCTGTGTGTGTGTGAATGTGAAATGAGAAATTGTATGTGTGTATAATCGATTACTGGAGATTTGATAACGTAATAATGGAAATAATAATAATATAAAACGTGCACACAGGTATAGAGTTGGTCCCTTTATGGATAATTCGATAAAAATAAGGTTTTGCATTGAATATTACTGTCAGGAGGGTCTGGGAAATAGAGTCTCAGAGAAATAAGTGCTTATGGGATTTCCTCCATCTTGGGAATACATTTTGAAACGAAACATATGTCCTGTTAAATAGAACCATTGAAGTGTTGAGCATGCAGATATTTGTTGTTAAGCTTAAGGCTATAATTTATTGTACTCCCTATTGAGTTTTTGTTGATATTCCAAACGTTGACGTTCTAAACCAATTCGTGAGTAGGCAAAATAGAAAGTGTCTGTTTTCCTGTCTATGCCCTCAGGCGCCAGACTTATTATGGACGGAAAGCGCCATCTACTGGGGACGGATGGACAGTGCCATGCCAATTATAGTGAAAGTTACAATCAGAAAGAGAGCTAGCTACCTTAGAAAGTAAGCTCCCTCCAAACTTTATATTTTCCCTTCTGAATTTGACCGATGTATTTCATAAATTCGGCGCATTACATGTTAATCTTAAATGAATAGACATTTTAATAAGCGTGAAGCAGAAAGTGAATAAAAAATATCGAGTAACATTGTTAGGGTAGACTACAATGAAAACAATGCCTTCTAATAAGGAGAGAATTCTCATGTTTGGTTTGTTTTGTTTTCTAAACCTTACAATAAGTGACAGTGACAAAGACATTGATAAAGAGGGTTGATGTAGAATCTAATGAGTGTTGACAGTATGTGAATATGTTGTTAGTGGGTTTTTTTTATAATGGCGCCGGAGAAGATGGCTGCCGTTTTACAGCCCTCTAACCAATTGTACTATTATGTGTGTTTTTCCGCGTTATTTGTAATTTAGTTTGTACATGTTTCTGCCATCGTCTCTTATAACCAAAAAGAGCTTCTGGATATCAGGACAGCGATTACTCACCTCGTATTGGACAAAGATTTTTTCTTCAATGAGGCGGCCGCGAAGGATATCCTACAGACACCCGACAAGGCCCAAATCCCCGTCATTTGCATGAGGAAGAGACGGAGATATCGTGGACGTAGGTCGGGGTGCCTTGTAAGGATCCGACGGCAAGCGAGTAAACTGCCACTCCCATCAATCCTATTAGCCAATCTTCAATCATTTGAGAATAAATTGGATGACCTAAGATTACGGTTATCCTACCAACGGGACATTAAAAACTGTAATATCTTATGTTTCACCGAGTCGTGGCTGAACGACGACATGGACAACATACAGCTAGCGAGCTATACGCTACATCGGCAGGATAGAACAGCTGACTCCGGTAAGACAAGAGGTGGTGGTCTGTGTATATTTGTAAACAACAGCTGGTGCACAAAATCAAATACTAAGGAAGTCTTGAGGTTTTGCTCGCCTGAGGTAGAGCATCTTATGATAAGCTGTAGACCACACTATTTACCAAGAGAGTTTTCATCTATATTTTTCATAGCTGTCTATTTACCACCACAAACCAATGCTGGCATTAAGATTGCACTGAATGAGCTGTATAAGGCCATAAGTCAACAAGAAAACGCTCATCCAGAGGCAGCGCTCCTAGTGGCCGGGGACTTTAATGCAGGGAAACTTAAATCCGTTCTACCTAATTTCTACCAGCATGTTAAATGTGCAACCAGAGGGAGAAAAAAAACTCTAGACCACCTTTACTCCACACACAGAGACGCATACAAAGCTCTCCCTCGCCCTCCATTTGGCAAATCTGACCATAACACTATCCTCATGATTCCTGCTTATAAGCAAAAACTAAAGCAGGAAGCACCAGTGACTCGGTTAATAAAAAAGTGGTCAGATGACGCAGATGCTAAGCTACAGGACTGTTTTGCTAGCATAGACTGGAACATGTTCCGGGATTCTTCAGATAGCATTGAGGAGTACACCACATCACTCACTGGCTTCATCAATAAGTGCATCGATGATGTCATCCCCACAGTGACCGTACGTACATACCCCAACCAGAAGCCATGGATTACAGGAAACATCCGCACTAAGCTAAAGGGTAGAGCTGCCGCTTTCAAGGAGCGGGACTCTAACCCGGACGCTTATAAGAAATCCCGCTATGCCCTCCTACAAACCATCAAACAGGCAAAGAGTCAATACAGGACTAAGATTGAATCGTACTACACCGGCTCTGACGCTCATCGGATGTGGCAGGGCTTGAAAACTATTACAGACTACAAAGGGAAGCACAGCCGCGAGCTGCCCAGTGACACAAGACTTCCAGACGAGCTAAACCACTTCTATGCTCGCTTCGAGGCAAGCAACACTGAGGCATGCATGAGAGCACCAGCTGTTCCGGACGACTATGTGATCACGCTCTCCATAGCCGATGTGAGTAAGACTTTTAAGCAGGTCAACATTCACAAGGCCGCAGGGCCAGACGGATTACCAGGACGTGTACTCCGAGCATATGCTGACCAACTGGCAAGTGTCTTCACTGTCATTTTCAACATGTCCCTGACTGAGTCTGTAATACCAACATGTTTCAAGCAGACCACCATAGTCCCCGTGCCCAAGGACACTAAGATAACCTGCCTAAATGACTACCGACCCGTAGCACTGATGTCTGTAGCCATGAAGTGCTTTGAAAGGCTGGTCATGGCTCACATCAACACCATTATCCCAGAAACCCTAGACCCACTCCAATTTGCATACCGCCCCAACAGACCCACAGATGATGCAATCTCTATTGCACTCCACACTGCCCTTTCCCACCTGGACAAGAGGAACACCTACGTGAGAATGCTATTCATTGACTACAGCTCAGCATTCAACACCATAGTGCCCTCAAAGCTCATCACTAAGCTAAGGATCCTGGGACTAAACACCTCCCTCTGCAACTGGATTCTGGACTTCCTGACGGGCCGCCCCCAGGTGGTAAGGGTAGGTAACAACACATCTGCCACACTGATCCTCAACACGGGGGCCCCTCAGGGGTGCGTGCTCAGTCCCCTCCTGTACTCCCTGTTCACCCATGACTGCATGGCCAGGCACGACTCCAACACCATCATTAAGTTTGCCGACGACACAACAGTGGTAGGCCTGATCAACGATGAGACAGCCTATAGGGAGGAGGTCAGAGACCTGGCCGTGTGGTGCCAGGATAACAACCTCTCCCAGCAGTCATTTCGATCAGACAGTCACTGGAGGAAAAAGGAATCAAGTCTCAACTCTGATTCCCGACAGTACTGTGGGTATGGAAGGGAACACAGAGAATGGAGTTCACAAGTGCTGATGAAGCCCTGAACAGGCTGTGCAGGAAACCTTTCCAGTTGAAAGAGTGGTGGAGAGAAAAGAAAGGACTTAATTATGCTACAATGTAATTGTGTTTAGTTCTTTTTTATGACTTGTAAACCCATGGTAAAATGAATAAGAGTTCGGGACCGATTAGGAAAGGATGTCGAACCATTATTATTCCTTGTTTGTCATTACAATTAAGATGTAATGGTGGTTAATGGTGAGAATGGAGAGGGTTTATATATGGGGGATTGGGATGGAGTGCTGGGAGGGCATCAGAGACTTTTCTGAATTTTGCGTGGGGCCTCCACTCATCCTATCTCAGTCTCTCTGAGGACCCACTCACCCCAAGTAGACCTCCACCAACCACTACACTTTAATTTTATAAGGTATTATAAACCAACCACAGTATTTATGGGTCAGTCTTTCTTCAGAAGTATGTACAATGTACAGTATGTACAATGTATGCATCCACAGTCTTTTTTTGGTACATTAGGAGAGGAGTCTGAGCTAAAAAGTCCTAGCGCCTCAAGTACAGACGTACTTTACTTTATGTATTTTTTTGGTGTGTGTTTTTTGTTAAATGTTTGCTCAGCCCACATGCTGTATATATGTAATGTATACAACAACTATGTATTTATACTATGATCCTCCCATTCTATGGAATGCCCACCGCCCTCATATGTCATGACTGTTAAAATGTTTTACTTGGTTCATCACTGATTGACGGAACAGCTAAGGTTAAGTTTGATTCTATGCAAGTAAAGACCAACAAAATCCAACTTATCACATGGAATGTCCACGGGCTCCATAATGGGGAAAAAAATTGTGCACTGCCCTTTGAGACTCCCGATCACAGCTGGTTGTGATACAGCCCGGGAACGAACCCAGGTCTGTAGTGATGCCTCTAGCACTGCGATGCAGTGCCTTAAACCACTGTGCCACTCAGATCCTATGCATACCCCACAAGACATGCCACCAGAGGTCTCTTCACAATCCCCAAGTCCAGAACAGACTATGGCAGGTGCACAGTATGTTAGGCTATGGTTCAACCCAGCACTCAGAGAAACAAACACGACTAAGGGAGTGGAAGAAACAAAAATTATTTTAATAAAAGTTCAATTTGTCTTAGTCCAAAAACAACTGAAGAAAAGGAACAGAGTGGGCTAGTCGGCTCCGGAGGAAGGAGAGGCTGAGGCAGGCAGGCAGGCAGGTTGGGAGGTATGTCTGAACTGAAGACAAAACAAACGACAGGTTAAGGAGAGTAAAGAGCCAGGCTGAAGACAAAGACAATTTAACTCTACTGGTGAGCCAAGTTACCGCTCTGGTAAGAACAACGATCTGGCGCCGGTGGAATGCCATGCCCAGGAATTAGTAGTGCAGGTTGATGAGAGAATAGGATGCAGCTGCGTAGGCAGGAATCACTGGAAACAACCCGCAGCTGCACAGGAGAGGCAGATCCTGAGCACGCCCCCCGATCCACTCCAGACACACCCACATAATGGGGACAAACACACATACAGATACAACAGACAAAGAGGGGACAACACAAGGAGGAAGGGAAACAGAAAAGGGAGAGACAAGCTGCCCACATAACAGTATCCCCCCCTCAATGGTCGCCACCTGGCGACCCACCAGGCCTGTCAGGGTTGTCGTGATGGAAGTCCGTGATCAGCTGAGGATCCAACACAAAACGCTTAGGGACCCAAGACCTCTCCTCTGGTCCATAACCTTCCCAATCGACTAGGTATTGGAGACCCCTACCCCGCACTACTGACGGTGTAGGCCGGATGGTCGTCAATGAGGCGAACAGGTGGAGGTGGATCTGCCGGCGGACACAAAAGGCTGGAGGACACAGGTTTCAGTTGGGAGACGTGGAAAGTAGGGTGTATCTTCATGGCTGAAGGCAACTTCAAACGAACCGCAGCGGGGTTAACGATGGACTCCACCACAAACGGACCCAGGTACCGAGGAGACAGCTTGCGTGATTTGGTACGAAGAGGTACGTTCTTAGATGACAGCCAAACTTCTTGACCAGGATGAAACACAGGTGCGGGAGTCCTGCTCCTATCCGCTGTCGTCTTGTTCCTGTCGGTGGTCCGAAGCAACGCTTCCCGAGCCGTCGCTCCACACTCTCTGGCAGCGGCGGAGGTTCTCCTGAACCGAAGGAACAGCCAATTCCTTCTCCTGAGCAGGAAACAGAGGGGGTTGATAACCCATGGTTACTTCAAGGGTGAAAGGCCGGTGGCAGAGGTGGTGAGGGAGTTGTGGGCGTACTCTATCCAAGGCAGATGTTTGGCCCAGGATGATGGATGTTGAGCAGCCACACAACGAAGGGTTGCTTCGAGGTTTTGATTGGCTCTTTCTGTTTGACCGTTGGTCTGGGGATGAAACCCTGAGGACAGACTAACGGAAGGACCCAAAGCAGAACAGAACACCTTCCAAACACGGGAAGTAAACTGTGGGCCTCTATCAGATACGATGTCCACAGGTATTCCATGGGGACGGAATACATGTTGGACTAGGAGGTCCGCTGTCTCACTGGCAGACGGTAATTTTGGTAATGCTATATAGTGAACAGATTTAGAGAATCTGTCCACAATGGCAAGTATAGTATCATTACCTTCAGACTTGGGTAGGCCGGTGACAAAATCCATGGCTATGTGGGACCAGGGACGGCTGGGAACTGGGAGGGGTAGCAGCAGCCCCGAAGGGGACTGATGGGAGGCTTTGCCCCGAGCACAGGTTGAACAGGCTGCCACAAAAGCCCGAACGTCAGTTTCCATTGAAGGCCACCAAAAATGTCTCCTAAGCAGCGTCAACGTGCGTCTCATCCCAGGGTGACCAGCAAAACGGGAGGTGTGAATCCACTGTAACACCTGAGACCGGACCGTCTCGGGAACAAAGAGTAGGTTGGGAGGTCCATCACCCGGTCCCGGGTCCGTGGCAAGTGCAGTCTTCACAAGAGACTCGATCTCCCACTGTACTGCCGCCACGGCGCATGAGGAAGGTAGGACTGCCTCAGGCTCGCTGGTCTCCGAAGGGTCAGCAAACTGGCGGGACAAAGCATCTGGTTTAACATTTCTTGACCCCGGTCTGTATGTAAGAATAAAGTTAAACCTACTAAAAAACATGGCCCATCTGGCTTGGCGTGAGTTGAGTCTCTTAGTGGCTTGGATGTAAGCCAAGTTTTTGTGGTCTGTCCAGACCACAAACGGCAGTTCAGCTCCATCCAGCCAGGGCCGCCATTCTTCCAGTGCTAGCTTGACCGCCAGCAGTTCCCGGTTTCCAACGTCAGTAATTCCGTTCTGTGGGTGACAATTTCTTGGAGAAAAAAGCACAGGGGTGAAGCTTTTGGTCAGTGGGGGAGCGCTGGGAGAGGACTGCTCCCACACCTGAGTCAGACGCGTCCACCTCCACAATAAACTGCAGAGAGGTATTGGGGTGTATCAACACGGGGGAGGTGGAAAACAGTTCCTTCAAAACCCCTACCGCCTGCTCCGCCTCAGGGGACCACAGAAAAGGGACTTTTGGGGATGTGAGTCTAGTAAGGGGTGCCACCACTTTACTAAAACCCTTAATGAATCTACGGTAGAAGTTAGCAAAGCCCAAAAATCGTTGAAGTTGCTTACGGGTGGTGGGTGTGGGCCATTCCGTCACTGCCCGGATCTTCTCGGGGTCCGCCTTCACCTGCCCGCTCTCAATTATGAAACCAAGGAACGATGTAGACTGTTTGTGGAACTCACACTTTTCTGCTTTGACGTACAGCTTATTCTCCAAGAGCCGTTGAAGGACTTGACGGACGTGTGACTCATGCTCCTCGGGTGACTTGGAAAAAACAAGAATATCATCCAGGTATACAAAGACAAAACGGTTCAAAAAATCCCTAAGAACATCGTTCACCATGGCTTGGAATACAGCAGGGGCGTTTGAGAGCCCAAAGGGCATGACCAAATACTCAAAATGCCCCAGTGGTGTGTTGAAAGCGGTTTTCCACTCATCTCCCTTTCGGATTCTGACAAGGTGATAAGCATTCCTGAGGTCGAGCTTGGAGAAAACTGTGGCGCCATGCAGAGGTTCAAAAGCTGAGTTGATGAGTGGAAGGGGATACTTGTTTTTAACAGTTATGTTGTTTAAACCCCTGAAATTGATACAGGGGCGTAACGACTTGTCTTTCTTTTCAACGAAAAAGAAACCTGCACCCAAAGGAGACGACGAGGGACGGATTATGCCCGAGGCCAGAGAATCACCAATATACTGCTCCATTGCCTCTCTTTCCGGTCGGGACAGATTGTATAAGCGACTAGAGGGCAAGGGAGCACCAGGAAGCAGTTCAATAGGGCAATCATAAGGCCTATGTGGTGGTAGAGACAGAGCCTTGTCCTTACTGAAAACCTCCGCTAAGTCATGGTATTCTTTGGGGACAGATGACAGATCGAGAGGAGCTGAGGGATGAGTTGGGTTACACTTAGTGGGGGGAACCGCTGACCTAAGGCACTCTGAATGGCAGTTAGTGCTCCAACTGAGAATGGTGTGACGTGTCCAATCAATTTGTGGGTTGTGAAGAGCCAACCAGGGGAAGCCAAGGATTAGGGAGGTAGCTGAGCCAGACATAACTCTTAACTGAATGCTTTCACAATGATTGCCAGAAATCACTAGGGAAACGGGGGTGGTTTGATGAGTTATCTCCGCGAGGAGGCGCCCATCAAGGGCTGTGACCCGAATGGGGGTAGGTAGTGGCTCCATGGGGATACGAGCTTGTGTAACGAACTGGTGGCTAATAAAGTTGTCTTCTGCACCTGAGTCTATGAGAGCTGAGAGTGGCAGGGAATGACTCTGGAAACGTAAGGTTACAGGTACTTGTAATCGGGGAATGATGGGTTCAGGATCTAACTCTGGGCTCGCAAGTAGACCCACCGTTACGAGCGAGCCTTGTCTTTTGGTCGCTTAGGGCATGTAGCCAGAATGTGTGTGGCGTCTCCACAGTACAGGCACTCACCCGCCTGGAGGCGCCGTTGCCGCTCTGCTGGAGGTAGTCGAGCTCGACCCACTTGCATTGGTTCCTCCTCTGTGCTCGGGATGGGATCAGGAACAAGAAGCTGCCGGCTCCGGGAGGCGAGACTCGAGTGGTTGAAGGCTGGGGAACTCGTCCTCCTAGATGTGGCCGACCGCCTCTCTCCCGACGCCTCTCCCGCAACCGGTTGTCTAGCTTAATGGACAGGGAAACGAGAGAATGTAAATCATGTGGCTCGGTCACGAGCAGCCAGTTCATCCTTAATGGCTTCATTCAAACCGTTTAGAAATGCTCCTTGAAGTGCCACATTGTTCCACTTGGAGTCCGCTGCCAAAGTCCAGAACTCAATAGAGTACTCAGCCACACTGTTAGAACCCTGCCTCAAATTAAAAAGTATCTTGGAGGAATTACCCACATGGTCAGGATGGTCAAAAACAGTCTTCAATTTAGCAGAAAAATCAGCAAAAGTCAATCCAGTCAAAGTTTGATTTGAGCACACAGCCTCAGCCCAAACCAGAGCTCTCCCACTTAACAGCCCCAGAACATAATGTACCTTAGAGGAATCAGTAGAAAACGACAGTGGTCTCTGCCGAAAAATCAAGTCACACTGAAGCAAAAATCCCCGGCACTTGTCCAATTCTCCATTGAACGGTTCAGGCGACGTGACAGGGGGTTCCCGATGGAACGAAGCCTGCATAATGTCCGAGGAAACAACTTGGGGTGCATCAAACTGGGGGTCAGAGAGAGATAGAGAACTGATAACAGACAATTTAGAGACTTGTGTAGTTAACTGAGTCACCTGGTTCAGCAGTTGATGATTATCTTCCAAAAGAGTCCGAATCAATTGGTCATTGTTACGGATACAGGTATCCTGTGTTTTTGTGTGTTTCTACTCCTTCTGCCCTAATCACAGGTGTCCTGTATGTTCCTGATTGGTGGTCGTTGAGGTGTCTGCTGATTGGACCAATCAGTGAACATTCCTGTGCATTGCACCACCTGTTACTCGTTTTTTCAATCACACATCCCATTATATAAAAACCAGTCACTTGTGTTTGTAGAGAGAGAGAGAATATTTCTGTATGTGAGTATGGACACTGTGGTGTCCTGTTTTTGGTTACTCACTAAGTTGCTGGTTACTATGATTGGTAATTTTGTTAGACCACTGTTTGGTATGTGAGTAATGGATACTGTGATGTCCTGTGTTTAGAGAGCTCATTAATTTGCTGGTTACTCTGTTTGGTAACTATTGTGTGTTTCTGGGAAAAGGGGAGTTTGAGCTAGCTGCCCTTGGGCATACATTTCCCGTAGAAAGAACTGTCTATAAACACTAGTTAGACCTGAGCGGACCACCCACTGTATTTTTGTATGGTAGCAGTAGCCTAGCGGTTCTTGAGGCAGGCAAGATCAGTTTAGGGGTGTTTTACACTATTGTTTCATTTCTTGGGTCCTGCTCAGCCCTTTTTCCCAAACCTTTACCGTGTGTTCAGAAATAAACCATTTGTGTTTGACGGTAGTTCATGGTTGTTGTGTCATATTTGTTCTCACTGTTCCATGCCACACTTATAATTTACATGAATTATGTTACGGGTCTCATGTCCATCACCCTAGACGTTCAAAGCCACGGGGTTCGTAACATAAAGTGGGGGCTCGTCCGGGATATATCCCATGCTACTCATGCAAATTAGTAAGTGTCTGGTTCAGTGTTGAGCTTGGCAGCTGTAACTACCTGTTTTTTTTTGTGTTCAGTAGTCGACGGCTCGTGTTGCTAGTAGGATGGCTACTTTTGAGTTGGATGCATTTTTGGAAAACCCTACGTGGGAGGTTTTTGAGAATTGCCGTAGAGTGGATCTACAGGCTTTGGCTGACCACTTTTCTGTACCCATACCGAGGGGTTTAGTGAAAGCAGAAGTTAGGGAAGTAGTGCTAGCGATATTGTTGAGTGAACGAGTGCTTGAGTTACCGCCGCCTGAGTCTGCTGCTCCTGTAGGGGAGGTGGTGGCTGTTCCTGTAAGCCCATCAGTGTCTGAGGACGAGGCTAAGGCTCCGGCCACACTGCCCCGTTATGACCCACTCTCCCCACTGACTGACAGTGATGCCAGGATGGATGTCCGCTTGACACGGCTCCAAATGGAGGCGGAAGAGCGGGCACAAATCAGGCTAGACAAACTGGAGACGCGTAGGCTTGATCAAGAACTGGAGACGCGTAAGATGGAACTGGAGACGCGTAAGATGGAACTGGAGATGCGTAAAATGGAACTAGAGGCAGAAACAGCGAGGTTAGTCTCTGCTAATACTATGCCTGCTAGTGAGCCATCCTCACCAGCTGTGTCATCTGCTACGTTTGATATTAGTAGGCAGATCACCTTGGTACCTGTGTTCAGGGAGTCAGAGGTTGATTCCTATTTCAGTGTGTTTGAACGGATAGCGGTAGCATTGAAATGGCCCGAAGAGGTATGGTGCCTATTACTTCAGTGTAAACTAACAGGTAAAGCCCAAGAGGTTCTGGCAGCGCTACCTCTTGAAGACAGTTTGAATTATGAAGTGGTCAAAGCTACTGTTCTTCGTGCCTATGAGCTTTTTCCTGAGGCATATCGACAGAGATTTAGGTCTCATAAAAAGTCTCCTACTCAGACTTATGTGGAGTTTGCTAGAGACAAAGGAAATCTGTTTGACAAATGGCACAGTGCTAGTAAGGTAACTGATTTTAACTCTCTACGGGAGTTAATCTTGTTAGAAGAGTTTAAAAATTGCTTACCGGAACGCATTGTAGTTTATCTGAACGAACAGAAAGTATCCTCACTGTCGGAAGCGTCTGTATTGGCCGACGAGTTTGTGTTGACGCATAAGAGCGTGTTTTCGGCTCGTACGGAGAGCAGGGCTGCGGAGTTGCTAACTTTTAGTCCTAGTCGACCAGCAGTACATCCAGCACGCCCAAAAGATGTGCGTCACTGTTTCTATTGTCATAAGGTGGGACATATGGTTAATGATTGCTTTCTGCTAAAACGCAAACCGGGGATGCCTCAACACGCCAGGCCGCCAACGGGTGTTGGGCTGATTCGTACGGTTGTAAGGCCGGAATCAAGACAGAGGCCTCATAGTGAATGTGGTTTGAAAGTCCCTGTCCCAGATCACAGTTATGAACCGTTCATTTTTGAGGGGTTTGTTTCTATATCCGATGACGAAGCGTCTCAGCGTCCAGTTAGAATCCTCAGAGATACTGGTGCGGCGCAGTCGTTCATACTAGCTGATGTGTTGCCCTTGTCTAATAATACATATTGTGGTTCCAGTGTGTTAGTACAAGGAATTGAAATGGGATTTGTCCCAGTGCCATTGCACTTTGTGAACGTACACTCTGAGTTAGTCAGTGGATTGTTCAGAGTTGGCGTACGTCCTATGTTGCCAGTAAAAGGTGTGACATTTATAATGGGCAACGATATTCCTGGAGGAAAGGTGATACCCGTATTGGAGGTATTGGATAAAAGTGACCAGTCTCTCTCCGAGGAGCTGGCACAGGGTTATCCAGATGTGTTCCCCGCTTGTGCTGTCACACGTGCTCAAGCACGACAAGTGGGTGAAGTGATAGATTTGTCGAACACGATTCTATTCAGAGAGTGTGACCCAGAGGATAGTTCGGGTGCTACCTCTGGTAAGCTGGTGCAGTCTGACCAACAGCCCAGAGAAAGGAAGAAGGATGTGGAACTTGTTGCTGAGGCAATACAGTTACCCGTTACTCGTGAGCAGCTGATCGCTAACCAACAGGTTGACATTAGCCTGGCTAAATGTTTTTCTAGTGTTGTCTCAGAGGAGGAGCTAAAGAAGAAAAACATGGCATACTTCATTGATGGTAATCTCCTTATGCGTAAATGGACATCCCATGTTGACGCGGGCGGAGATTGGAATGCTGTTTACCAAATAGTGATTCCTACAGCCTTTCGACAAAATGTTTTATCCCTCGCTCATGATCACCAGTGGTCCGGACATCTGGGAGTCACCAAGACTTATGATCGAGTTTTGCGACATTTCTTTTGGCCTGGTTTAAAACAAGATGTGGCTCAGTTCTGTCGGACTTGCCACACCTGTCAAGTAGTTGGGAAACCGAACCAGGTTATTTCCCCCGCGCCTCTTTGTCCCATACCGGCCATAGGTGAACCCTTCGAACATGTGATGGTTGATTGTGTTGGACCATTACCAAAAACAAAATCTGGTAACCAGTTTATGTTGACAATTATGTGTGTGGCCACCAGGTACCCAGAGGCCATTCCTCTGCGAAGGATTACTGCTCCAGTGGTGAGTAAAGCGTTGATTAAATTCTTCTCAACTTTTGGATTACCTAAGGTGATACAAACTGATCAGGGTACGAATTTCCTTTCTAAACTTTTCAAACAAGTGTTAAAATCCTTGTCAGTTACACACCGTGTGTCAAGCGCATATCACCCAGAGTCTCAGGGTGCGCTTGAACGTTGGCATCAGACCCTGAAGTCTATGCTCCGTAAATATTGCTTGGAATCTGAGAAAGATTGGGATGAGGGAGTTCCTCTAGTGTTGTTTGCTGTCCGTGAGACAGTACAGGAATCCCTAGGGTTCAGCCCAGCTGAACTGGTGTTTGGACACACCATGAGAGGACCTATGAAAGTCCTTAAGGATCAGTTTTTGTCACAAGAGTTGTGTGTGAAAGAAAATGTGTTGGACTACGTTAGTCGCTTTCGTGAGCGCCTACATGCTGCCTGTGCTCTAGCAAAGGAAGCGCTGTCTTCCTCACAGAAACGGATGAAACGACACTATGACACACAGGCTGTTTCTCGTTCACTGCAGCCAGGTGACCAAGTTCTTGTATTGTTGCCTGTGCCAGGAGCGTCATTGTCAGCACGTTTCTCTGGTCCTTATGTCATTGAAAAGAAACTAAGTGAAACTGACTACGTGATACAGACTCCTGATAGAAAACGCCAATCTCGTGTGTGCCACGTTAACATGTTGAAGACATACCACACTAGACCCGTCACTCAGGTAGACAGTCCAGAGAAACTGGCCGAGTCGGCTGTCTCTATTGCTGCTACGGCTGTAGTGGGAGGTCGTGTTAATGATGTGGACGGAGATGGTTTGGAGTTGCGCAATACTCAGCAGCAGTGTGCTAGATTGCCCAATTCGGAGATGCTGCTGTCTCTCCCGTCAAGCCTGATTCATTTAACGGACAGACAGTCAGATGATATTGTGAGACTATTACACAGCTTTCCATGTCTTTTTAATGATGTTCCTACATGTACAAATGTGTTAGAACATGACATTAATGTTGGAAACGCTGCACCTATCAAGCAACATGCTTATCGTGTCAACGTCGCTAAGAGAAAGATAATGAGGGGTGAGGTCGGTTATTTGCTGGAGAATAACCTGGCTATGCCAAGTTCAAGTCCTTGGAGTTCTCCGTGCATTCTGGTTCCTAAACCTGATGGGACATCCAGATTATGTACGGACTATCGGAAAGTCAATGCTGTCACAGTGCCCGACTCGTTCCCGTTACCCAGACTGGATGACTGTATTGATACTGTTGGTGCTGCTACTTATGTAACCAAACTAGATCTTCTAAAAGGTTACTGGCAGGTGCCATTAACCCCACGTGCCTCCGACATCTCTGCCTTTGTGACCCCAGATCACTTCCTACAATATGCTGTCATGGCATTTGGGATGCGGAACGCACCAGCCACTTTCCAACGCCTGGTTAACACAGTATTGGCTGGAGTTCCTAATTGTAGTGCTTACCTTGATGATCTGGTAATTTATTCAACTGAGTGGTCTGATCATGTTAAAACTCTAAGGGTAGTGTGTGAACGTCTAGCAACCGCTTCTCTAACCCTGAACTTAGCAAAGTGCGAGTTTGGGAAGGCCACTGTTACTTATCTTGGTAAACAGGTCGGCCATGGTCAGGTGCGCCCTGTAGATGCCAAGGTCTCAGCTATAAATGCATTTCCCGCACCTACCACCAGAAGAGAGCTCCGCCGTTTTTTAGGGATGGTTGGCTACTACCGTAGTTTCTGTAAAAATTTCTCTGCGGTAGTTGCTCCATTAACGGATTTGCTCAGTCCGGCGAGAAAATGTGTATGGTCTGAAGATTGTTGTACTGCTTTCAACACTGCTAAAGCACTCTTGTGTAGTACTCCTGTTCTTGCTGCGCCAGATTTTGAACGACCGTTTAAACTGGAGGTAGATGCAAGTGCCAGAGGTGCTGGTGCTGTTCTACTGCAGCAGGGCCAGATGTCAGACAAACTATTCCACCATTGAACAAGAAGCTCTAGCTTTGTTGTTAGCTCTGCAGTACTTTGAAGTTTATGTTGGTTCCAGTGCATTACCAGTGATAGTGTATACTGACCATAACCCCTTAGTTTTTCTCCACCGGATGTACAACCAGAACCAACGCCTTATGCGTTGGGCACTTGTCGTGCAAAATTATAATTTGGAGATCCGCCACAAAAGGGGTTGGATAATGTGTTGGCAGATGCTTTGTCTCGTGTGTAATGATCTAGGTTTTTTTTGTTATCCCGGCAGGATGATTATTGAATTTTGGGTGTTGTGATGGTACGTGTGTCGCAAACCATTGTGGTTTGCTCTTTTAAGGGTGGGAGTGTTACGGATACAGGTATCCTGTGTTTTTGTGTGTTTCTACTCCTTCTGCCCTAATCACAGGTGTCCTGTATGTTCCTGATTGGTGGTCGTTGAGGTGTCTGCTGATTGGACCAATCAGTGAACATTCCTGTGCATTGCACCACCTGTTACTCGTTTTTTCAATCACACATCCCATTATATAAAAACCAGTCACTTGTGTTTGTAGAGAGAGAGAGAATATTTCTGTATGTGAGTATGGACACTGTGGTGTCCTGTTTTTGGTTACTCACTAAGTTGCTGGTTACTATGATTGGTAATTTTGTTAGACCACTGTTTGGTATGTGAGTAATGGATACTGTGATGTCCTGTGTTTAGAGAGCTCATTAATTTGCTGGTTACTCTGTTTGGTAACTATTGTGTGTTTCTGGGAAAAAGGGGAGTTTGAGCTAGCTGCCCTTGGGCATACATTTCCCGTAGAAAGAACTGTCTATAAACACTAGTTAGACCTGAGCGGACCACCCACTGTATTTTTGTATGGTAGCAGTAGCCTAGCGGTTCTTGAGGCAAGCAAGATCAGTTTAGGGGTGTTTTACACTATTGTTTCATTTCTTGGGTCCTGCTCAGCCCTTTTTCCCAAACCTTTACCGTGTGTTCAGAAATAAACCATTTGTGTTTGACGGTAGTTCATGGTTGTTGTGTCATATTTGTTCTCACTGTTCCATGCCACACTTATAATTTACATGAATTATGTTACGGGTCTCATGTCCATCACCCTAGACGTTCAAAGCCACGGGGTTCGTAACAGTCATGCTGTCCTAGCAACGTTCCTTGAGCCTGGATAGCTTGTTGGAAGCTGTCTTCGTTTGCCCCGTGCTGTTTCTCTGTTGGGTCCATGGCCAGATCGTTCTGTTAGGCTATGGTTCAACCCAGCACTCAGAGAAACAAACACGACTAAGGGAGTGGAAGAAACAAAAATTATTTTAATAAAAGTTCAATTTGTCTTAGTCCAAAAACAACTGAAGAAAAGGAACAGAGTGGGCTAGTCGGCTCCGGAGGAAGGAGAGGCTGAGGCAGGCAGGCAGGCAGGTTGGGAGGTATGTCTGAACTGAAGACAAAACAAACGACAGGTTAAGGAGAGTAAAGAGCCAGGCTGAAGACAAAGACAATTTAACTCTACTGGTGAGCCAAGTTACCGCTCTGGTAAGAACAACGATCTGGCGCCGGTGGAATGCCATGCCCAGGAATTAGTAGTGCAGGTTGATGAGAGAATAGGATGCAGCTGCGTAGGCAGGAATCACTGGAAACAACCCGCAGCTGCACAGGAGAGGCAGATCCTGAGCACGCCCCCCGATCCACTCCAGACACACCCACATAATGGGGACAAACACACATACAGATACAACAGACAAAGAGGGGACAAAACAAGGAGGAAGGGAAACAGAAAAGGGAGAGACAAGCTGCCCACATAACACAGTACTACATAGAGCAATGACTACATGGAACACTATTCCACATTAGGTAACTGATGCAAGCAGTAGAATGAGATTTTAAAAAACAGATAGATGATGGTGTTAGAGAGCCTGAAGAGTCCCAACATTCCTGCGTGATAAAAATACACCTAATGGAACAGCGGACTGTGAAGAGACGCACACACATACGCACACAAACACTAGCACACAAACTCTACACATACGCACATTGTAATATTGTTGTATGGATGCATTATTCATTTTGGATTGTAGTTATGTAGTGTTGTAATTATGTTATATGATGTACTGTTTTATCTTTTGTTTTATGTGCAATGTAAGTGCCTTAATGTGTTTGGACCCCAGGAAGAGTAGCTGCTGCCTTGGCAGGAACTAATAGGGATCCCTAATAAATACAAATAGCCTTCTTAGACTCAAGAACTCTGAAGCAACTATCAGCAGACAAAAAATAATCATTAAAAACAGAGATCACCCAGGAAGAAATATTAGATATTGTTAAAACATTCACACAGAGAAAAGCTCCAGGAATTAATGGCTTTCCCATAGAATTCTATACAACATTTTGGGACAAAGTAGCCCCCCTATTTGCACAAATGACAACACACGTCACTTAATTCAGTACTTCCTAGTTCCGTGTATCAAACCAGGAATATATGTCTTACCAGACTTGATACATATACATTAAACAGGGTTTATTAAAAATAGACACTTACAAACAAATACAAGAACATATTAAAGTTTAGTACAACACGCAAAAAACAAGATATAGATTTATCAATAATGGCTATTGATGACGAAAAGTATTTCGATCATCTTGAATGATCTTTCGTATTCAAAACTTTGGAAGCTTTCAACTTTCCAGCTGAAATAATACATTTAATACAGTGGGGGAAAAAAGTATTTAGTCAGCCACCAATTGTGCAAGTTCTCCCACTTAAAAAGATGAGAGGCCTGTAATTTTCATCATAGGTACACATCAACTATGACAGACAAATTGAGGAAAACAAATCCAGAAAATCACATTGTAGGATTTTTAATGAATTTATTTGCAAATTATGGTGGAAAATAAGTATTTGGTCACCTACAAACAAGCAAGATTTCTGCTCTCACAGACCTGTAACTTCTTCTTTAAGAGGCTCCTCTGTCCTCCACTCGTTACCTGTATTAATGGCACCTGTTTGAACTTGTTATCAGTATAAAAGACACCTGTCCACAACCTCAAACAGTCACACTCCAAAATCCACTATGGCCAAGACCAAAGAGCTGTCAAAGGACACCAGAAACAAAATTGTAGACCTGCACCAGGCTGGCAAGACTGAATCTGCAATAGGTAAGCAGCTTGGTTTGAAGAAATCAACTGCAGGAGCAATTATTAGGAAATGGAAGACATACAAAACCACTGATAATCTCCCTCAATCTGGGGCTCCACGCAAGATCTCACCCCGTGTGGTCAAAATGATCACAAGAACGGTGAGCAAAAATCCCAGAACCACACGGGGGGACCTAGTGAATGACCTGCAGAGAGCTGGGACCAAAGTAACAAAGCCTACCATCAGTAACACACTACGCCGCCAGGGACTCAAATCCTGCAGTGCAAGACGTGTCCCCCTGCTTAAGCCAGTACATGTCCAGGCCCGTCTGAAGTTTGCTAGAGTGCATTTGGATGATCCAGAAGAGGATTGGGAGAATGTCATATGGTCAGATGAAACCAAAATATAACTTTTTGGTAAAAACTCAACTCGTCGTGTTTGGAGGACAAAGAATGCTGAGTTGCATCCAAAGAACACCATACCTACTGTGAAGCATGGGGGTGGAAACATCATGCTTTGGGGCTGTTTTTCTGCAAAGGGACCAGGACGACTGATCCGTGTAAAGGAAAGAATGAATGGGGCCATGTATCGTGAGATTTTGAGTGAAAACCTCCTTCCATCAGCAAGGGCATTGAAGATGAAACGTTGCCCGCCCGGGAGTGGCCTAGCCAGTCTCCAGATCTCAACCCCATAGAAAATCTTTGGAGGGAGTTGAAAGTCTGTGTTGCCCAGCGACAGCCCCAAAACATCACTGCTCTAGAGGAGATCTGCATGGAGGAATGGGCCAAAATACCAGCAACAGTGTGTGAAAACCTTGTGAAGACTTACAGAAAACGTTTGACCTGTGTCATTGCCAACAAAGGGTATATAACAAAGTATTGAGAAACTTTTGTTATTGACCAAATACTTATTTTCCACCATAATTTGCAAATAAATTCATTAAAAATCCTACAATGTGATTTTCTGGATTAATTTTTCTCATTTTGTCTGTCATAGTTGACGTGTACCTATGTCACGGATTCTGCCGAGGCTGCTCCTCCTCCTTGCTCAGGCAGGCTTCGGCGTTCGTCGTCCCCGGAGTACTAGCTACTGCCGTTCGATGTTATCGGTATTTGTTTAGTTTTGTCTGTATTGTTTACACCTGTTCGTCATTATGTTAATTGTTTCCCTTATAATTACCCCGGTCTCTCATCTGTACTTTGTGTGTGATTGTTTTCCCCTTCAAGGTTGTCTATTTTGTGAGCGGGTTATTTCCTCCCTGCGTGGAGTTATTTTCTGTGTCCTTTTGGATCCTTTTCGTATTAAAAGTACGTATCCGAGAGTTCTGTGTCCTGCGCCTGACTTCGTTTACCGCATACCATGGAGTCAGCAGGAGCGACGGCACCGACTGGATCACTCGAGGAGCGCGTCCTACAACAGGCAGCGATGCTCCAAAATCTTGGTGCCGCTATGGATAACGTTATGAACACTTTGGGACGATGGGAGAGAGGAGGTTTGCCCACACCTCCTCCAACAATACCACCACCATCAGCTACTCCTATCGTCTCACATCCGGAGTCCAGTGGGATTCTGATGGCACCGCAGCCGGGTGTCAGGGTTTCCTGCTCCATGTGGAACTTTACCTGGCAACCATTCACCCGGCACCCTCGGGATACGAGAACGTGTCCGCCCTCATCTCCTGTCTGTCCGGCAAGGCACTGGAGTGGGCCAACGCCGAGTGGGGAGGGATAGACGCCGCTACTGTGAACTATGCGGAGTTCACCCGCCACTTCAGGGCAGTGTTCGATCATCCCCCGGAGGGGAAGGCGGCGGGTGAGCGTCTATTCCACCTCAGACAGGGGAGGAGGAGCGCGCAGGAATTCGCACTGGACTTCCGGACTCTGGCTGCCAATTCGGGATGGAATGAGAGGGCCCTCATCGACCACTACAGATGCAGCCTTAGGGAGGACGTTCGTCGAGAGCTGGCCTGCAGGGACACCAACCTAAGCTTCGATCAGCTGGTGGACATGTCGATTCGCTTGGATACCCTGTTGGCTACCCGCGGAGGTCCAGCGCTGGGGCCGTCCATTCCATCCCCCAGCACCTCCGAGCCGAGCCCTATGGAGCTCGGGGGTGCTGGTAGTAGGGAGGCCAGGAAGGAGGCTGTCCCCTGCACCAACTGTGGCCGCCGAGGACACACGGCGGTTCGGTGCTGGGGAGGGTCTCCTCGGATTCGAGGCAGCATGCAGCGCACTGATGAGTCATTCCCGGTGAGTAAGGTCCCAACTCACCCAGAGCTCTCTGCTGTTCATATGTGTATCCAAGTGATGTTTCCAGAAGTTTCTTCTTACTCCCAGCATAAGGCGCTAGTCGATTCAGGCACAGCTGGGAATTTTATCGATCGCCATTTCTCAAATAAGTTAGGGATCCCTATATTACCAGTCGATGTGCCCTTCCCTATCCATGCCCTAGATAGCCGGCCTTTGGGGTCGGGATTGATTAGGGAGGTCACAGCGCCACTGAAGATGAAAACGCAGAAGGGTCATGAGGAGACTATACAGTTGTATTTAATTGACTCTCCTGCGTTTCCAGTGGTGTTGGGACTTCCCTGGTTAATATCTCATGACCCCAACATTTCATGGCAACAGAGGGCTCTCAAGGGATGGTCTGATCAGTGTGTGGGGCAGTGTGTAGGTGTTTCCATAGGGGCAACGACGGTGGAGAGTCCGAACCAAATGCCCACAATGCACATTCCTCCTGAGTATGCTGATTTGGCAAGCGCCTTCTGTAAGAAGAAGGCGACTCAATTACCACCTCATCGACAGGGGGATTGTGCGATAGACCTCCAGGTTGGCGTGGCGCTCCCTCGCAGCCATGTGTATCCTCTGTCTCAGGAGGAGACGGCTGCTATGGAGACATACGTCGCCGAATCCTTGAGACAGGGATACATAAGGCCTTCCACTTCTCCTGCGTCCTCAAGTTTCTTTTTTGTGAAGAAGAAGGATGGGGGTTTACGCCCGTGTATTGATTACCGTGGTCTCAATCAGATCACTATTACATACAGCTATCCTCTCCCTCTGATAGCTAGTATGACGGAGTCATTACACGGGATGCGCTTCTTCACAAAATTGGATCTCAGGAGCTCTTACAACCTGGTGCGCATTTGGGAGGAAGATGAGTGGAAAACAGCCTTCAGTACCACCTCGGGTCACTATGAGTACCTCGTCATGCCATACGGTCTAATGAATGCTCCTTCAGTCTTCCAATCATTTGTAGACAAGATTTTCCGGGATTTGCATGGACACGGGGTAGTGGTGTATATTGATGACATTCTGATATACTCCGCTACACGTACCGAGCATGTGTCCCTGGTACGTCGGGTGCTGGGTAGACTGTTGGAGCATGATCTGTATGTGAAGGCAGAGAAATGTCTGTTTTTCCAGGAGTCCATCTCCTTCCTGGGACACCGGTTGTCTACGTCAGGGGTGGAGATGGAGATTGACCGCGTTTCAGCCGTGCGTAATTGGCAGACTCCAACTACAGTAAAGGAGGTGCAGCGGTTTTTGGGTTTTGCCAATTACTACCGGAGGTTTATCCAGGGTTTTGGACAGGTAGAGGCTCCCATTACCTCCTGCTAAAGGGGGGCCCGGTGCGTTTGCAGTGGTCGGCTGAGGCGGACAGGGCGTTTAGTCATTTGAAGGACCTGTTCACCTCAGCTCCGGTGCTGGCACATCCGGATCCCTCTTTGGCGTTCCAAGTCGAGGTGGATGTGTCCGAGGCGGGGATCGGTGCTATACTGTCTCAGCACTCGGGCACGCCTCCAAAACTCAGCCCCTGTGCTTTCTATTCTAAGAAGCTCAGTCCGGCGGAGCGCAATTATGACGTGGGGGACAGGGAGCTGCTAGCTGTGGTCCAGGCCCTGAAGGTGTGGAGACATTGGCTTGAGGGGGCTAACCACCCTTTTCTCATTCTGACTGACCATCGTAACCTGGAGTACATCCGGGCAGCGAAGAGACTGAACCCTCGTCAGGCTAGGTGGGCCATGTTTCTGGCCCGGTTTGTCTTTAAGAACACGTATATCCCCGGGTCACAGAACGTTAAGGCAGATGCCCTGTCCCGACGATATGACACAGAGGAGAGGTCCATTGAGCCCACTCCCATACTACCGGAGTCTTGTCTCGTGGCACCGGTGGTGTGGGAGGTCGACACGGAAATCGAGCGGACGTTACGTACCGACCCTTCTCCCCCAGAGTGTCCAGAGGGACGGAAGTACGTGCCGCTCGAGGTCCGTGACCGACTGATTTATTAAGCTCACACGTCACCCTCCTCTGGTCATCCTGGTATTGGTCGGACGGTGCACTGTTTTAGCGGGAAGTACTGGTGGCCCACCTTAGCTAAGGACGTGAGAGTTTACGTTTCTTCCTGCTCAGTGTGCGCCCAGTGTAAGGCGCCTAGACACCTGCCCAGGGGGAAGTTACAACCTCTCCCCGTTCCACAACGGCCGTGGTCTCACCTGTCGGTGGACTTTGTCACGGACCTTCCCCCCTCCCAGGGGAATACCACGATCTTGGTTGTTGTGGATCGGTTTTCTAAGGCCTGCCGTCTCATCCCTATGCCAGGTCTTCCTACAGCCCTACAAACGGCCGAAGCCCTGTTTACTCACGTTTTCCGGCACTACGGGGTGCCTGAGGATATAGTGTCTGATCGGGGTCCCCAGTTCACCTCTAGAGTGTGGAGGGCGTTTATGGAACGTTTGGGGGTCTCGATCAGCCTTACCTCGGGTTTTCACCCTGAGAGTAATGGGCAGGTGGAGAGAGTAAACCAAGATGTGGGTAGGTTTCTGAGGTCCTACTGCCAGGACCGGCAGGAGGATTGGTCGGGGTATATTCCCTGGGCAGAGATAGCCCAAAACTCACTCTGCCACTCCTCCACTAATCTCACTCCTTTCTAGTGTGTGTTGGGCTATCAGCCGGTTCTGGCACCCTGGCATCAGAGCCAGATCGAGGCTCCTGCGGTGGATGAATGGTTTCGGCGCTCGGAGGAGACATTGAACGCTGCGCAAGTCCATCTGCAGCGGGCCATCAGACGGCAAAAGGCGAGCGCCGATCGCCACCGCAGTGAGGGTCCGGTTTATGCACCGGGAGATCGGGTCTGGCTCTCGACCAGAAACCTGCCCCTTCACCTGCCCTGCCGGAAGCTGGCAGGGCAGCTCCAGGAGAATGAGGTACGAGAGGCCCCTCCGCCCCCACTAGACATCGAAGGGGCTCCGGCGTACTCAGTCCGTTCCATCGTGGATTCGAGGCGTCGGATGGGGGGTCTGCAGTATCTCGTGGAGTGGGAGGGGTACGGTCCGGAGGAACGGTGCTGGGTCCCTAGGAGGGACATCCTAGATCCCTCCCTGTTGACAGAGTTCCACCGGAGTCACCCAACTCGCCCTGCTCCGCGTCCTCCTGGCCGTCCCCGAGGCCGGGGTCGGCGCGCGTCAAGGGGGGGTACTGTCACGGATTCTGCCGAGGCTGCTCCTCGTCCTTGCTCGGGCAGGCTTCGGCGTTCGTCATCCCCGGAGTACTAGCTACTGCCGTTCCATGTCATCGGTGTTTGTTTCGTTTTGTCTGTATTGTTTACACCTGTTCGTCATTATGTTAATTGTTTCCCTTATAATTACCCCTGTCTCTCATCTGTACTTTGTGTGTGATTGTTTTCCCCTTCAAGGTTGTCTATTTTGTGAGCGGGTTATTTCCTCCCTGCGTGGAGTTATTTTCTGTGTCCTTTTGGATCCTTTTCGTATTAAAAGTACGTATCCGAGAGTTCTGTGTCCTGCGCCTGACTTTGTTTACCGCATCTCACAGACAGTCGTGACAACCTATGATGAAAATTACAGGCCTCTCATCTTTTTAAGTGGGAGAACATGCACAATTGGTGGCTGACTAAATACTTTTTTCCCCCACTGTATAAATATTGTATAAATGTCCTAAAGCAATAAAATACACGAATATCTTACTTTCTCTTTCTTTGGTGAGACTGGCTCTGTTTCCAGGCTTGAGCCTTTTTCTGCCTGAACCAGGCACTCAAGGGCTTTCTCATATGAATCTGAAAACATCACGAAACAGGAGCTTATCAGTTCAGAAAAAAATAATATTGGTGCTTTGCATCCTACAAATGGAGTAATGGCATTCCAGCAAAGCCCTCTTTGCACAGGAGTTGAACACACTCCCGTATCACATTTGTGGCTCGAGTGAAAAGAAGTTCATCCTTCAATCCAGAGAGATGGAAAATATCAAGCAGTGATGATAGCAGGGGATATGCGAAAAGGTCTGTCTTGTTCCTAAATGTTTTGTACACAATCAAAGTGTCTCCATGTTCATCTTATCCTTCTTATCATTCTTTTTAAACTGGCCAAGAAAATTATCGAAGGGGAAGCGAGAGATTTTGTCAAGAACACCAAATGCTTGTGCTTCATGACTGAGATGGGTTAGACAATACATATATGTTATGTTTTCCTTCCCATACAGGCAGCTGCAGTGGTCCACAAACAATACCAGGAGGTTTCCGGCATAGTCTGTGTGGTCTGCACACAAGGATAGACTTAGGAAGGGTATGGCAACTGCAAGCAACATTAAGTTTTCATTCAATTATATATTTAGTTATTAATTAGGACTACATCAGTCTAGTATTGGTGCTATATGTTCAGTGTAGTATTATCTGCATGCACAGAGTAAAAATTGTCCACCATCCTTAGACACACACATAAAAAAACATACCATGGAGATTGGTGTAAACTACAGTGTACAATAGAAATTTACAGAACTCAGTTGCCTTCCAACGGTCAGACTCATTCAGTGATCTGGGTTTTCTGTTGATTTCTGGTGGAGTGTGAGGTCTTAGGTCAGTCAGCTGTGAAGATACATGTCTGACAACAGCTGGACCTAAACGTGTTTTCAGTGGCCCTTTCTGCATTAGAGTTATCAGTTTCCGTGTAACTCCCAAACATACCAGGTATGTAGTCAAGACGAAACGGTGTCACCAAATCAATTGACAATGATCCTAAAGGTGTTGTCCCACTGTAATGAGAGTCATCAGTAAAATCATCAAAAGTGTGGTGGTTGGACCTCGGAGGAGCTGTTGTTTCTGGTAAGGTCATACGATTCACGTAGTAGACTCCCTTTTGACTGCATTTGTCACAGCCATAGTAGCCATTGTGACCTTTTGCATTTCTGACAAAGGCCATTGCTGGTGCCACACAAATAATGGCAGAGATTTGGACTTTAAGATTTCTGTCTCCAAAAAAAACACCTTCAGTTTCCAGCTGCTGCATTTCCTCAACAAGGTCATGCAAGAAATCAAGACTGGTTGTTTTTTTCTCCCCAAAGACATTCCAATGACAAATGGTGACTTGTTTGTCTGGACCATGCCTCTAGCCCTAAGATAGGCCAGAATTAAGCATTTGAGCTCTTGTATAGAGGAAGGCCATCAATATTGATTTGGAGGGACACTGACTCAGACAACTCTGTATGAAAATATGTTGTAAGGTGGGACAGCACACCATGTTTAATGCCAGCGTGGAAATAAGTTCCCCCAGAGACTTTCCACCACTGGTTTTGTTTTCAACAAAGTCTGTGAATCCTTTGGTAGGACAATTTGGGTATTTTCGTGGATAGAATCTTGAGTAGTTCAGTTAATGACGAATGTGGAATTTGTTTCTAAGAGCCCAATCTGAAAGTAACTTTCTGATATCATCCTCCTCGTCTGTACTTTCATCAATGCTCTCCTCTGTGCTCTCATCAAAGCTCTCGTTAACCCCACCCTCACTACCACTTAGTGTGCAAACATCAGCTGGCTCAACCCTACTATTTGACTCCTGCGTTGGAAGAGCCACTTGCACAAAATTGCTTATGCCATAACAATGATGCCTCTCTTCCCTTTACACAGATCCTGACGTTAGTTTTTGCAACTCCACTCTGAATTTTTATATTTTTACTCCAGTAACTGGACATTTTACCTGGAAACTTTCAGTATATAGATTGGATATCTGCAAAGAAAATAAAATGTTACAATCAACTCTGGAATGTTCAACATCACTTTAAGTCAACAACAAAACAATGCAAGATTGGTCACTGGTTATCTAAGAAGGGCAACAACAGGAAAATGTAATGTCAATTAATGTAGTTTACACCAATCTCCATGGTATGTTTCTTTATTTGTGTGTCTAAGGATGGTGGACAATTTTTACTCTGTCCATGCAGATAATACTACACTGAACATATAGCACCAATACTAGACTGATGTAGTCCTAATTAATAACTAAATATATCATTGAAGACACAGGAGGGCTGAGTATTTCCTAAAAAAAAATGACATTATAATTGCTTTAGTCAGTATATTCACTTTATTGTTGTATAAACTTGTCAATTGTAAACAAATGAAAATGCATCAGCTGATTTCGTGGACACAATAGTAGCACATCAATTAGTCAAATACTGTGTGTAGGTTAGACCTGATGTCACTTGTTTAGTGCATTTTCTCAGAATATGATGTTCCCTCAGCTTTGTGGAGCTAAAAAAAAACATATATTTGACATGAGCTGGCTGATCGCAGAACTGTGTTAAAAAGATGTACAGTTAATTATTTTGGCGATTGGTCTACCATTGCGGACCTGCACCCTAATTCTCAAAAGGTTATGATTCACCATTAAAAGGCGTTATTTACATTCTGTGTGGTACCACATATCCCCATATGATTGGTACAACCTTTTGGACCATTTAATGGGGTGTTTTGATCGGGTGTAGTGTTAGCTTGAATTTGTGGATTCTTGACCTTGTTCCTCAGGCTCAAGGCTCAGGTATGGCAACTAGGATTAATTATTTTAGAGATAGATATCTTACAGTGAGGGAGATTTGTCATCGATAGCTGTTGCTTTGTTGTCCAAGCAGGTTCTAACCATAAGTACAAATCACAAACTGAATTGGTATGTAAAGTGTCAAATCAACACTACATATTGTGTATCCCATTACCTGTCATCTTTAAATGTCTTAGAATATCATGAAGGGGGGGGCATCATACGTAAAACAATAATTGTGATGAAAGTCTACGGATCTTTAATTGTGGCATTTCTTCAACAGGACTTCTCTGTCTGGTTCCTGAAAGATGTTGATGATGGAACTCAAGCTCCACTAGCACATGCGCCCCACAACATTAGACATGAAACGCTCCTGTCCATCTTCAATACCTTAAGCAACACACACAATGATATCCCCATAGACACGTAGGGTGGTTTGTGCCCACATTCAGTTTAAATTCATTCCCTGGTTGGCTGAATCTTCAGTTAGAACATTTTACTGACTCATCATCTCTGATTAAGTTATTCCAGCAACAATTGAGAGAAATTTATCATATTTTTTAAAACTTGTTTAGAACATTATAACATTTGTTAATGGAAACTGAAAACTAAGGAAGACTTTACAGAACATATTGCCTAGGGGCCTCTTAAGTCTAGAGCCTGCACTGTTTGTAAGTCTGAAACATCTATGTAAATACATTACACTGCAGTTTTGTGCTAAAGGTTGTTGCACAAGACCATGTTAAAGGTAGTATTGTTAACCAATACCTAATACCATATCTTAACTTGTGTATTATTGTAAAATAAAGCTGCATTTCCTGTCATTTTCGTTCTATATTCACTAAAACTCTCCTTCACAATGCCCAAGATTAGTGAATAGGTTACTTAAAAGTGAAAGTATCCAAGCTATCTACTTGTAAGAACACACAAAAGTAGTGCAACTTGCTATTACATTGAAATTGCATTATGTGATTACAAAATGTGGAACTTCATAATGGACATTTTCCAGACAAAGCTGAATGGTACGGTTCAATTATTGTCAAATCCGTGTGGTTTAGATTTTAAAAAATATATATTGTTTTCAGCAATAGTAGCAGTACTTATTACATTTATGAGAAGGTGTTACAGCAGGTCACACGCACAGGTCCTCATGTCGAAGTTCCTCCACCGACACTTAGCAGAGTGGCTTGCCGCTCAAGAAACGCTAGTGGACCGATGAGCGATTTGCCGAATATCGGCTTGCGGATGGTCTGCCGCCGGAGGCCTGACCGAGTCACAGAAATGTACGTTCAGCCTGTTAATGATTTAAGTCCGATTGGACTTATCTTACTAAATCTGCATGGTTTAACATAGTTTCTTTAGTTTTTGACCTCAACATTCTTGCTGGATAGATAGTTTAATAGCTAACATGCTAACGGCGCTAGCTAACCTATGTGGATGCCTCCATCTAGTTCCCAAGAGCAGCAGACCTGTATGTCAACTTTGCATTCGAACTTTAATCATCTGTAAAGGTATTTTACATGAAATCATACTAGCTAGCTAGATAAATGTTTCTTTAAAAAGCCTGTTGATGTCGTTGGCTGTTTCTTTGGAGCTAGCTAGCTAAGCTATCACTAGCTAGCTAGGTGGTTAATGTTCCAGCAGGGGGTCCAGCGGAGGCGATGGCGTCAATGGTCTCATCCATGGCAGCCCTCTCCTGTGCCCTCTGTGTTCTGAGGGCTGCCCGACGCTCTTTCTCCTCTGCCTCAGCCCTCTCCTTCTCACCCCTCTCCTGCCACTGGCACGTGTATTCCTCCCCGGTGAGGCATGTGGCGACCACAGGGAGTCTTCTGTATCGGTCTAGCCGATACTTCAGGACAGTGAGGATGTGCCCCAGGTCCTTCGCTATCAGCCCCCCCTCTATTAGGGGGTGCTCTTCTAAAGCTAGGGCTGGGACTGGAGCAGGGGCTGAGGATCCTCCTGTGGTCACTGGGGAGGAGGTGCTGATGGACGGCACAGCTGGTTCCAGGAGAGATGGTGGTGGGACCAGGTAGGGACCTCCCAGTGTGTAGTGTCCACCGGGGAAACACTTGGGGTAGATGATAAATGGGGGTACGTCCTCCCCAGCTGCGTTGAAACAGGCCAGCACTGTGATGTGCTCCTTGGTCCCCGGAGCCTGCTGGTACATGTGTTTTGCGTCCCAGGGAGCCAGCAAGTGCTTCTCATAAGAAGTGAAGAAGGTGTCATTCGTCAGACGTGTGGCACACTCAGCTCTCCCCCTGTCCAGGGTGTCCGGCCTTCTCAAGCTCAGGTTCTTGTCCCTCCTCCTGAACATTTCCCACCACCTCTTCCCCAGTGGTGGGATTGTTTCCCCTGGGTACCGAAACCTACAATAGATTATAATATATAATTGTCCATCCAGGATGAAAATGTTTGTTTTGGCATCACCATACACATCCACATTTACATCACACACATTGAGAACAGTCAGTCCACCAATCTACATACATAAACACATAAAACACCAAATACCTGCGTATTTTGTCGGCGTATTTTTATGCAGAAAAGCAGAGATGGGTGGCTAACAAGAAAAAATAAACATACACACACTCTCTCACACACACACACATTAATGCAAATATGTAAATACATTGTAATTACTTGTTTATTTTATATGTATGCTACATTTTATTTTAGGATTGGAGATATTTAGGCCTACAGATTGTGTTATCCTTTTCCAACAATGGCCATGTGCAGTTGTGCTTACTCACAGTTGGTGGAGAGGGCATGGTTAGGAGAGATGGTGGCTGACAAGGAAAAATAAAATACAACATGCACACACTCTCTCTCTCTCACTCTCCCACACACACACACACACACACACAATCATATGTGAATATGTAAATCAATTGTAATTACTTGTTTATTTTATGTATGCTCCATTTCATTTTATATGTGGATAGTTTGTGGGTAAATTCTGTGTGCTTTTGTCTGAGTTACAAAACATAACTCTCTCGCGGGTGCCAGTCGTGTATAGCCGTAACGGAAATTTTGGTGACCTTATTTGACCTTTTCTGGTGCTTTTGAGACACTGTTCGATCCCTCCTTGGGGCACTACTTGCTGAGTTATTAAAACACTAAACAATCACAATACAGTAGCTCTTGGTCATTCTATTAGGTATTATTATTCTAATATGTATTAATTATAGAATTGTGTCAGTTATTAATGATAAACCTTTACACTGCACTCTTCCTCCCCTCCCTCCTCATCTCTCTATGTTTCAGCTCCAGATGACAAAACCTGCACACACTCCATGATTTGCAGGTCTGCCGACTTCCTTTTGGTCACACATTTTATTCAGAGAAATATCCAATAAACTAAAGACATTTCTTTAACTGTGAATGTACTTTATTGCAGACATTTTCCTGAAATAAAATGGAGCATACATAAATAAAAAAGGTTATTACAATTTATTTACATTGGGTCTAATGTGGGGGTGTGAGTGTGAGAAAGTCATGTTTTGTAACTCAGACAAAACCACACAGACTATTGTGTGCGTGTGTGGGAGAGCGAGAGAATGTGTGTGCATGTTGTATTTTATTTTTCCCTGTCAGCCACCATCTCTCCTAACCATGCCCTCTCCACCAACTGTGAGTAAGCACCACTGCACATGTCTGTTGTGGGAAATAGATAACACAATCTGTAGGCCTAAATATCTCCAATCCTAAAATAAAATGGAGCATACATATAAAATAAACAAGGAATTACAATATATTTACATATTTGCATACTAATGTGTGTGTGTTTTATTTTTCTTGTTAGCCACCCATCTCTGCTTTTCTGCTTCATAAAAAGCTGAGGTCTGGAACTCCATCCAGGTAATCTCTCTCCATTCCTTGGCCTTGGTTGCCTGATGACTCACCCTGAATTTTAATCGCTACATATATTCATTGTGGAGAACAGACTTTGGCTTGAGCAATGTGGATGGATAGCCAATAATTTTGCAGGACAATAAACATATTTGCCTGCCACTCCTGGGAACCCTGTACATATGTGAGGGCTGTTGGGGCCCTGTTTCAGCTCCAGATGACAAAACCTGCACATACTCTCAAAGGGTTGTAGGTCTGCCGACTTCCTTTTGGTCATACATTTTAATCAGAGAAATATCCAATAAACCAAACTCTTGCTTTAACTGTGAATGTACTTTATTGCACACAATCCTCAATTAAAATGGAACATCCATAAAAGAAACAATGTGTTTACATTGGGTCTAATGTGTGTGTGAGAGGGAGGCATGTTTTTCAACTCAGAAAAAAGCACACAGAAGTTCTTCAAACTGTACACATTAAGCAATAGTCTTTTACAATATTATCAATCACACTTGGATAGATATTTAGAGTAATGATGTAGATATTGAGGATGGATATGTAGGAGTAGATATCTCCAATCCTAAAATAAAATGGAGCAAACAAAAAATAAACAAGTAATTACAACGTATTTACACTGGGGATAATGTGTGTGAGTGTGTGTGACAGAGAGAGAGAGAGTGTGAGCATGTTGTGTTTTATTTTTCCGTATCAGCCACCCATCTCTGCTTTGTCAGTCTTGATAGGCCCAGTGTATGCACTTCTGGGTGAGGCTGTCAGGCAGTGGTGGAGTGCATGGCAGATCTGAAAGAGAGATGCACAAAGTGACAGTAAGTATATGTGTCTGTGTGCACATCTGTTGGTGTGAGTGAGCATATGCAATATAATTCTGATTTACCTGCATCCATCTGGGAATCCTCAAAAGTGTCTCCTTTCACGGCCAGTGTAGTAGGAACTGGTGCAGCCGGTAAATTAAATGCCATAGCAGAGGACTGCTGTGACTGCAGCTGAACTGCTGGGGGTGGCAGATCTAAAAGAGAGAGGCACAATTTTCTTAACTGACAATAATCATACAACTAAACAGACTGAATGAGTGTAAGGCCTAGATTCAATCAGATCAAGCGTTAACAGGCGATAGCCGACAACCGCATAGCTGATGTTTTGGAAGTGTCTGAGGTGTTACTGCGTTGGATCTGTCAAATCGGTAAGCAGCTGCTCTTGATCATTGTCACGAAAACTACACCATCCTACTCGCGTTACAAGTTCAGAACGAGAAAGGGTAGGCTATAAAGAAATAATGACGCTCAAATTCAACATCATTAAACAAAATAATGAGGACTTTATCAGCCTAATCCAGGTGTAGATTAAATCTCACATTCATGTTTTCAAACTTGTAAACAGGGCTGCATGAGATTTCTTTTAATTCGACTCCATGCAGCCAATGGCAATGTCAGCTTTAGGTATAACGCCAGGAGCCCCTTGTGGATTTGACAGCTCTAACACAGTTCCACCTCAGACACCGCCAAAACAACCGCTATGCGGATGCAGGCTAAAACGAATGTGATTGAATAGAGCCAAAAGTGAGGGAGAGTATGCATGTGTGTATACATGTATGTGATAATTACCTGTATCACCTGTCGCGGCCGGTGTAGCAGGGGCAGGCGAATGCAGCTGTGAGGGCTGTGGTTGAACTAATAGGGGTGTCAGATCTAAAGGCGAGAGGAACAATTTTCTTAAGTGAAAATAATTATACAACAAAACAGAGTGAATGAGTGAGTATGTATACGTGTGTGTGATAATTACCTGGACCACATCACACTGCTTTAGGTCTACTAGCCTCTGGAAGCTCCAGCGTGCCACTCCAGGCCTGGAACAGCTTGGTGGAAAAACGGCTACCTGTCACCCACCGAGCCTGGTTGGCAGATCTGAAAGATAGGCACAATATTATCTTGACTACACAATAACCTAAACAGAACAGACTATGGGAGGCGCACAGTAGTACACAGAGTCATGACTACATGGAACTCCATTCCACATCAAGTAACTCATGCAAGCATTAAAATTAGATATTTAAAATAGATAAAAAATACACCTTATGGAACAGCGGGGACTGTGAAAAGACAAACACAGGCATAGACACATGCACACACACGATAACATACGCACATCCTTGTAGTAGGACATTCAGTGATTAACTTTGGGAAAAATGACTATCAACAGTAAAAAGGATATCAAATACTCAGATCTGGATTGACAAGTAGGCTAAATTATGTGAAGTTACAAAACATCTAGGGTTAGTCTACACTCAAGTTAAATAAAGGATGCAGGACATGAGCTCGAGGACCATGCCTCAGGACTACCTGGCCTGATGACTTCTGGCTGTCCCCAGTATACAGTTGAAGTCGGAAGTTTACATACACTTAGGTTGGAGTCATTAAAACTCGTTTTTCAACCACTCCACAAATGTCTTGTTAACAAACTATCGTTTTGGCATGTCGGTTAGGACATCTACCTTGTGCATGACACAAGTCATTTTTCCAACAATTGTTTACAGACAGATTATTTCACTTATAATTCACTGTATCACAATTCCAGTGGGTCAGAAGTTAGCTCTAACACAGTTCCACCTCAGACACCAGACTGTGCCTTTAAACAACTTGGAAAATTCCAGAAAATGATGTCATGGCTTTAGAAGCTTCTGATAGGCTAATTGACATCATTTGAGTCAATTGGAGGTGTACCCGTGCATGTATTTCAAGGCCTACCTTCAAACTCAGTGCCTCTTTGCTTGACATCTTGGGAAAATCAAAATAAATCATCAAAGACCTCAGAAAAAAATTTGTAGACCTCCACAAGTCTGGTTCATCCTTGGGAGCAATTTCCAAACACCTGAAGGTACCACGCTCATCTGTACAAACAATAGTACGCAAGTATAAACACCATGGGATCATGCAGCCGTCATACCGCTCAGGAAGGAGACGCGTTCTGTCTCCTAGAGATTAACGTACTTTGGTGTGAAAAGTGCAAATCAATCCCAGAACAACAGCAAAGGACCTTGTGAAGATGCTGGAGGAAACAGGTACAAAAGTATCTATATCCACAGTAAAACGAGTCCTATATCGACATAACCTGAAAGGCCGCTCAGCAAGGAAAAAGCCACTGCTCCAAAACCGCCATAAAAATGCCAGACTACGGTTTGCAACTGCACATGGGGACAAAGATCGTACTTTTTTGAGAAATGTCCTCTGGTCTGATGAAACAAAAATAGAACTGTTTGGCCATAATGACCATCATTATGTTTGGAGGAAAAAGGTGGTTGCTTGCAAGCTGAAGAACACCATCCCAACCGTGAAGCACAGGGGTGGCAGCATCATGCTGTGGGGGTGCTTTGCTGCAGGAGGGATTGGTGCACTTCACAAAATAGATGGTATCACGAGGAAGGAAAATTATGTGGATATATTGAAGCAACATCTCAAGACATCAGTCGGGAAGTTAAAGCTTGGTCGCAAATGGGTCTTCCAAATGGACAATGACCCCAAGCATACTTCCAAAGTTGTGGCAAAATGGCTCAAGGACAACAAAGTCAAGGTATTGGAGTGGCCATCACAAAGCCCTGACCTCAATCCTATAGAAAATTAGTGGGCAGAACTGAAAAAGCGTGTGCGAGCAAGGAGGCCTACAAACCTGACTCAGTTACACCAGCTCTGTCAGGAGGAATGGGCCAAAATTCACCCAACTTATTGTGGGAAGCTTGTGGAAGGTTACCCGAAATGTTTGACCCAAGTTAAACAATTTAAAGGCAATGCTACCAAATACTAATTGAGTGTATGTAATCTTCTGACCCACTGGGAATGTGATGAAAGTAATAAAAGCTTAAATAAATCACTCTCTACTATTATTCTGACATTTCACATTCTTAAAATAAAGTGGTGATCCTAACTGACCTAAGACAGGGAATTTTTACTAGGATTAAATGTCAGGAATTGTGAAAAACTGAGTTTAAATGTATTTGGCTAAGGTGTATGTAAACTTCCGACTTCAACTGTACCTGGTGGTGATGCTGATCCAGTCTCTGCTGTTTCTGTCTGCGGCTATGGAACCCTGACCTGCTCAGGGCTCACCTGAGGTGCTACCTTGTCCCAGACCCGCTGTTTGATCCTGTCTCTCTCTCTACCGGACCTACTGTCTCAACCACCATTTACTTACATTTACATTTACATTTTAGTCATTTAGCAGACGCTCTTATCCAGAGCGACTTACAGGAGCAATTAGGGTTAAGTGCCTTGCTCAAGGGCACATTTACGTCATTTAGCAGACGCTCTTATCCAGAGCGACTTACAAATTGGTGCATTCACCCTATAGCCAGTGGGATAACCACTTTACACTTTTTTTTTTTTTTTTTTTTTTTTGGGGGTGCTACTTCTGAGGTGCTGAACTATTGCACCCTCTATAACCACATAACAACTGTGATTATTATTTGACACTGCTGGTCATATATGCACGTTTAAACGTCTTGAAGAACGGTCTGGCCTAAATGGCTGTACTCTTTTATAATCTCCACCAGCACAGCCAGAAGAGGACTGGCCACCCCTCAGAGCTTGGTTGCTCTCTAGGTTTCTGCCTTTCTAGGGAGTTTTTCCTTGCCACTGTGCTTCTACATCTGCATTGCTTGCTCTTTGGGGTTTTAGGCTGGGTATCTGTATAAGCACTTTGTGACAACTGCTGATGTAAAAAGGGCTTTATAAAATACATTTGATAGACTGCTTGTATATGCTTATATTCATGTCAGTAACTCTAAATATGACATGAGTTATCTTACATTTCCTCAATAGGAAGTTGTACCTTAAGCCAACACTTTTTCCTGGTCTTTCATGCTGGGGACAGGGGGCTTCAGGTTTGGGAATGGAGGGCCTAGAGAATTGGAATATTAACAATAATTAGTGTCCACATATATGAATGAATTAAACTCAATTTGGGTTAGCTGTGTATGTCATCTGATTGAGAATTGCTGATGATATACTGTATATGTCTATTTTCTTTTGAAAATCTTCACACAATTCTATCTAGTGAGTGCACACAACCGTTAGCTTATTTTACCAGGTCATAAATAACATCATTTTGTCAAGGGAGACCTGGCAAAGAGGACCGAGCTGTCAAGTAAAAGGCATATTTATAGCAGCAGCTATGGTATGGATAAAGACAACGTGACACCACCACAGCTGCATGAGTGTGTGATCTTTCTATAATATTAGATAATTTAACAATTTCCAGACCCAATGAATAACAGAACAGTAGGAAGGCTAATGTTGCTGTATTGTAGCCTACTGTACCCCACCCCATCAACCAACTACTAGCTACTGACAAGGCTACGTTGTTATCATTTAGTAATGTTGTACTGTAACCTACTGCACCCCATATCAACCAACTAGTAGTGACAAGGCTATATTGTTGTCATTCAGTAATACTGTAACGGTACTAGCCTCCTGTACACCACATTAACCACCTAGCTAACTAGTGATAGCTTAGCTAGCTAGCTCCAAAGAAACAGCCAACGACATCAACGTGCTTTTTAATTAAACATATCTAGCTAGCTAGTATGATTTCATGTAAAATAACTTTACAGATGATTACAAAGTTCGAAAGCAAAGTTGACTTACCGGTCTGCTGCTCTTGGGAACTAGACGGAGGCATCCGCATAGGTTAGCTAGCTAGCGCCAAATAAACAACCAATGACATCAACAGGCTTTTTAACACAATATCTATCTTGCTAGCTAGCTAGTATGATTGCATGTAAAACAACTTTACAAATGATTACAACGTTTGAAAGCAAAGTTGACTTACTGGTCTGCTGCTCTTGGGAACTAGATGGATGCATCCACATAGGATGTTAGCTAGCGCCGTTAGCGTCGTTAACATTAGCTAGCTAGCAGCGCCAGCATGTTAGCTATCAAAGTATCTATCCAGCAAGAATGTCGATGTCAAAAACGAAAGAAACAATGTTAAGCCATGCTGATTAAGTAAGACAAGTCCAATCGGACTGTAATTAACAGGCTGAACGTTCATTTATGTGACTCACTAGCTAACATTAGCTTGCTAGCTCAGTGACCGAGGGTGATTGATGGGCTCTTCCTGTTTACAGCGTCCCCTATGGGGAAATCAGCCTAGCGCCTCAAAACCAACCAGTGGCCGGAATTATATTATATCCGGGTTGGTTTAGAATCGCCATTGACAATGCATGGGAAACGGTTTTGTGCCGTTTAGCCAAAGAATCCGCGGCAAAGCCGCCGCGGGTACCGACTGGGACTATCTCCTCTAAAGTATCTCCAAAGAGGAAGAGGCAAAACGAGAGGGATAACAGGGCCCAAAATATGTGTTCTCCAGCAGGCGGCGTTTAAAAAATATATTTTGCTCACCAAACCAGGAGTTTTTGTATGGAAGTTAATGAGTATCGAATTTGGTTAACAAAAAATGTAATGACTTATTTGGTACGTGTGGCATTTGATCGAATAGAAGCTTCGTAATGCTTAGGTTGTTATGAGTGTAGCTACTGATAAGTACACGTGACATCCAGGCAACTCTGAGAAAAAACACTATATTGGAGTTGTGCCTGTGATCACACTCATATCTGCCCTCTCATTGCCTCCTCCCGACTGCCTTCCATTTTTGAAGATGCTTATTTTCATTGTTAGAGCCGCCAATTGAGTATCTGGTCAATATAATGTATAATATGTGGGATATCTGGTAAAGCATCTTCTTCTATGGGGTTTGGATGCCAACCGCTGATAAACCGCCACCTACTGTACTGGAGTGTGGGCCAGAGACGGGGAGAAACTATTGTAAATCCAACCTGCCAGCCCAGTTTCTCTTAAAAAATATAAAATATTTGACTGTATTGAATGATGTTCTTCTACTCAGTATGCTCTTTAAACTCAAATCTCCAGTACAACCTTCCCTCTCAGACTGCCCACACTGTATCAGTACATGCTCCACAGGCAGTAATCACACCTTCCTGTTTGATGCTTTCCTATCACATTTAATGTCCTATTCAACCGGCTGTGTAAAATAAAGGATGAATAAAGGTTCTGGCTCCACTCTGCATTTCAGAGAACTGCGTAAGAAATTCAAATGAATCTATGACTGACAAAAGTGTTCTATGACTGACTAAACGTCCCAAATGCACTACTTTTGACCAGGGCCCATTATGCTCTGTTCAAAAGTAGGGCATTCTATAGGGAACAGGGTGGCATTTAGGACGTACATGCCTATTATTAAAATACGGACAACTGGATAGAAGTCAAACAAGTTTCCTTTATTTGTAACATACAAATAAAACATTGACAAGGCAGAAATGACAGTTTAGTTTTTCTCTTTCATCTTTGTCAGTTAATATTCAATCAATCACAAGACAGGACCACTCATTATCAAACATTGAGTTTAAATGTCATTTTTAAACCGAAACAAGTGTTTTACCTGTAAAAAGGCAAATAAAAACAAATCTAATTAATCTGTAACAGATTATATACACAGAAAAAGAGACAGACAAGGGTAGAGAGGGATTGACAGAAACATATTTTTAAAAACTTGAGGTGAGGATATCCAAAAGGTCAAAATAAAAATGTGTCTGATGTTGATTAAAAAATAGCATAAAATTAAAAGTATTTTCAATTTAAACAAAACCGGTCCCCACCACTCCCTACAACACAAACCCAACCAAAGCCACCAATCCAGGTAGAGGCTTCTTATAGACACAGGTCTAGATTCCCTCCACCCAACCCAGATTCCTTCCACCCAAACCTAACCATTAGAGGGAGAAACCTTAAAACTGACCTTAAATCAGTGTCCACAGGTAACTTCATCCTACTGCCCTGGCATCCCAACAGAGTTGCCCCTAACCTATAGAAATAGGATTTCTAGAAGGGGAACCCACCAATTGACATGACTGGGGATGACCGTTCTATAATTGTTATGCCCTAACCAGTGATCTTAGGTCCAATATAATTTTTACCCACCATGGGCCTGTTTACCAGACTAAAAAAAGAATGCTCAAAGGATAATCACAATTAAAATAGTTTTTTATTCCAGGACTATTTTTAGGCTAATCTGTGTCTGGAAAACCGGCCCTTATTGTTTAATGGTTAAGATTTGGGGTTGGGAAATCTGATCCTAGATCTGTGGTTAGGGGTGATTTGTCTTCTTACCCCAAACTATTGGACCATAACATGCTTGATAAGAAACACGAGGCGTGTCAGTTGAAATTTAAACCTGAGACAGATATAGGATATTATCGGGTTGGAAAGTAGGGGGGGGGGGAAACAAGAGATTGTACTTAAAAAGCTAATCTACAGTGCATTCGGAAAGCATTCAGACCCCTTGACGTTCTCAACATTTTGTTACGTTACAAAAATCTTCCCTGATCAATCTACACACAATAGCGATAACAGGTTCTTAGAAATGTTTGCAAATTCAGACCCTTTGCTATGAGACGCGAAATTGAGCTCAGGTGCATCCTGTTTCCATTGATCATCCTTGAGATGATTCTACAACTTGATTGGAGTCCACCGGTGGTAAATTCAATTGATTGGACATGATTTGGAAAGGCACACACCTGTCTATATAAGGTCCTACAGTTGACAGTGCATGTCAGAGCAAAAACCAAGCCATTAGGTCGAAGGAATTGTCCGTAGAGCTCAGAGAGGATTGTGTCGAGGCACAGATCTTGGGAAGGGTACCAAAAATTGTCTGCCGCATTGAAGGTCCCCAAGAACACAGTGGCCTCCATCATTCTTAAATGGAAGAAGTTTGGAACTACCAAGACTCTTCCTAGAACTGGCCGCCCGGCCAAACTGAGCAATCGGCGGAGAAGGGCCTTGGTAAGGGAGGTGACCAAGAACCCAATGGTCACTCTGACAGAGCTCCAGAGTTCCTCTGTGGAGATGGGAGAACCTTCCAGAAGGACAACCATCTCTGCAGCAATCCACAAATCAGGCCTTTATGGTAGAGTGGCCAGACGGAATCCACTCCTCAGTAAAAGGCACATGACAGCCCGCTTAGAGTTTGCCAAAAGGCACCTAAAGGACTCTCAGACCATGAGAAACAAGATTCACTGGTCTGATGAAACCAAGATTGAACTCTTTGGCCTGAATGCCAAGCATCACGTCTCGAGGAAACCTTTCACCATCCCTATGGTGAAGCATGGTGGTGGCAGCATCATAATGTGGGGATATTTTTCAGTGGCAGGGACTGGGAGACTAGTTAGTATCGAGGGAAAGATGAACGGAGCAAAGTAGCTGCAGAGCGCTCAGGACCTCAGACTGGGGCAAAGGTTCACCTTCCAACATGACCACGACTCTAAGCACACAGCCAAGACAACGCAGGAGTGGCTTCAGGACAAGTCTCTGAATGTCCTTGAGAGGCCCAGCCAGAGCCCGGACTTGAACCCGATATAACATCTCTAGAGACCTGAAAATAGCTGTGCAGGGACACCCATCCAACCTGACAGAGCTTGAGAGGATCTGCAGAGAAGAATGGGAGAAACTCCCCAAATACAGGTGTGCCAAGCTTGTAGCGTCATACTAAAGAAGACTCGAGGCTGTAATCGCTGCCAAATCTGCCTCAAATAAGTACTGACTAAAGGTCTGAATACTTATGTAAATGTCATATTCATATTCTTTTTATTTTTAATACATTTGCAAAAACAAAACAAAAAACATGTGCTTTGTCATTATGGGGTAGTGTGTGTAGATTGATGAGGGGAAAAAACAATGTAATCAATTTTAGAATAAGGCTGTAATATAACAAAATGTGGAAACAGTCAAGGGGTCTGAATACTTTCCGAATGCACAAGTTAAATATCTATTTTTTTTGTAAGCCTGTGTGAGATGCCAATCTGTTGAGTTTCTTTCCATTCCCTGCGTCCCAAATGGCACCCTATTCCCTTTCTACTGCACACTGTTTTTGTGACATGCCATGCAAACTACCGAACGGTTTCTAAGGGCCCTGGTCAAAAGTAGCACAGTATAAAGGGATTGGGGTGCCATCACTGGCTATAAGGTGAATGCACCAATTTGTAAGTCGCTCTGGATAAGACCGTCTGCTAAATGACGTAAATGTAAATGTAAATTTGAGACCTACACTAACAATTACAGGGTCAATCGCATAGACTTCTATGGAACCCCCCCCCCCCAATCTGGCAACCCAGGTCACTACAATAGCCTGAAGGTTTCTGTATGTAAACAGAGATGGCAACAAGGCCCACATGGCCGGCAGCAACAGTGTGCATCCCAAATGGCACCCTATCCCCTATTTAGTGCACTACTTTTGACCAAAGCCCTATGGGCCCTGGTCAAAAGTAATGCACTGTAAAGGGAACATGGTGCCATTTCAGGACCTAAATGGTCTGGGTGGTGAAATCTATCGAAAAGATAATCTAGAAAAACAAATGTTTTTGTGACTTGGTTGCCATGCAAACTACTGAAGGGGTTGTTAGGGAGGAGCCAGGGGATCTTAACATAGCAACATTGGGTCTTCCTGCCATCCAATTGCATTTTGAAAACTGTCGAAGATAAACTGAAACTGATCACAGGCTCTGTGTATTTCTTTGATGAGGAGAGATGAGAGAGCAAGGGAGAAAGAGCGAGAGAGGAGAGAGGGGGTGCAAGTATCTACAGAACATCTCATCAAACTAAGAGAAATACATTTGTGGGGCTCTGTCCCAACATCCACCTTAATCTACCATTCAGAATGCTTGGCCAATACACTGCTCTATCCATAATAGTACACACGTTAGGATTACTGAGACGGAGCCTTGGGACTGTTAAGAAAGCTGTTGAAGAGAAGGAGGGGTGGACAGACAGATTCCTAACTTATCAAAAACTGAAATAGTATGGAGGGGAAAGAGGTGGAATATGGAGAGGAGAGAGGGAGGAGGAAGGGATGCTATACAGGACAGAAAAGAGGGGGTCGGGGGTCTGTCAGTTTTGGGGCTTAAAGGGGGGTGTCAGATTGGGGGTTGGGGGGAACGGTAATGATTCATGATTAGGAAAGTGGGAGAGGTTTTAGAGCATGGGACCAGGAAGTGGTGAAACAGGAACTGGAAGTGGGCATGTCCCTCAGTGGCAGCAGCCCCCACAGTGCCCCCCTCCCCCATGGTTGTGACCCGAGGCCTCCGCATGTTTGGTCCGCCGCGACAGGATCTCATAGGTGCAGTCATCACCACAGCAACCAGACATACTAGGGGAGGTGTCGTCGATCTCAAACCTGGGAGGGGGTGAGGGAGGAGGAGGGAGATATTGAGAGGGTAGGGGGGAGGGAGATGAGATGCACAGAAAGAGGAAAGAGAGAGATGGAGGAAGGAGTGGATTGATTACAGTACTGTGCCAACAGTTATTTCTAAAGAACATAATAATAATAATAATAATAATAATGTGTTTGTACATGCTGAGAAGCTGTTGAAAAGCTATGGAGACTCACTGTAAGGCTTCCCTGAAGAACTGGTACGCCCCATGGTTGTGTTTGAATACTGTTAACATCACCTTCTTCATCTGTGTGCTGGGGGGAGAGAGGAGAGACAGACGGGGGTGGGGGTGGTAGAGAGAGAGAGAAAGAAAAAGAAAGAAAGCAGAGGGGAAAGAGAGAGAGGGGAAAAATAGAGTGGGAGAAAGACACCAGAGAGACACAGAAAGAGATTGAAATAAATAAATAACCTGAGTGAAGATTCAGTTTCTACAGGGCTTGGTGGTAGAATACTTCAGATATAGTTGAAGTCGGAAGTTTACATACACTTAGGTTGGAGTCATTAAAACTCGTTTTTCAATCACTCCACAGATTTCTTGTTAACAAACTATAGTTTTGGCATGTCGGTTAGGACATCTACTTTGTGCATGACACAAGTAATTTTTCCAACAATTGTTTACAGACAGATAATTTCACTTATAATTCACTGTATCACAATTCCAGTGGGTCAGGTCTTTACATGCACTAAGTTGACTGTGTCTTTAAACAGCTTGGAAAATTCCAGAAAATGATGTCATGGCTTTAGAAGCTTCTGATAGGCTAATTGACATAATTTGAGTCAATTGGAGGTGTACCTGTGGATGTATTTCAAGGCCTACCTTCAAACTCAGTGCCTCTTTGCTTGACATGGGAAAATCAAAAGAAATCATCAAAGACCTCAGAAAAAAATGTGTAGACCTCCACAAGTCTGGTTCATCCTTGGGAGCAATTTCCAAACACCTGAAGGTACCACGTTCATCTGTACAAACAATAGTACGCAAGTATAAACACCATGGGACCACGCAGCCTTCATACCGCTCAGGAAGGAGACGCGTTCTGTCTCCTAGAGATGAACGTACTTTGGTGCGAAATGTGCAACTCAATCCAAGAACAACAGCAAAGGACCTTGTGAAGATGCTGGAGGAAACAGGTACAAAAGTATCTATATCCACAGTAAAACGAGTCCTATATCGACATAACCTGAAAGGCCGCTCAGCAATGAAGAAGCCACTGCTCCAAAACCGCCATAAAAAAGCCAGACTACGGTTTGCAACTGCACATGGGGACAATGATCATACTTTTTGGAGAAATGTCCTCTGGTCTGATGAAACAAAACTGTTTGGCCATAATGACCATCGTTATGTTTGGAGGAAAAAGGCGAGCCGACGAACAGCATCCCAACCTTGAAGCACGGGGGTGGCATCATCACCCCTGTGGGGGTGCTTTGCTGCAGGAGGGAGTGGTGTACTTCACAAAATAGATGGCATCATGAGGAAGGAAAATGATGTGGATATATTGAAGCAACATCTCAAGACATCAGTCAGGAAGTTAAAGCTTGGTCGCAAATGGGTCTTCCAAATGGATAATGACCCCAAGCATACTTCCAAAGTTGTGGCAAAATGGCTTAAGGACAACAAAGTCAATGTATTGGAGTGGCCATCACAAAGCCTGACCTCAATCCTATAGAAAATGTGTGGGCAGAACTGAAAAAGCAAGGAGGCCTACAAACCTGACTCAGTTACACCAGCTCTGTCAGGAAGAATGGGCCAAAATTCACCCAACTTATTGTGGGAAGCTTGTGGAAGGCTACCCGAAACGTTTGACCCCAAGTTAAACAATTTAAAGGCAAATCTACCAAATACTAATTGAGTTGCACGGCCCCATGTCGCAAGTATCTGTACACAATTCCTGGAAGCTGAAAATGTCCCAGTTCTGCCATGGCCTTCATACTCACCAGACATGTCACCCATTGAGCATGTTTGGGATGCTCTGGATCGATGTGTACGACAGCATGTTCCAGTTCCCGCCAATATCCAGCAACTTCGCACAGACATTGCAAAGGAGTGGGACAACATTGCACAGGCCACAATCAACAGCCTGATCAACTATGCAAAGATGTCGTGCTACATGAGGTCACACCAGATACTGACTGGTTTTCTGATCCATGCCCCTACCTTTTTTTAAAGGTATCTGTGACCAGATGCATATCTGTATTCCAAGTCATGTGAAATACATAGATTAGGGCCTAATTTATTTATTTAAATTATTTATTGATTTCCTTACATGAACTGTAACTCAGTCAAATCTTTGAAAACGTTGCAAGTTGCGTTTATATTTTGGTTCAGTATATATACACACTAATATACTATACTACTATATTCATATATATTACTATAACACTATATTATACATTGAGTGTACAAAACATTAAGGACACCTGCTCATTTCATGACAGACTGACTAGGTGAAAGCTATGATCCCTTATAGATGTCACTTGTTAAATCCACTTCAATCAGTGTATATGAAGGGGAGGACACAGGTTAAAGAAGGATTTTTAAGCCTTGAGACAATTGAGACATGGATTGTGTATGTGTGCCATTCAGAGTGCCTTTGAACGGGGTATGGTAGTAGGTGCCAGGCGCACCAGTTTGTGTCAAGAAATGCAACGCTGCTGAGTTTTGCACGCTCAACATTTTCTCATGTGTATCAAGAATGGTACACCATCCAAATGATATCCAGCGAACTTGACAACTGTGGGAAGCATTGGAGTCAACATGGGCCAGCATCCCTGTGGAATGCTTTCGACAACTTGTAGAGTCCATGCCCCGACTAATTGAGGCTGTTCTGAGGGCAAAAGGGGGGGTGCAACTCAATATTAAGAAAGTGTCCTTAATGTTTTGTACAATCAGTGAATACTCATATATAATATGTACCTGTTGGCAATGAGCTGTAGTATCTGGATGAGGAACTTGCCCAGTCCTTTCCTCCTCACTCTGCTCTCCAACTGGACCTCATAACTACAAAAAAACACAACAATAACAACACATCAACATCCAGAATAACACAATGATAATACCATTCGACAACAATCCCTTTCAATAGTAGTGCCACTAACTGTATTTCCTTGATTCATCACGGTCTCCTTCCTAGTCGTCTCCTTCTCAAAGCACATTGGAGCAGAAGATCTGAGGTTCCTACCCTCGGATCTTCACAAATGGATTTGGAGAAGTAGACGATGTGGGAAGACGCCCGTGACGTGAACTGGCAAAAGCAGTGAGGGAGGAGCTCCTTTCTCAAATCCAACAATAATCTGCGCAACTTGGTCATGTTGGCAAACTAGTTTTCATTGGGAAGGCAGATAAAGCGTTTTTACCACAAGCAATCACGTTTGCATGTGAAAACACAGAATCGCACTCATTACTCCACCTGCTTAACCTACATCACTTTTGTTTTGAGCTGACTTCCCCGCTAAAACGGGGCACCTGGCTCACGGCCGGAAGCAGCCCGGTCCCAAAATGAACGAAATCAATCCAAAACTAATGCAGTCAATGCTAACCCAGTTTACCCCAGGCATTAATCAAATCCCCTCCATGACAACCCTTACCAGTATAACACCTCCTCCCCGCACTCGACGTCGAATCGGAAGTGAGAGAAGGCCACGGGGGACGAGTCTGTGTCTCGGGCCAGGAGATACCACGCCCTCTCGTCGTTCATCTCATCCCGCTTTTCTCTCTCCTTCCATC